>NC_142481.1:28452575-28755606 GCF_049115385.1 Moschus berezovskii | reverse complement strand
TCTGCTCCTTTAGCAGCTTCCCCGGCTGCGCCATGGCCGCGCCCGCCCCACGGAGAACCGCCGGGCCACTACCGAAAAAAGCCACCGCCTCCTCAAGCGCGCAGGCGCACTGAGCGCCCCTCGGCCGCTGCCGTCTCCTGCGCGCGGCCGGCAGGGGGCGCCTCCACAGCACTGCGCATGCGTCGTCTGTACGCCCGGGTGTCTGTGGCCAATGCTCAGAAAGGGGGCTGGTGACCACGGGTATCGTCCTCGCGCCTTACCGGTGAAGCAGTCCTTCTAGTCGACCAATCCGTGACTTTGTACGCTCGGTAGTTGTGGGGAACTTGGGCTTTGGAATCAGGCAGGTTTAGATTTTCACCACTCACTGGTTGAGAAGTATGCTCTTTACCTCTCAAATCCTGTTTTTTCCCTCTGTGTCATGGGGATAAATGAGCCTCCGTCACAGAGTTCTGTTAACGTTAAGTAAGATTTTGAGATCTGATTGATAGAGTGCCTGATGAACTCTGGACGGAGGTTCGTGACATTGTACAGGAGACAGGGACCAAGACCATCCCCATGGAAAAGAAATGCAAAAGAGCGAAATGGCTGTCTGAGGAGGCCTTACAAATAGCTGTGAAAAGAAGAGAGACGAAAAGCAAAGGAGAAAAGGAAAGATATAAGCATCTGAATGCAGAGTTCCAAAGAATAGCAAGGAGAGATAAGAAAGACTTCCTCAGTGATCAATGCAAAGAAATAGAGGAAAACAACAGAATAGGAAAAACAAGAGAGCTCTTCAAGAAAATTAGAGATTCCAAGGGAACATTTCATGCAAAGATGGGCTCGATAAAGGACAGAAATGGTATGGACCTAACAGAAGCAGAAGATATTAAGAAGAGGTGGCAGGAATACACAGAAGAACTGTACAAAAAAGATCTTCACGACCAAGATAGTCACGATAACGTGATCACTGACCTAGAGCCAGACATCTTGGAATGTGAAGTCAAGTGGGCCTTAGAAAGCATCACTACGAACAAAGCTAGTGGAGGTGATGGAATTCCAATTGAGCTATTTCAAGTCTTGAAAGATGATGCTGTGAAAGTGCTGCACTCAATATGCCAGCAGATTTGGAAAACTCAGCAGTGGCCACAGGACTGGAAGAGGTCAGTCTTCATTCCAATCCCAAAGAAAGGCAATGCCAAAGAATGCTCAAACTACCGCACAATTGCACTCATCTCACACGCTAGTAAAGTCATGCTCAAAATTCTCCAAGCCAGGCTTCAGCAGTATGTAAACCGTGAACTCCCAGATGTTCAAGCAGGTTTTAGAAAAGGCAGAGGCACCAGAGATCAAATTGCCAACATCCGCTGGATCATGGAGAAAGCAAGAGAGTTTCAGAAAAACATCTATTTCTGCTTCATTGACTATGCCAAAGCCTTTGACTGTGTCGATCACAATAAACTGTGGAACATTCTGAAAGAGATGGGAATCCCAGACCACCTGACCTGCCTCTTGAGAAACCTGTATGCAGGTCAGGAAGCAACAGTTAGAACTGGACATGGAACAACAGACTGGTTCCAAATAGGAAAAGGTGTACGTCAAGGTTGTATATTGTCACCTTGCTTATTTAACTTATATGCAGAGTACATCATGAGGAACGCTGGGCTGGAAGAAGCACAAGCTGGAATCAAGATTGCCGGGAGAAATATCAATAACCTCAGATATGCAGATGACACCACCCTTATGGCAGAAAGTGAAGAGGAACTCAAAAGCCTCTTGATGAAAGTGAAAGAGGAGAGTGAAAAGGTTGGCTTGAAGTTCAACATTCAGAAAACAAAGATCATGGCATCTGGTCCCATCACTTCATGGGAAATAGATGGAAAAACAGTGGAAACAGTGTCAGACTTTGTTTTTTTGGGCTCCAAAATCACTGCAGATGCTGATTGCAGCCATGAAATTAAAAGACGCTTGCTCCTTGGAAGGAAAGTTATGACCAACCTTGATAGTATATTAAAAAGCAGAGACATTACTTTGCCAACCAAGGTCCGCCTAGTCAAGGCAATGGTTTTTCCCGTGGTCATGTATGGATGTGAGAGTTGGACTGTGAAGAAGGCTGACCGCCGAAGAATTGATGCTTTTGGTGTTGGAGAAGACTCTTGAGAGTCCCTTATACTGCAAGGAGATCCAACCAGTCCATTCTAGAGGAGATCAATCCTGGATGTTCATTGGAGGGACTGATGCTAAAGCTGAAACTGCAATACTTTGGCCACCTCATGCGACGAGTTGACTCACTGGAAAAGACTCTGATGCTGGGAAAGGTTGAGGGCGGGAGGAGAAGGGGACGACGGAGAATGAGATGGCTGGATGGCATCACCGACTCTGTGGACATGAGTTTGAGTGTACTCCGGGAGTTGGTGATGGACAGGGAGGCCTGGCGTGCTGTGATTCATGGGGTCGCGGAGAGTCGGACACGACTGAGCGACTGAACTGAACTGAACTGAACTGAAGATTTTGAACACACAGGACCCACAAAAAAAAATCCTGTCGGAAGAACTTTCATTGTTATGCTCATTATTATTCACCCATTTCTTCCATTCTCTCAGGCAAGAAGCCCACAGTGAGCGCCTGTTTCCAGCCACAAAGCTAGCTGCTCCTGGCTGTAGATGCAAAGAGGAGTAAGTCCGGGACTCGGTTCTTGGGGAGTTCACTGTCCCTAGAAGAGAGAGACGATAGAAGAGTACTCCCGAGACAATATGACCCTCCTACAGGTAGAGGGAAGTTGAGGGCCTGAGAGGTAAGCAGAGGGACTCTACTTACTTCTCCTCTTCCAGGAATGTTTCACATGATGTGGGTAGGATAGAATGTTTTAAGCAGAAAGAACAGCAGAGGTCATCCCTGGGAGGCAGATAAGGCATGACAGGCTGAGGCACTAAAGGAAGTTTGGTGTGGTATAGAGTTAGGTGAAGGGTAGGGAGTGGTCACCCTGGTGGTTCAGTGGTGAAGAATCCGCCAGCCAATGCAGGAGGTCCGGATTCAACCCCTGGGTCAAGAAGGTCCCCTGGAAAAGGAAATGGCAACCCATTCCAGTATCCTTGCCTGGGAAATCCCATGGACAGATGAGCCTGGCGGGGCTGCAGACCACAGGGTCACAAAAGAGTTGGACACGACTTAGCAACTAAACAACAAGGAGTGGTAAGAGGAAGTTTCAGAGGTGGTAGGAGCCAGGCTGTGAAGACTGAGAACATAAAATCAAGGAGGAATTTAAAGCTCTGCACTTCCTGAAAAGAACCATCCATGTGGGGACGGCTGCCAAGGAACGGGGCTACTCCATGAGGAAGGTGGGGAGAAAGGGGACTAGAGGGACATGAGGATTCCTTCCTATTTCGCAGACACTACAGGCATCTTCGGGTGAATGATTACCTCAAATAATGTGGAAGTGAGCACAAATCGCCACCCCACCCCACCCTGGGATGGGAACTGAGTAAGGGGCATGGTTTGACAGTAACGATGCAGCAATGATGGATAAAATTCCCCCTGGGTGCTGTCACCAGGATCAGGTTGGGGCACGCCCTCTCGTGACTTCCCTGGCCCCTGCATAGCACCATGTACCACAACTGATGGGAAACAGAGGCAAGAGACTCTCCCAGCTTGTCATATGCTTTTTCTGTCACATGTCCTCCAATTGGACAGGTGAAATATAACAGATAATAAAATACACCCAGGGAATGTGGGAAGGTCAAAAGATGACAGGTGAGAGTTCAGTGCACTCATGGACTGCATGAAGAGAAACATCCCCAAGTTTGGTGGAGGGGAGTCGTACTGCCTATGAAGATATACATGATTTTGAAAAAGGTTTGTATTGGTGGCAACCTGTAAAAGAAGATACTTCAGTGTATTAATTTCCTGGAGTTGCTCTAACAAAGTTCCACAAACTGGTACAAACTACAGAAATGCATTGCCTAACAGTTGTGAAAGCTGGAAGTTCAAAATTAAAGTGTGTGCAGTGTGTTCCCTCTGAACTTAAAGGGAAGAACCTGGCCTGGCCTTCCTAGTTTCTGGTGTTTGGCTAGCTATCCTTGGCTCACAGCCATATGTAGCAGTTCAGTCTCCACCTGTATCATCATATGGTATTCTCTCCTCATGTCTCTGTATTTCTTCTCTTCTAAATCACATTGGATTAGGGCCCACCCTAAAGACTACATCTTTTTTTGAAAGATTTATTTATTTATGGCTGCACTGGGTCTTTGTTGCTGCTTGCAAACTTTCTCTAGTTGCATCTACTCTCTAGATAAGATGCACAAGCTTCTCATTGCAGTGTTTCTCTTGTTGTGGAGAACAGGCTCTAGGTGCACGGGCTTAGTTTTCCCTTGGAATGTGGCCAGGGATCGAACCCATGTCCCCTGCATTGGCAGACAAATTCTTCACCACTGAGCCATCAGGGAAACCCATGACCTCATCTTAACTTGATTAAATCTTCAAAAACCATGTTTCCAAATAAGATTACACTCAAAGGTCCTAGACATTAGGACTTTAACAACTTTCGGCAGGGGATCTAGTTCAAGCCGTAACAGCGTGTAAAGGTGCTATGCTGGAGCCATGGAGTTTGACCCAATACAAGCCCTACCACCTGGGAACTCAGGGCTCCTCACAAGTTTTTCCTTTTGTGGAAGACAGGCGATCAAAGGTATCAGACCAGGAAAGCATGGCTTTATTGATTAAGACCATTGGTTTTTTAAGGGTGATCCTGGACCGGCAGTATCAACATCACCTGGGAATTTGTTAGGAAGGCAAATTCTCAGGTCCCATTCCAGACCTGCTGAAACAGAAACTCTGGAGTGAGGCCTAGGAAACTTTTTAATAAGACTCTGATTCATGCTCAAGTTTGAGAACCACCAATCTAGGCCAATCTCCCACTGAACAGGTAGGAGAACTGAGCCCTAAACCCCACACACCACCCCCATTTACTGAGACTCATGAGCCAGGTGGACCCTTGACACACATCACCATTTTGTGCTCACTGTATTCACCCAATGCAATAGATACTACTATTCACCCCATTTTTATACCCAAGAGAGTAGAGGCTTCGAGAAGTGAGTAAAATTCCAAATTCGCACAGCTATTAAAAGGTGGCACAGGGATTAGAAACAAACACACTGCAGATCTGGCCAGACCCCAGTTCAGGTCCATTGTGTTACCCATCCTGGCTGGTCTCAGCTGAAGGAGGCCGGAGCCTTGAGCTGCCAGGAAGTGTGGGCCTAGCTCTGCCCTCGTTCAGTCGCTCAGTCGTGTCCAACTCTTTGCGACCCCATGGTCTGCAGCACACCAGGCTTCCCTGTCCTTCACCACCTCCCTGAGTTTGCTCAAACTCATGTCTGTTGAGTCAGTGATGCCATCCAACCATCTCATCCTCTGTCGCCCCCTTCTCCTCTTGCCCTCAGTGTTTCCCAGCATCAGGGTCTTTCCTAGAAGAGCTTATAATCTGTGGGAAACCAGTCAGGAAGAATGAATCACAACATAGGACACCCCCAGGGTGCTGTGTTGGGTCTTAGTTGACTCATGCAAGATCTTTCATTTCGGTGCACCGAATCTCTATTTTGTGATGTGCAGGCTCACTAGTTGTAGTGCTTAGGCTTAGCTGCTCCATGGTTTGTAGGCTCTTAGTTCCCCAGCTAGGGATCAAACCCATGTCCCCTCCATTGCAAGGTGGATTCTTAACCACTGGATCACCAGGGAAGTATGCCTTCTACATTTTATAATGTCTTACCCGCAATGTGTTTATCACCTGATTTGGTTAATCCACTTTCTCAGGGAAATCGTCAGCCACCCATACAAAGATGTATAAATAAGGCCGTCCACTGCAGTACACTCACAATAGTGAAAAATGGAAAAATCCACATACTATTGTGCAGTTATTAAGTGTCAAGTTCTCCAAGACTGATGAAGCAGGGAAATGCTTACCATAGGCCATTAAGTGACAAATACCTGGTCACAAAACTCCACATATGGTTCCGATTGTTTTTTAAGTACTACTAATATATATTGTCTTCCCAGGTAGTGCTAGTGGTAAAGAACTTGCCTGCCAATCCAGGAGGCACAGGAGACGTGGGTTCAACCCACTAGGTCAGGAAGATCCCCTGGAGGAGGAAATGGCAATGCATGCCGGTATTCTTGCCTGGAGAATCCCATGAACAGAGTAGCCTGGTGGGTTACAGTCCATAGGGTCTCAGAGTCAGATATGACCGAGTGACTGAGCACAATACATACTGAAAAAGCCTGGCAGGATGGTCACTACAGTGTTTACAGTGGTGATTCTTGGGTGGTGAATTTTCTTTACTATGCTTTTCTGATTCTCCCGAATTTTCTATAATAGGTGCCACTACTGTAATTGGAAAATGAATAATTGGGGTTTTAAATTTCCACAAAAAGCTAAGGAAAAGAGGAAAGAACAGAGGTCTGAGGAGTACATACTTTGTTCTAGGAGTCTCACAGATAAGCTCACCCAACCATCCTATTAGCCCTCTTGACTCTCTGTTCCCATCTGACAGATCAGAAAACAGGCTGAGAGGTGAAGCAACTCGCCCCAGATCACACAACTAGTGATGCTGGGAGCCAGGACCAGGTCTGTCTGAGTTCACAGCCCAGATTCATTCCACATGTGAGTGCACACACATACATACTTATTGTTGTTTAGTCACTCAGTCATGTCTGACTCTTTGCGAGCCCATGGACTGCAGCACACCAGGCTTCCCTGTCTTGCACCATCTCCAGGAATTTGCTCAAACTCATGTCCACTGAGTCAGTGATGCCATTCCAACCATCTCATCCTCTGCCACCCCCTTCTCTTGCCTTCAATCTTTCCTAGTATCAGGGCCTTTTCCAATGAGTCCGCTCTTTGCATCAGGTGGCCAAAGTATTGGAGCTTCAGCTTCAGCATCAGTCCTTCCAATGAATATTCAGGATTGATTTCCTTTTGGATTGACTGGTTGGATCTCCTTGCTGTCCAAGGGACTCTCAAGAGTCTTCTCCAGCACCACAGGTCAGAGGCATCAGTTCTTCAGCACTCAGCCTTTTTTATTGTCCAGCTCTCACATCTGTACGTGACTACTGGAAAAACCATAGCTTTGACTCTATGGACCCTTGAAGGCAAAGTAATGTCTCTGCTTTTTAATATGCTAAGTTCGTCATTGCTTTTCTTCCAAGGAGTAAACATCTTTGAATTTCATGGCCACAGTCACCATCCACAGTGATTTTGGAGCCCAAGAAACTAAAGTCTCACTGTTTCCATTGTTTCTATATACTTGGGAGTGGAAATTTAAAAAAAAAAAACAAAACCTAAGAAGCTATAGTTTTCATCTTAGAGTCTCTAGGTCACAGGGCTTCCAGTCTGGCCTGTTGGCCCTGGGCACAACACACAGTGAAGAGCAGGCATGATTCTGCCTGTTGGTGCAGCACTGGACAACTACTGTTTCAACTGAAACTCACAGGGATCCCATGAGTTTGGGTAGGGCAGGGATGATGCCCTAATCACCTTGTTACTGTAGAGCAAAGACACTTGTATCTTTGTGAGGGGAAGTGAGATCTGGTCAAGGTCAGGATGAATGAGGTGTGGCTGTACAATCTTCCCCCAGCCCTTCATCATAGTTCTCACATCCCTACACTCCCTCTCCCCCAGAAAGAGCGAAATCCAGGAGGCCACTGACACCAATGAGACCAAAGAATAAACTCCAGAGAAGTGAAATCAATTCTTTTTTTTTTTTCGATTCCACTTTTTCTTTAAATTTTTTTTTTTTTTTTGGCTGAGTTGTATGACATATGGGATCTTAGTTCCCTGACCAGGGATCAAACCCACGCCCCCTGCATTGGGAACACAGTCTTAACCACTAGACTGCCAGGGAAGTCCCCAGTTCCATTTCAAAGGCAGCATGTAATTGAGACAGGATGTGCCTGAATGGGGGCACAGTCTTTCCCAAGTTGACCAGAGTGGGCTACAGGGGCAACTGAGCTTCACCTCAGACAGGCAGACTCCATCAGCTCCTCTCACCTACCTGAGTTCCCAGCTCTCCAGCACCTAGAGAAAGCTGCTAAAGACAGCCTGCAGGAAGGAAAGAATTGGATCAACTTTTATTTGGTCGCTAAAGAGGCAATATTTTAATTCTTTCTGCAGGAGTGAGCAGTAAAGGGTGTCCCTCCCATTCCCATTCTGCACCTTCTCCCACCCTTCTGGGTTCCCAGTCTCCACCCAAGAGGCAAACACTCTCCCTAGCTTCTCTTCAGCCACTGTGGAGGAAGTCTTACCTGTCTACACAAATGACAATCAAATTTCAAATCCGCTTCCTCCCCACTCCTGGTGATGTTAGACATGTTGGATAAGGGGCTTAGCAGCCCTGGGTTGTTACCCTAGCTTGTCACTCGCTGTGTACCCTAACTCAACTCCTCTGAGCCCTACTTTCCTCATCTACAAAGTGGGGTTACTGTGAAAATGAAACTCGATTCAATGCTATATAAGTAATTCCATTTTTTTTTTTAGTACTATAAATATGGAAACGTCTGGGTCACAGTGAGGGGGAGGTAGGTCAATGAAGTAGACACGTTTGGGCCCAACCCCAGGCCCTGAGAGTGTTGCAGCTCCCCCAGGAGAAAGGTGGCTGGCTCTTCTGGGAGATGATCAGAGGCAGTCTTGGGGGCTACCCTCTGCATGTCTGTTATGATCCTCTGCCCCCTGTCTTAGAGTCAGATTTTTATTAAGGGCCTCTTCCAGCTCCTGGGTCAAGGAGAGGCATCTAGGCAGTGCTGGGAGGTCACTGACTGACCTTGGCCCAGACAACCAGTTGTCACTTAATCTCTACAACTCTACTCCGGGACCTGAGGGGTTCAGGGCCTAAGAGAGGGAAACCAAGACAGCCACACAGATATAGGGGAGCCTGGCAGACAAGATGGCAGATTCCCTCACAAGGTCAGCCAACAACAGGGTCTGAAATAGTCTCCCTCTGGTAGAGGTCAGACCAGCGGAGATTTCACAAACGGTCCTTCAACTCTGGTTGGGTATAAATCCCTAGGTGGGATCATTTGTGTCTCCTTCCATCCACCCATCTGTCTGTCTTCCCAAAAGTGCCTGCTGAGGCCTAGCCAGAGACAAGCCCTATCCTTGGCATAAGGCCATATCCTCAGATGAATCAGATTGGGCCGGCTGGAGCCAGTGGGTGGAAGACAGAGGACGTCCCAGGTGGAGGGCACAGCAAGGACCAGGGCTTGTGGATGGGAAAATGTTGGGCCAAGGCAGATGCTGAGATTGAGTGCAGGGTGGAGGGCCTGAGCTCCCAGCAGGCATGCCAAAGGTCATGGGAGGCAAGGAAAGGAGGGACAAACAGTGAGCTATAAAGAAATAGGCAAAGAGACCTGGACAGTAGAGGAAGCAAGGAAGAGGAGGAGAGGGTGGAGGTAGGGCCTCATACTCAGTTCCATGATGGGAGCCAGCTGGTGTTCTGCGGGCCTGTCTTTTTAAGTATTTATTTGGCTGCGCCGAGTTTTCATTGCAGCATGTGGGATACTTAGTTGTGGCATGTGGAATCTAGTTCCCTGACCAGGGATCCAGCGAACCCTGGCACCCTGCATTGGGAGTGCAGAGTCTCAGCTTCTGGACCACCAGGGAAGTTCCCTGGTGTCTGTCTGCCTTAATGCCCAGTGGTTAAAGCCCAAACTCCCCACTCCCATTATGAGACCATGGTTCTGCTTAAGCCCTCCTCCTACCCCAGGGCTCCCAGACCCCCACAACCACAGGACTCCATTGCCCACCCCACCCCGACACCAAGGGGAAGTAGGAAAGAGCACAAGAATCCAGGAGTGAGACAAGTTAAGAGTAAAGCCCCACTCTCTAGCTAGAAGATCTGCGGCAAGAAGTCACTTCACCTCTCTGGGCCTCAGTCTTCTGCTCTATGCAGTCAGGCTAATGGAAGTATATCACCCATTGCTGTAGGAAAGCTGAGAGGGTTAGGAAACAGGAAGGATCCAAAGCTTGGCCCAGCACCTGGATCCTTCCCCAAACAGGGGAAACTCCACTCCTGGACACTTGATGGTCAGTGCAATTTGCAGTTTCAAGGGGCCCCAGTCCAAGAGGACTCGGGGCCCAGAGCCCAGGTCTCCGGTGGTGGGATTTACCACCAGGGGCAAGCCTTGGAGACGGATGGGATGTGGAGAAACGGAGGCGGCCCTCATGATGGGTGGCCTCTCCTGCCCCAGAGGCTGTACGCGTGCTGGAGGGAAGGAGGAACAGTGCTCGGCCAGGGCCAGGGTGGGGTGGGGTTTAGGTCCCTTTGACACCCCCCACACAGCCCGCATCTCAACTCAGGGTTCAACTGGCTTGCGGGGTGGGTGGGAGAGGGCAGGGCGAGGCAGGGCCGGCCTCTCTTGCCCTGCTGGGGGGTGGGGGGGGCGGGTCCCCTGGGAACCGCTCCTCCCGCCTGCCGCCGCTTTAAGAGGCTGCTCCGCAGCAGCGAGCGGGGCCGGAGCCGCAGCCCGAGAGAGCAGAACTGAGCCGAGCCGGCAGGTGACGGCAGCGGCATGACCGGCCACCACGGCTGGGGCTACGGCCAGAACGACGGTAGGCACAGACCCCAGCCGGCCCCTATCCACTGGGACTCGCCCCTGGCCCTCCCACCCAGCGGGACCTGCAAGTCCCGTATCCTCCAGGCGAGACGGGGACCCTTCTCCCATCCAGCCCCCAGAGCCCGGCCCACCCGCTGGGTCCGACCCCGGCTCCCCCGCACCTGGCGCAAAGTGCGCGCTGCTCTCCGGCCGGCCCCGCAGCCAGCGAGCCGCCCGCGGCCAAGCGCGTCCTGCCTCCTCCTCCGCGCAGCCCTGACGACCCAGCTCGCGGGGACCTGGGCCGGACACTCACTCACCCCCCTCTGGAGTGCGCAGCGGGTGGAGGTAGCCCAGGGCAGCTGGGGGCGGGCCGGACGCAGCGCGCTGCGCGGTTAATGTGAGGGGAGCGCGCACGGCTGGTGTGCAGTGACCTCCCGGGAGCTGGGCTCCGCGTGGGCAAGGGCGCCGTGTCGCCGGCAGAGTTTACCCGTCGAAGTGTCCAAGCTTTCGAGTCTGCAGGTATGTGAAGGAAGGGAGCGTCTAAGGGCGCACGGATGTGTCTGCGTGTCTGCCTCTGGCAGGGTGTCTGAGCACGTCCCGGTGTGAGATAAGGGAGCCGGTGGCCCACATCAGCCTCCTGGTCTGACCCGGAGAATAGCTCCTCGATCCTGCCTCAGTTTCCTTAAGATGCAGAGGAAGGGAGAAGAGGCAGACGGTGAGAGCCAGACTGCTTGAATGTGGGTCTGCGGCAGGGCAATTCCTATGAGGCTATTTCTTACCAAGCTGGGCTGGGGTTGTGGGATAAGGGTTCTTAGCTTTCCCCGAGGAACCAAGATCCAGAGGAAACCCAGGCAAGGCAGGTGGGGGTGGGGAGAAGGGGAGTGCTGGTGGGAGGAACACCCTCATCCCTACTTATCTGCAGAGAGGCAGGCACTCTGTGAGGGGTGGATGGGGGTCCTGGGTACTAAGTCTGGGAGTCTGGAGGTTACAATTGGGCCAGAGAGTTAGGGAGGTTCTGTGGGATCTTTGCCCCAGCTCTGAGGTCCCAAGCACACAGGAGCATATTTTGAAGGGAGGACATGTGAAAGACGTTTGGACATGTGAAAGCTAGAAAGAGATTTTCAGAAAAAGGCAACAGAAATTCACAGAGATGCAGAGAGAGGCAGAGAAGGGGCAGGTTGACAGGACCCTCCTAGAAGATTCTCTCCCCCGACCCCCAGCTCCTGCTCCCAGCCAGCTTCTGGATGCCTCCCCCAGAGTCAAAGTCCCCTGACTCTAGCCTTCTTGCTACTACTGACCACCAGCACTGAATGTCCAGTATCGCATCAGGTCTGCCCCGTAGCTGGCCTCCCTGAAACTGCTATGCCTCACCCAGTCCTGGGTCACCCAGCCTAGGGACAGTGAGGGCAGGAAGGACAGAGGATGGAGGTGCCGGCATGCGGCATGCTCACAGGACTTCAAAAATAACCCACAGTGGGTCTGGGCCACACTTCTGAGTCATCCGCTGGGGACACAGCTCTGTCGGCACCTGCTGCTGTTTTCTCAGGAAAACTTAAGAAGCCAAAAACGGGGAGAAGCACCAGCCGGCAGAGGCTCTAAAAATAGGCTGCATCTCAGGATGTTCCCCAGGGAGATGCCGAGCCTCTCGGCTGCAGATGGAATCTCTGGGAGGCAGGTGGTGGGTGCTCGTGGGTGTGCACACAGGTGTGCATGTGTGTGCACGAGCATGTGTTTTGCTGTAGTCTCTTAGTGCAGACCTGGGTTTGCATCAGGGGGTATCTATGTGTAAGGGTGCGTATGTGTGTGTCAGAGATACTTGGGAGGGCTGCACATTTGTACACGTGTGTTACTGGGCCTGCCCGTTCTGGATGCGGTGGGCTAAGGTCACTGTGCATATATGTGTATGCACATGAAAATCTCCCTGGACCTGCACATGCCCAAGGAGGGCAGCTGGGGGCAAGGCATGCACACACTGTGTGTTTGCTACTGGACCCAAGTGTGCCTGCACATGTGCACAAGTGACCCTCAGTGCCCTCATCTGTGAAATGGGAATCACACTTGTCTCTACTTGACAAGGCTATTATGAGAAGCAAATGCATGTCATAGAGCCAAAGTGAAGTTGATGTGAGCTTTTGTTGTCATTATTATGAATACCGACTGGAACTTGGTCAGATGCACAAAGAGGCCAGACACCTGATAGGGTAGGGTCAGAGACCTCGGGGCCCTGGGGACCTCTCTAAACACATGCTGGGTGTCAGGGAGGACACGCTACCCCAAATTGCCCCTGAGCCTATAGCTTTTGTGTGCTCCCTTCCACACATTAGCTCTCTGAATCTCCTATCAGCTATGGGTAGAGAGCTTTGGGGAGGCCATTTCACAAACAAGAAAATGGAGGCTAAGAGAGGAAGTGGCAGAGCTGGGAGTGATGCTCCAGACCATGCAACTCCATAGCAGAGGCTGACCTCTGAAAGGATATAGCACGGAGACCATCCCCCATAGATGCCCTCGTCTGCAGCCCTGAGATCCGGGCTGGCCTGAGTCATTGCCCTCTCCCTGCCATCTGCAGGCCCCTCACACTGGCACAAGCTGTATCCCATTGCCCAGGGAGACCGCCAATCACCAATCAATATTGTATCTAGCCAAGCTGTATACTCGCCCAGCCTGAAGCCACTGGATATTTCCTATGAGTCCTGCACATCCCTCAGCATCGCCAACAATGGCCACTCTGTCCAAGTGGACTTCAATGACAGCGATGACCGAACTGGTAAGTGGCCTCTGCCGGCCCCTGGCACTCTTCTCCCTGGGATCCTAACCTGATTGGGGCAGGCTCAAGAAGGGCAGAACGCTATGCTGGGAAAGGAAGGCTCCACTTTTCACCAGCTGTGAAGTCTCAGTCTCCTGATGCATAAAATGGGGGCATTAAGACCCTGTTTCCCTCCTTGGGGTCACAGAAAGGAAAATGAAAAACCTGAAGTGATGTCTGTAGTGCTGGCATGTAGTAGATGCACAAGAATTACTAATTCTCTTTCTTCTCTTTCATTTAGTGCTTGAGGTAGGGCTTGTTTCCACTCCCTGCCCCATCTCTGACCTGCTGTGTGGCCTAAGGCCAAGCCCTCCTCTGTGTGTGATCTGGTTAAGCCCAGCAGAAAGAGAATGGAGCTAAAATGTTCTGCGTGCCGGGCCCCTTGTTAAGGTCATAGGCAGTTGGTTTATTCCTCTCAAGAACCTGCCTCTAAGATGGGCTAGCAGAAACTTAGTAAGCTGGGGAGGGCCAGAACCTGCCTGGTCCTACTCCAAAGTCTCCAGCCTACCTACAGCCTCAAATCCCAACCATCGTGGACCAAAGAGAGCCCAGTGGGAACTTGTGGCAGCTCATTCCAGGGTCTCTTTGCCCTGGGATTAGAGGGTTCCTCCATAAATTCCTAGACAGAAGGCTTGGGAGTGCTCCTTAGTATAGGGATTTTCGTCCTTATGACCAGGCCTGTGAGGGGTCAAGTGGGACAAGGAGGGAACCTGCTAAAGTTTCTTACATGAGGACGTGACTGGTACTCTGCCCCTCTGTCTCCTACCCCTGCCCCCCATACATGCAATGAAAGTACTCAGGGGAACTCAAGTTTTAAATAGAGAATCAAAAGGCAGACAAGAGGAGGATAGCCAAATAGGAATGATCTTATTTGCTTAGTCCCGAGTTCTCTGGTAGGCTAGGAAAAAAGGGAAAGAGGATCAGTTATAATTCTTGCCACAGAAGGGAGGAAATCCAGCAGATCCTCAGAAGAGAGACATAGCATTCCTGGTACTGAATTCTAAGTAAAAGGTTCTCACCCAGAGCTTTGGGGAGGGACATGGGGCTCTTGATGACATTGTTGTTATTTAGTCACTCAGTCATGTCCAACTCTTGGCGACCCTGTGGAATGTAGCCCGCCTGGCTCCTCTGTCCTTTGGGATTTCCCAGGCAAGAATACTGGAAAGTGAAAGTGAAGTCGCTCAGTCGTGTCCGACTCTTCACGACCCCATGGACTGCAGCCCACCAGGCTCCCCCGTCCATGGGATTTTCCAGGCAAGAGTACTGGAGTGGGGTGCCATTGACTGGAGTGGGTTGCCATTTCTTTCTCCAGGGAATCTTCCCAACTCAGGGATCGAATCTGCATCTCCTGCATTGGCAGATTGTTTACCGCTGAGCCACCAGGGAAGCACCTAAGATCACAGTTTATGAAGGAGTAGTTTTCAAGTGACTGGACCTTCCAAATAACCTTCAGAGGGCACTGAGGGCTCAATTCAGACATAAGTAGCTCACTGAAGAGCTACTTGGTAGCTACTTGGTAGAGAATGCCCAAGGGAGCATTCCTCTGGACTATGGATCCAGGGGCTCACTTTCTGGCGTGGCTGGGGTTCCCTCCCTTAATAGAATGCCCAGGCCTGAGGGGTTAGGGGCCCAGTAGAAAGAAAGTAGGCTTAGGAGTGAGATTTGGGGCTCTGCCACTTCCCAGATGTGTGACCTTGGGCAAGAGACCTACCTTTCCAAGCCTCTGTGCCACATCTGGCCAGGGGGGTAACAATGTGTCCCCCTCTAGGCCACTGTGGGGGCCTTCAGACATCAAGTCTGAAGAGTGCCTGAACACACAGTAAGTACACCGTGAGTGGCAGTGTGTTCTGTGGTCAGGACACAGACAGCAGGCTGAGGAAGCCAAGCTCAAGGGTTAGGGAGGGAGGTCACTCTCTAAGAGGTTACACTGTGGAGTCCCAGGTGGGGCATGCTCGGAAGAGTGAGCCTCCACAGTGCACATCAGAATCTCAGTCTGTAGGCCCTCCCCAGTATGGAGGCATCCTCACTGGGCCTCAACCCAGAGCCACCACCTTCAGGCTCAGTTAACCACCCAGCATTGCCATGGACAGACCTGCTGCTCAGGTGAGGCAGGACAGCGAGATGGGGCCTCTGGGCTGTCCCATTATCTTCCTCCTCGAGGGGCCCACGGGGGTCAGGGTCCTGTCCTGGTCACCCATCCTGGAGGGGCCTAGTGGAACTCTGAGCCCAGGGCCGTCACCTGATCCAGGAGCTCACATTCAGCCCTGGTGGGGGCTCCCTCCACTGCTAGATCTATTTCAGCTAGAAATTCAATCAGTCCCAGGAGGCCTTGTGTGTGGCCTGTGCTCACTGGGTATCATAGTAGGAAAGTCACAAAACCTGCATAAACTGGCCCTGCCAAAGAGGCCATGAGGGCGGGACTCTGGTCAAGACAGGGGCCTGACCCTTGGAGTGGGGACCCTCGGGAGCTGGCCTCTGGACATCAGGTCCTGGGGGGCCACCAGGTTCTGGGCAGGCAACACAGCCTGGTGATTAGGGCCTTGGGCTCTGGACTTACATGAAGTAGATGTGGGCTTATATCTTAGCTTAGTGCCTTGCTGTGTGTGACCTTGGGCAAAGACCTTGCCCTCTCTGTCTCTCGGTTCCTCCTTTATACAATAGGAATAATAATAGGTTCTGTCCTGAGTTACCATGAAGACTAAAGAAGAGAATCCTTCTGACCCAGCTCTGAGTCAGGGCTGCAGGCATGGGACATCTACCATTAGTGGCAAAGGGGGTCTGAGAGGCAACGTCCCAGCCTCCACTGGAAAGTGGGCAGGAGTGGGGAGGACAGCCTGATGAAAGGATGTACCCTGTCAGTACCAGACTCCTCTGCCACCTATAGGCCTCCAGGATTTCTGCCCTGGCCCAGTCAAGGGCATAGGGAACTGCGTGGGGACCGATACAAGTCCACTTAGCCCCAGGAATGTTCCAAATGAAAAATTTATCCCCCTCCTGGGCACTGCCCCAATGCTAGTACTGCTGCCTTCGGGCAGTGTGGACTATCTCACAGCTATTGCTACAGGTCCCCCTTCTCCCTGCAGTGGTGTCTGGGGGCCCCCTGGATGGGCCCTACCGGCTTAAGCAGTTTCATTTCCACTGGGGCAAGAAGCACGGTGTGGGCTCGGAGCACACGGTGGATGGCAAGTCATTCCCCAGCGAGGTAAGACCCTCCTCTGCCTGATGGGGGAAGGAGTGGAGTACTGGGGAGTCAGGGGTTTGCTAGGTGCCCAGTGTGGGGCACTGGAGGGAATGAAGTCCCCTAGGGGACCTCCACCCACCCTCAGCACAGGGTCTTCCACCTGAAGTTGGCCCACTGTTGTGCTGATCTGTGTGTCCAGAAGGAATTTTCTGAAGGGCAAATTCAGTCCCATCACAGCCTTGCAACAACCCTTCAAGGATTAAGCCTGGCATTCAAGGGTCTGCGTGACCTGGCTTTGCCTGGCCTCATCTCACCTTGACCTTTTCTCATACTGACCTGCATGTAATGAATCCCTGCCCACAACTGGCTCTTTCATGCTGCTCTTATTGTTTAGTGGCTCAGTCTTGTCCTACTCTTTTGCAAGCCCATCAACTGTAGCCCAGCAGGCTCCTCTGTCCATGGGATTCTCCAGGCAAGAATACTGGAGTGGGTTGCCATTTCCTTCTCCAGGGGATCTGGACCCAGGGGTCGAACCCACATCTCCTGTGTATCCTGCATTGGCAGGGGGATTCTTTACCACTGAGCCACCTGGGAAACTTGGCTCTTTCGTACCTCTAGGCATTTACCTATGCTGTTCTTTCTGCCTGAAATACCTTGCCCCAAGAGTTCCATTGGGTAACCCTCTTCTGATTCTTTGGCCTCAGCTGCAGGATCCACTTCCTCAGGGAGGTGTCACGTTAGATGGTCATTATCTATTTCACAGTTCATGGAGGGCAGGGCCTGAGCTCTTTGGTCCCTTGGGGCTCAGGAAAGGGTGAGACCTAGAACAGGGTAAATGCTATCTTTGACCCATGGCTCCCAGAGAAGCCATGTGGGGCGGGCAGAAATCCTGTGGGAGTGAGGGAAGCCTAACCCTGAACTCTCATGGACCCTGGGAGGCACTAAGCACTGGCCTGGCCTGTTGTTGCCCTGTAGCTGCACCTGGTTCATTGGAACGCCAAGAAGTACAGCACCTTTGGGGAGGCGGCCTCGGCGCCCGATGGCCTGGCTGTGGTTGGTGTCTTCCTGGAGGTGAGGGGGTTACCTGGGGCCCAGAGGGCCATGGGAGGCCTGATGCCACCCCTAGTCCCAGAACACAGTGAATTTTGGCTTCACGCTGCCTTCTCTCTGACAGACGGGGGACGAGCACCCCAGCATGAACCGTCTGACAGATGCTCTCTACATGGTTCGGTTTAAGGTGAGACCAGGGGTAGGTGCCCTTGATCCAGAGCAGCTTGGGAGGGGAGGGAGGACCAGGCTAGACCTTGGAGTGGGCCCTCCTACTCCTCCATCCTGCAGCAGACCCTTACAGAGGTGAAGGGTGCAAGTCCACAGCTGTGGGGCTCTGCGACTGACTCCTCATCATCAGGGTCCATGGCCCCACTGCGTGCCCAGAGTGCCGTCTGGTTGGGTACAGGATTCATAAGATGCTTATCACATTAATGGTCCTTCGACAAGGCAGCACCACTAAGGTTTGTCAAGGGCAAAGGAGAGAACATGGTGCCCTGAGAGCTTTAGGAATCACAGCTTTCTAATGCAAAAGGATGGGTGGAGAGGGCCAGCCAGGCTGGGAGATGGCCTCTGGGATCACAGACATTTGCCCACAGTTTGCATCAGTGGACCATATAAGCCTGAATCCTATTGACAGAAATGGGCTGGGAGGGTGCTGCTGTCATCCTGGTGGGAGGTCTATGCTGATTCCTGGGTCCCCCACCCTGGCCCAGGGCACCAAGGCCCAGTTCAGCTGCTTCAACCCCAAGTGCCTCCTGCCTGCCAGCCGGCACTATTGGACCTACCCCGGGTCCCTGACAACACCACCGCTGAGCGAAAGCGTCACCTGGATTGTGCTCCGGGAGCCCATCCGTATCTCTGAGAGGCAGGTGAGTCCTCCCAGAGGAGCAGATGGAGAGACGCGGCACTCAGGCACACCTGGGCAGCATGACCATAGCAGCCCACAGCCTGCGGTCCCACCGTCAAGGTTCCCATTTTTGCTAATAAATGTTCAGATTCTTGGGTGGGGGTCAGCTTGGTTGTTGGTCATTAGGACCTGGACACAGGCTGGAAGGAGAGATCCCTGGATCCTGGGACCGCCCCTAGCATGCTAGAATCTGAATGCTGCATTTGCGGACGATTCTCAGCTAGAGCGAAGATTGGAACTGGAACTGCACAGAGCAGGACCGAGGTTCAGAGGCTCTTTAGTGAATAAGTCACTGAGTGTGGGGGTCCCAAACACGAAATGAGTGGGGAGAAGTAGGGACAAGCCCTAGGGACAGGAGGAGAGAGGGGCAGAACTGACTTGGCAGCTAATGACAGATGATGTGTCTGGGGTCAGAGGGGACCACAGCTTCCCCATTCTTCCCTGAGTATCTCTTCTGCCTTAAGATGGAGAAATTCCGGAGCCTGCTTTTCACCTCAGAGGAGGATGAGAGGATCCACATGGTGAACAACTTCCGGCCGCCACAGCCACTGAAGGGCCGTGTGGTCAAGGCCTCCTTCCGGGCCTGAGCTGCCTACCTGCCCAGCCAGTCACCAGGGCACCATCTTCCCAAGGGCTTCCATGTCAGCAGACACCAAACCATCCGAGGCTCCCTGCCTGGGGTTGCTGTGGACCCTCCTTCAGTTGGCTTGCTCCTTGGTCACGCTGGAGGCTTCTTGATGGGACCCTCAAGCCAGGGGACACCTTTCAGCAGCCCTGGGGACAGGAAGGGGCCTGAGCCGAGTGTGGTCCAAGCCTGAGGCTGCCTCTGCTCTCCAAGACCCAAAGGCCCCTGGAAACCTCCTCTTGTCTTCCCCACTGGCAGTGGCAGCAGCCCTACCCCAAGCTCACACTGTGAAGGATGAGACCAAACTCTCTGGGGCAAGCAGCTGGCACTCCCGGAAAGACTCAAGCAATAATTAGAAGAGTGGGCAGAGCTGCCCTCTCAGCATTACCTCTTCTGCGGGCCTCCGCCATGCACGCACCTCACTGCCAGGCCATTAAAACTGGGACTCAGCCTGCTGCGGGTGACGTGGCCTTCTCCCTCCAGCCACCTGCTGCCATAGGCAGGCACTGGCTACAGCTTATGTAGTATCTCCCTTCATCCCTACCCAGCCACCAAAGCCACCTACATGACATCCCTCCATGCACTGATTAATAAATTCAATCATTCATGCAACAAATATCTGTTGAGTGCCTGTGTTCTATCAAGTATTGTTCTGGACATCGGAGAGGCCATGGTGATGAGTCAAGCACAGGATGTTGAGAGGGCCATGGGCACTGAGCTCAGACTGTGATATCTTCATCTGGTGAAGGAATTAAATTCCAACCAGTGTTCCAAGGCAGAGAGATAGGAACAGTGTGTTTGAGCAGAAAGAGCAGCGGTGCCAGCTCCCAGGTGAGAGCCCAGGGTGTCTGTGGAGTGGCGAAGCACCAGTGGGGCTGGAGCCCTGGGGGAGGGCCTGGGACTCTCTCCAAGGCTAGTGGAGTCAGGAAGGATCTGGAGTAAAGGGAGGGTGAGGCCAGATGTGCAGAGGGGGAGTGGCAGCAAGGGGGGATGGTGGCCAGTGGCCAAGAGAAAGAATACAGGGTGGTGGAGGCTGGGAGCAGGGGGCTGAGTGAGAGAGATTTAGATAGCATTGAGCTATCTATGAGGGAGGAGGGTGGGGGGAGTGCAGAGTATGTCCCTGGGTAGAGAGAGGTGACAGGAAAGCCTGGACAAGAGGGGACCAGGAGGGACACACAACATTTGTGGGGCCCTGGAGAGGAGCCCTAGGAAGGAGTGGGGTGTTGGGGTCTGAGCCAAGAAGAGAGGTAGAGGATGGAGGGAGGTTTGGAGCATCTTCATTCAAGGTGGTAGGTGAGGCCGAGGGGCAGGAGGGAGAGGGTACTCAGTGAGAGATCCAGCCCAGAACCAGTGCACAACCCTGGAGAGATGCTGCTGAGCAGGGAAGCCTGCTCATTAGGTCTGAGACACCTAATGAGAGTGTTTGGAAAGGTCGGGGAACGGGTGGAGGGTCTGAGGAGTCTGAGGCAGGGTGGGGCTGGGGTGAGAGAAGTGATCTCTCAGGGTGCAAAATTTAAAGAGGCATGCACCCTGAGGTCCCAACCCTGCATCTGAATGACATTGAGAGTGTGTGTCTCCTTAAATGTGCACCTGCAGTGCCTTGCTGGACTCACCGTAGTCCCAGTCCAAGTCCAGAAGGTATGGAAACCCAGCTATCGCTGCACCCCAGATGAGCCAGAGCAGGGAGGATGGTGGACAGTGGGGGCACTGAGGAGCAGGGGGGGTCAAACTGGGACAGCAAACATACGCCTGAGGTTATGAAAGGAGAGCTGAGGGAATGCAGGGTCAAGGTTTTTGGAGGGATGGACCAGGGCACGCCTGGGAAGGAGGTATGTTCAGGATGTGCCTGAACATCCTCGGGAAGGAGGCCAACCTGCAGGTCCTGGTGGGGCCGGGGGTGCATCCATGTCTACTCACTTTGGCCACAGCTTTTCATGGTCACTATACCAGGAGGGCACTCCAAGGTCATGGGACACTTCCAGGATTTGGCTGAGGCCATGAGGAGAGGGCGGAATTGGGCCTCAGACCTCTAGCTTCAAGCCCAGGGAGGCAGGGGAGGGAGAGGTTTGCTCTGTTGACAATCCCCCTTTCCACTCTCATGCTCAGGGCATACCTCTCCCCAGTGTGTCGGGGCACAGGAGGCACAGGGTCCCTCGCCAAGGGCTGCTTCTGCACAGGGTCAGACAGTTTTACTCCTGCAGGCACTCCTGGCTTCACCTAGGGACCGTTTTCTCCCTCCACGTTGGTGATGGCTACAAGGATGGTGTCTGGAGGACAGCGTTTGCTCAGCTTGGGGAAAGCAACGCTAGTAATGGGCCTCTAAAGGCAGGTAAGGGGCCTGGGGCAGGTGTCTGACTCTCTCCCTATAACCCAAGAGCTGTCATTACCCTCCTGTTACAGATGAGAAAGATGAGGCTGGGGGAGGTTAAATAGGCACGTGGCCGAGCAGAATTTGAGGCTGGATTTGTCCGATAACCTTCCTGCTCTTTGCCAGAGCAGCTGAGCCCGAGGGAGGGAGGGATGCACATAGCGGTGGCCACCTGGAGGCGGTACAATAGGCCTGATTCCACCGGCCCTGCCAGAGATCTTGGCCGGCCTCCCAGGGATGGCGGCACCACAGGCCTGGCACTGCGGAGGACTTGAGAAATGGGAGCTGGTTTTAAAATAATTATCCCAAGGCTGCCAAGATTTCTCACGCCTTTCATCCTTCCACTTAATTCATTTTTTAAATTTAAAACTATTTTAAAAACCAAAAGTGGCCTCCTTCTGCTAAAATTACTGTGCAAGCTTTGACCCTATTACATCCAAATGGGATGCGCCAGCTGGATCCCAAATGCCTCCAGCACACCTGACCTCAAGGGACACAAGACTGGGTCCTGAATCCTCATCCGAAGTAAGATTGCCTCCTGGAGGCACTGCCAGGCACATTTAGGGTACCCAAGACAAGACGGGCTCTGCTTACTCCCAAGACCCCAGAGACGCTTTCCCAGGGGAGCCAGGGTGACCCTCTAAGAGATCTGGACTGCAGGGCCCAGGCAAGTGGCCACAGCATGCCAAGCCTGTGCCCAGGCTATGGGGCACAACCTTCCCTCCGAAGCACCTCCTGGGCTCCAGAGCATCTCCCTTCTCTTGGCTTCACCCCATCTCAGGAGGTGGGGTGGCTGTCAAGACCCAGACTGCCAAGAATTTGCTCCCAAACCCAAAGTCATTCTCTACATCTGTTGCCTCAGGGGCCAGGGAGGGGGTCCCGCTAAGGACCGGCCAGGAACGACGGCTAGCCAGGGCGCTTAACTGTGGGGAAAGTGGTCTGCGGCCTGAGCGACATTTGGGAACAGGGACAGAGGCGGGTCTGAGGTAGAGGGTGCAAGACAACCTGACAGAGTGGCTGACAGGGTTGATGTTTGGGAGGGCCACACTGAGGTTCCAGCCGACGGGGCCTGGGGCAGGGCAGAGGCCGGCCCGCTGTAGTTGGAACTGGAGAGGGAGGTCAGTCAATGGTATCTGCTCAGGTTAGGCATCTTGGGGGACCTCCTGTGTCCATGGGTCACAGCTTCAACTCCAAGCCCACCCTCAAAGGCAAAATATACTGCTGGTTGGTTAAGATTCCAAGGAAGAGGGGAATGTGACTCTTTGAACATGGAGGGTTCTAGTATTTGTCTCACAGCCAAAGGGCCTGGGGAATGCATCCTTTGGAGTCTTCTCTGCTCACAAATCCTAAAGCAGATTCACTGACTTCCACACTTGGGCTTTGCACCACCCGTCACTCAAGTCCTTTGATGCTTGTGTCCGCCTCTGTAAAATGGAAATGATAGAATGTGAGTTTCATATGTAAGTAAGAATTTTCTAGTAGCTCTATTTTTAAAAGTAAAAAAACCCCAAGGTACAGCAATCAGAAAAGAAATAGAAATAAAAGGAATCCAAATCTGGAAAGGAAGAAAAAAACCTATCACTATAGCCGATGACATGATACTTGACTTAGAAAATCCTAAAGACATCACCAAAAAACTACTAGAACTCATCAATAAATTTGGTAAGGCTGCAGGATACAAAATTAATATACAGAAATCAGTTGCATTTCTATACACTAACAGTGAACTGTCAGAAAAAGAAATTAAGAAAGCACTGCTGCTGCTGCTGCTGCTAAGTCGCTTCAGTCGTGTCTGACTCTGTGCGACCCCATAGACGGCAGCCCACCAGGCTCCCCTGTCCCTGGGATTCTCCAGGCAAGAACACTGGAGTGGGTTGCCACACTACCATTTATAATCACATCAAAAAGAATAAAACCCCTAGGAATAAATCCAAGGAAGTAAAAGATCTGTACTCAGAAAACTATAAGGCACAGACAAAATAAATGGAAGATGGCACAAACTGATGGAAAGATAAACCATGCTCATGGGTTGGAAGAATTAATACTGTTAAGTTGACCATACTGCCCAAAGCAACCTACAGATTTAATGCAATTCCTATCAAAATACCAGTGGCATTTTTCACAGTACTAGAATGAATAATTCTAAGATTTGTATGGTAACACAAAAGACTTTCAAATAGCCAAAACAATCCTGAGAAAGAAGAACAAGCTAGGAGCATCACACTCCCTGACTTCAAAGTATACTACAAAGCTACAGTATACTCCATACAGAACAGTATGATACTGGCACAGAAACAGATTATACATCAGTGGAACAGAATAGAGAACCCAGAAATGAACCCACACTTATGCGGGCAATTAATCTATGACAAAAGAGGCAAGAATATACAGTGAGGGAAAGACAATCTCTTCAATAAACAGTGGTAAGAAAACTGGACCATTACTTGAAAAAGAACTGAAATGGATGACGCCCTCACACCATGCACAAAAATAATTTCGAAATGGGTTAAAGACTTTAAAATAAGTCCTGAAACCATAAAACTTTTAGAAGGAAACAGAGGCAGTACTTGCTTTAACATTGGTCTTAGTAATATTTTTTTTGGATATGTCTCCTCAGGCAAGGGAAACAAAAGCAACAATGAACAAACGGCACTACATCAAACTAAAAAGCTTTTGTACAGTGAAGGAAATGATCAACAAAATGAGAAGGCCACCTACTGAATGGGAGAAGACATTTACAAACAAAATATCCAATAAGGGGCTGAGATCCAAAATATAAACAGAACTCATACAATCAACATAAAAAAAAAAAAATAGAACTTTCCTGATGGCCCAGTGGTTAAGAATCTACCTGTCAATGCAGGGAGCATGGGTTCAATCCCTGGTTTGGGAAGATTCCAGATGTCATAGGCAATGAAGCCCACATGTCAGAACTAGAGAAGAGCCCCCACTCACTGCAACTAGAGAAATCCCATGCACAGTGAAGAAGAGCCAGCACAGACAAAAAATAAAACCAAATAACCCAAATCAAAAATAGGCAGAATATCTGAACAGACATTTTTCCAAAGAAGACAGGCAGATGGCCAAGAGACATTTGAAAAGATGCTCAACATCACTCATCACTAGGGAGACGCAAATCAGAACCACAATGAGATATTACCTCCCACTAGTCAGAATGGCTATTATCAAAAAGACAACAAATAAGTGTTGGTGAGGGTGTGGAGAAAAGGGAATCTTCACTGCACTGTTGAAAGAAATGTCAATTGGTGCAGCCACTACAGAAAACCATATGGAGAATCTTCAAAATATCAAAATTAGAACTGCCATTTGATGTAGCAATACCACTTCTGGGCATTTATATGAAGAAAATACAATTACTACTGAGAAAACATTTATGTACCCCTATGTTCATTAGTTATTATTTATAATTGCCAATATATGGAAGAAATAATTTCATTTATATTTAATTGAATATTCAGTTCAGTTACTCAGCCATAAAAAAGAAGGAAGTCTTGAATTGCGATGACGTGGATATGGGCTGAGAGGTATTATACTAAGTGAAATAAATCCAAGAAAGACAAATATTGTATGATTTCACATATATGTAGAATCTAAAAAGCAAAGCAAGTGAACAAACATGAAGAAACAAAAACAGAGTTATAGATACAGAGATATAGATACAGATGGTTGACAGAGGGGAAGGGGGTAGGGGAAAGAAAGTAATCGGTGAGGGAGATCAAGAGGTACAAATTTCTAGTTGCAAAATAAATAGGTCAGAGGTATGAGATGTACAATATGAGAAACAGCCAACGATTATGTAATATCTTTGTATGACGACAGATTATAACTGGACTTACAGTAGTGATCATTTTGAAATGTATAGAAATAGTGAATCACTGTGTTGGGCACCAGAAACGAACACAGTGCTACAGCTCAGTTGAACTTCAAGAACAAACAGACAAACAAGCAAAAAAAGAGATCAAGTTTGTGGTTACCAGAGGCAGGATGTGGGGTTAGAGGGAACTGGATGAAGACAGTCAAAAGGCACAAAGTTCCAGTTATAAAGAAATAATTGTTAAAAATGTAATGTATAATTACAATAAGTATAATTACACTGCTGTAGGTCATATATGAAAGCTGTTAAGAAAGTAAATCCATAGAGCTCATGTCACAATGAAAAATTTTTTTTTCTATTTCATTTTTATCTATGTGAGATGATGGATGTTCCCTGAACTTATTGTGACCATCAATTCATGATGTATAAAGTCAAATCATTATTCTGTACCCCTTAAATTCATATAGTGCTGTGTGTCAACTATACCTCAATAAGGCTGGAAGAGTAATAAAATTTAAGAATAAAATTTTTATATAAAAGGAAAAAATGTATTTAACTTGAATACTATATTTTAGCTTTATATACATAATATATATATTTATAATATATAATATATAAATTTAATAATATATTTCAATAAATGTATTTCAATATATTATATATAATATAAATGATATAAATTATTTATATGATTATATATCATATATAAATAACATAAATATATATATGATATATATTATATGTGAATATATATGCATAATATATAAAATATATAATTATATATTATATAAAATTATATATTAATTGCATATTATATTACATATAATATATTAATTATAAATTAAATATATTATATTAATTATATTAATATAATTGTTTATTGTAATATATTAATATAATATATTATATATCATATATTTATTATTTATTATATTATATATTATAGTATATATTTAATAATATAATAATATAATGTTATAATATATATTGTATATATTATATTTATCTTAATTATATAATATATTATATTATATATAACATAATATATTATATTTGGAGAAGGAAACGGTAACCCACTCCAGTATTCTTGCCTGGAGAATCCCATGGACGGAGAAGCCTGGTTAAGCTACAGTCCACGGGGTCGCAAAGAGTCGGACACGACTGAGCGACGGTACGGAACGGAACGGAATATATAACATATAATATAAATTATATATTATATGAATATATTAATGTATTTTATATAAATTATATAATAGTATATTATATAATAATAATATATATTTCAATATATATTTTATATACATAAAATATATAAAATTTATATATATAAAATAAATATATCTTAATTATATAATATATAAATATACATTATGGTGTATTATATTAATATATTAATATAATATTAAATATATGTTATGGTGTATTATATTAATATATTATATAAACATATATTAATAATATATATAATATATTTCAATATATTATATGTATTTCAATATAAATATTTTACATATATTTTATATTATATATATAAAATAATAAAATTTATATATTTCAATTATATCCAAAATACTTTATCATTTTAGCATATCATCAATATAAAAAATTAATGAGATAGTTCACATTATTTTTGGTGCTAAATTCTTGAACACCAGTGTTTATTTCACACTTTCTACATATCTTGGCTCAGACTGGCCACATTTGAAGTGCCCAAGACCACATGTGGCCAGTGGCCACCATACTAGATAGCACAGCCCGAAACGGATGCCACTGTTTACAGGGCCATCTGCTAGCAAGGTGTCCAAGCAGGCCCTCTGGCCAGGCCCAGAGCCAGACAAGACGATGGCAGGCATGAGCCAGATCTGCTGCAAGCCTCTGTCCTCGTCAAGGGCAGTCTCAGAATATTTGATGCCAACTTGGCTCTCTCTGTCAGGACGTCCCTCCTTTAGGAAACCGCCCTAACTCCCTCAGTCAGGCCTGGCTGGCCCTGTCCCAGGACACCCCCTGCAGGACCCTTGCTGTTCCACTGGGAAAAAGATCAAGACCCTCAAGAAGGAACAAATGGCAAGAGACTGGGGGGAGGTGGGAGTGCCCCTGAGAAGGGTCATGGCTTGGTTGAAGAGACTCAATTAGTTCAGGAGGGCTTCCTGGAAGAGGGGGCCAGGGCAAAATTATCGGAATCTGAGAGGAGACTCAAAAGCCTCAGCATCAGGGAGCCCTATGAGACACAGAGGAGGGAGGTCTGGCTCTTGCCCAGCATGGATCAACATAGGGGAGATGTGTGGCTGCAGACACAGAGGTCCCCAGGCTCTGGAGGGCACAAATGCCAGGCAGGAGTCTACCCTTACATCCAGGGGCCAAGAGGAGCAACTGGGAAGCCTAGAGCAGGGTCTAAAGGGCTCCCAGATTGGAGGAAGAGGACTCTCTGAGGTTCAGAAAGCGCTGGACATCTTGGCCTGAATTCACCTTCCAATATAGGCTCAAGTGCAAATGTTGGCAGGTGTGATTCATCAGCTCCTCCTGCTGCCCCTCCCTGGCTCCTGGAAATGGACTCATGCCCATTCCCTGGCAGTTCCTGGCTTGGCAGTCTGTGAGTCTAATCTAAATCTCTCCAGCTGCAACCCAAATACCTGTCTTTAGTGGCATGTGAGGGTGAGCAGATGGCTCTTTCCCACTAAGCTGCCCTCCAGGGAAAAGCCCTGCAGGGAAGGCACGGGTACACAGGAGCCCTGGTCTCAGCTGGGCCCCCATAGATCTCTTGGATCTTCAGAAAGGGACTCTCTCTTCTGCTCCTCCTCTCAGCACCTGCTCTGAGTGACAAGTTGTTGCTCTGGGCACGGGCGTCCCAGAGGGCTCACTGCCCTGTCTCTCCAGCTATCTAGCCTCCAGGGGAACTGAGGGGTGGGCGTGTGAATTTTTGCTGTGATTGCTTCTTCTCCTGAGTGTTCAGGAGTAGAGTTTTGGGGGAACGCCTTTTTCAGCCAGAGGAAACCATGGCAGTGATTAATAAATTGCTCAGGGAATCACAGAGCATCTAGGTCGAGAAGATTCCTGGTCTGACCCCACTCTACAGATAGAACAACTGAGGCCCAGAGAGGGAACAGCGTCTGTTCAAATGAACTGGTGGGAGATCTAAGATTTATGACACCCAGTGCTATGCTCTTTACCCATCACGAGAGCCTAACCTAGCAGAAAGATCTCTCCCATACCAAATAATTCCTGCTTGCCTGACCTGGGGGCCTCCCAGGTGGCACAGTGGTAAAGAATTCACCTGCCAGTGCAGGAGAAATAAGAGACGTGGGTTCGATCCCTGGGTTGGGGAGATCCCCTGGAGAAGGGCATGGTAACACACTTCAGTATTCTTGCTTGGAGAATCCCCGTGGAGAGAGGAGCCTGGCCGGCTGCAGTACATGGAGTTGCAGAGTCAGTCATGACTGAATTGACTGAGCATACAGGCACACCCTCTGTGGAGCCTGAAATCCTGCCATTTGAGCTACAGTGCTCACAGCTGAGAATGATCCTCTGAGGAAAGGCAAGTGTCCCTGGAAGGGGCACACAGCAGCACCTTATGAGGGAATGATTAACACCTCCTCTCAATCTGCTCTGCAGTCTCTTCACTTGGCCTCAGTCTCTGCATCTGTAAATATGTCAATGAGAGGCCCGAGGGGCCTAAGGTAGAGCTTGAGAGAAGAGGGAAAACAGAGTTCCTGGGGGGAGAGTTAGTCTGTGTCTGCGCTGGGGGGCAGACAGCTTTGGATTTCAGGATGTGGGTTGCCCTGGGCACTCCCTACACTGAAAGTGGACGTGGTGCTGGGCCAAAACCTGCAGGGACAGGTGATCAAAAGAGCCTCCCCAAACCCCCAGAGCTTTTCTCGTCAGCACTCATCCGCCCAAGAGAATTCCTGCGCTGAAATCCCTCCCAGCCCAATGGAATGGGAGCTCAGAGGCAGATTCAATTGATTTATGGAAAATAAAGGCATCCGATGTGTTTACCCAAGTCCATGAAGTATGACCCCCTATAACATGAGGTCTGTACTTTAGGAGAAGTCAGTGTTTGGAAATGGTCTCTCCTGAGAGAATTGAACTCTAATGGTATAATTTCAGGCAGGGACAGGTGAGCTGAAAAAATATTTGGGGGCAGCTAAGCCTTAAAAGCCTTGGTCCCCACACTCAGCCTGTGGTTTTTAGGGGCAACAAAGGAGACTGGGGGCCTCCTCAGCCCGTGCACCTCAGGTCTGCCAGGGACAGAGTTGCTCACAGGCATCCTTTGGCCTTGGGCTGGGACCAGAGTGCTGAGCGCCAACTTGGCTGCTTCAGCTGGAGCCAGGGGCAGCTCTGGCAACTCTGGGGGCACGGGTCAGAGCACAGCAGCCAGCTCTACAGTCTTTGGGGCACCTGCCCTGATTCCAGTGTCCCCTGATCTTAGAGGTCATGCTGAGGAAGGGAAGTCGGGGCAGGCAGCTGGCAAGAACTGCCAATCCCAGCCAACTTTGCTAAGCTTTGCTGTAGGTTAGGACATTTAGAGATGGGCCTTCAGCACCTGTGGCACACAGCCCTGGCCTCCACGTCAGGAAATGCCAGGTTTTACTTCTCTCTTTTTCTGCCTCTCTTCACACTGACACCCATGAGAACTGGGAATAGAGAAAGGAAGGAAATAGAGAAGGTGGTCAAAGGAATAGAGAAAGGAAGAGCCAACGCTTAGGGTCCTACTATCAGACCTGGAGCCCCAACATTTGACTTTAGCATAACCTAAGATTTATGGAAAAGCTGAAAGAAAATACAGTGAATACCCATAGACGAGCCACTCAGACTCAGTTTTATCACATTTTCTCTCTCCCACTCTTTATTCATATGCACATTTTTTAAAAACTCTGAGAATAAGTTGCAGCCATGATACACTTTCACTCCTAAATACTTTAGTGGTTTTTCCTAAAAACAAGGACATTCTCTTACATACACAATACAAGAATCAAAATCAGGAAATTCACATTGATATGTTGCTATTATCTAATCAATGTACCTTAATCAGATTTTTCTCATTGTCCCCATGATGTCTTCGTAAACCCCCAAAATTCCCAGACCATGCACTGTATTCAGTTGTCTGGTCCCTTAATTCTCCTTTTCTCTGGACAGTTCCCCCGTGTGTTTTTCTTTCACAATCTTTCCATGGTTGGAGAGCACAGGCCAGTGATGTACTAGGAATACATCTACTAGGGATGCTGATGTATCCCTCAGTTAGGTTTTGTCAAGTGTTTCCTCATGGAGATTCGGGTTGTGTACCTTTCATGAGAATATCACAAATCAATCCCATATTTTTCTTCAGCACATGATATTGCTTTGTCCCATTCAGTTCAGTTCAGTTCAGTCACTCAATCATGTCTGCCTCTTTGCAACCCCATGAACTGCAGCACACCAGGCCTCCCTGTCAAACTCAAGTACACTGAGTTGGTGACGCCATCCAACCATCTCATCCTCTGTTGTCCCCTTCTCCTCCTGATTTCAATCTTTCCCAGCATCAGGGTCTTTTCAAACGAGTCAGTTCTTCACATAAGGTGGCCAAAGTATTGGAGTTTCAGCTTCAACATCAGTCCTTCCAATGAATATTCAGGACTGATCTTTAGGATGGACTGGTTGGATCTCCTCGCTGTCCAAGGGACTCTCAAGAGTCTTCTCCAACACCACAGTTGAAAAGTATCAATTTTTCGGCACTCAGCTTTCTTCACAGTCCAACTCTCACATCCATACATGACCACTGGAAAACCCATACCTTTGACTAGATGGACCTTTGTTGGCAAAGTAAAGTCTCTGCTTTTTAATATGCTATCTATGTTGGTCATAACTTTTCTTTCAAGGAGCAAGAGTCTTTTAATTTCATGGCTGCAGTTACCATCTGCAGTGATTTTGGAGCCCCCCAAAATAAAGTCTGTCACTGTTTCCCTATCTATTTGCCATGAAGTGATGGGACCACATGCCATGATCTTAGTTTTTTGAATGTTGAGTTTTAAGCCAACTTTTTCACTCTCCTCTTTCACTTTTATCAAGAGGCTCTTTACTTCTTCACTTTCTGCCATAAGGGTGGTGTCATCTGCATATCTGAGGTTATTGATGTTTCTCCTGGCAATCTTGATTCCAGCTTGTGCTTCATCCAGTCCAGCATTCCCCATGATGTACTCTATATATAAGTTAAATAAGCAGGGTGACAATATACAGCCTTGATGTACTCCTTTCCCGATTTGGAACCAGTCTGTTGTTCCATGTCCAGTTCTAACTGTTGCTTCTTGACCTGCATACAGATTTCTCAGGAGGCAGGTTAGGTGGTCTGGTATTCCCATCTCTTGAAGAATTTTCCACAGTTTGCTATGATCCACACAGTCAAAGGCTTTGATGTAGTCAATAAAGCAGAAATAGATGTGTTTCTGGAACTCTCTTGCTTTTTCGATGATCCAGCAGATGTTGGCAATTTGATCTCTGGTTCCTCTGCCTTTTCTAAATCCAGCTCGAACATCTGGAAGATCACAGTTCACGTACTGTTGAAGCCTAGCTTGGAGAATTTTGAGCATCACTTTGCTAGCGTGATTTTGCTAGCTTGTCCCGTTACTGGTGATGTTAACTCTTTTCTGTTATTGTTTTTTCATGGCAGCATAATGTATATATGGCTTCCCTGTTGGCTCAGACAGTAAAGAATATGCCTGCAATGCAGGAGACCCGGATTCAGAGGCCTGGGTTGAGAGGATCCCTTGGAGAAGGGCGTGGCAACCCACTCCAGTATTATTGCCTGGAGAATTCCATGGCCAGAGGCGCCTGACGAGCTACATTCCATGGAGTCCCAAAGAGTTTGACAGGACTGAGCCACTAACAAACACACACATACACACAGGGTATATGCAGAAAAGTACATACACCCGGTGAACTTTCACTGTGTGAACACACATGTACAAACAGCACCCAGATCAGCAAAAGTGCATTTCCAGCACTCCAAACCCCCCAAGTCCTCATCAAGTTCCTATCTCCCCAAAGTAACCACCATCTTGACTTCTAATAGCATAAACTACATTTGTCTGGTTTTGAACTCCAAATAAATAAAGTCATTTATTTCAGAAACATCCATGGTTTCTGGATGTTTTACTCTTAATATGTTTGTGAGATTCTCAGAGCCTACTTTCTAAAATAATAAATGCCATATGTCCCATTATAAATGTTGGGAAGGATTGGGGGTGGGAGGAGAAGGGGACGACAGAGAATGAGATGGCTGGATGGCATCACCGACTTGATGGACATAAGTTTGAGTGAACTCCGGGAGTTGGTGATAGACAGGGAGGCCTGGCATGCTGTGATTCATGGGGTCACAAAGAGTCGGACAAGACTGAACGACTGAACTGAACTGAACTGAACTGAATGAAAATGGAAGAAAATATAACATCTACATGTAATTTCAAAAAATCAGCGTAACACTTTGGTTGAAAATAAATTAGGGGTCCCCAACCTCTGGGATCTAATGACTGATGATCTGAGGTGGACCTGATGTCATATTAATAGAAATAAATGTAAGCTCACTTGAATCATCTTAAAACACTCTCTGGCCCAGTCCATGGAAAAATTGTCTTCCACAAAACCAGTGCCTGGAGTAAAAAAGTTTAGGGACCACTGATATAAAGGACAGTCATTTATAATACATAATAAGATATATATACAAATAAGTAAATTTCAATAAAAATATCATGTGTGTCAGTATGTAAATGCAGGGGCTACAGGGGCTACTGGTGGGCTACAGTCCAAGGATGTGAAGAAGTCTTCCTATGAGTCCGCGCCCATATTCAGAAGCCCTGTAACATGGCAGCCACATGCACATTCCAAGCAGAGGAACATGAGTATTGTTGCCATCATGGGGAAATTTTCCTATTTGGTGAACAACTCCTGGTGAAATTCCAAATGACACTAAGTATGATAATTTGCTACATATTAAACCTGTGCAAGCCTTACTTTGCACTTCCAAATAAAATGGAACCAGTTTTAGGCTCTGATGTAGACAGAGGTTCTTCACTTGACTGAATATCCAGGTGAGATTTTTGAAGGTTGGGTAGGACTCAGACCGGAGAAGTCTATGGCAAGCCACTCCAGTACTCTTGCCTAGAAAATCGCATGGACAGAGGAGCCTGGTGGGCTGCAGTCCATGGGGTCACTACTAGTCGGATATGACTGAGCGACTTCACTTTCACTTTTCACTTTCACACATTGGAGAAGGAAATGGCAACCCATTCCAGTGTTCTTGCCTGGAGAATCCCAGGGACTGTGGAGCCTGGTCAGCTGCTGTCTATGGGGTCGCACAGAGTCGGACACGACTGAAGCGACTTAGCAGCAGCAGCAGCAGCAGAACTCAGACATTGTCTGTGGTGTGAGCTGTCCTGTAGGACTCCTAGCACCTGACTGTCCCAGAAGACAGGGTCTCCTCAACCAAGTGACAACTACCCCCAGATTCTCCGAATGCTTTCTGAGGTGGTACCACAAGTCTAGGGGACAAGTGAGGAGGTCATCTGGGGGTCAGAGAACCATGGAGGTCGGGGGGGGGGTGGCAGTGAGCAAGGGAAGCACAGAGTAGAAGCTTGGGCATGACCTGAAGGAGGTGGGGATATGGATGAGAGGACTGATAGGATCCCTAAGGCGGGGCCTCCCCAAGGCCAGCTCTGGGGTAGGAGGCTGGTCTCTGGGGATGGAGGGTTGGGGACCTATGGGGACCTTGCTACCCATCCCCACTCCTCCTCAGAGGATGCTACCAGGACCTACTTTCCTGAGCCCTGCATGCATGTCTGCTCAACTGCTCTGGGCCTCACAGGAAGTGAAACCCCCTAATAGATACAGGGGGCCCCATCAGCAGCAGCTCCTCTGGGTACCTTCCTGGGCTGAAAAACCCACATAAGCTATACATCAAAAGGATTACAGGACTCTCACCTGTGTAATTGGGGCTTCCCTGGTGGCTCAGACAGTAAAGAATCTGCCTGCAATGCAGAAGACCTAGTTTGGTCCCCAGGTCAGGAAGATCCCCTGGAGAAAGAAATGGCAACCCACTCCAGTATTCTTGCCTGGAGAATCCCATGGACAGAGGAGTCTGGTGGGCTACAGTCCATGGGTCGCAAAGAGTCGGACACAACTGAGCAACTAAGCACATCTGCACCTGTGTTGCTGCTACTGCTGCTAAGTGGCTTCAGTCGTGTCCAACTCTTAGTGACCCCATGGACTGCAGCCCACGAGGCTCCTCCGCCCATGGGATTTTCCAGGCAAGAGTACTGGAGTGGGTTGCCATTGCCTTCTCTGTGCACCTGTGTAATTAGATATAAAAACATTATGATACTAAATTGATACTAAAATAAAAAAGTTAAACAAAGTTCTGATTTTTCCCATGATGCTTTTATTTTAATAAAATACTAAGGATCGAGTAGTTTTAAAGTACCTTCCTTTGCTGCCCCTGAGAACATGCTCCATGTGCCTGTGGTGTGACCAACCAGTGAACACAGCCCATGAACTGGCTCATTTAATTAAACTCAAGACCTTTTGAGATGGGCACCATTCTTTCTTTTTTAAAAAATATTTATTTGGCTGCCCCAGGTCTTAACTGTGGCATGGGGGATCTTTAGTTGGGGCATGACCAGGGATTGAACCTGGGTCCCCTGCATTGGGAGCGTTGGAGTGTTAGCATCTGGACCACCTGGGAAGTCCAAGGTGAGGACCATTCTTATTCTCATTTGGGAGATGAGGTACTGAGGATAAGACTGATTAAGACGCTTGCTCTGGGACACACAGCAAGAATTGCTGAGACCGGGATTGGCCAACATCCAGAGCTAAACCTGAGCCACCACTCTCTAAGTTCCTTAAAAGGCATTTAAGGAATGCCACCAGACTGTCAGTTCCTGGAGCTAAGCACTATGGAAGGATGCATGCATATACACACACTCTCTCCACCAACTAGGCAAAGGGGGAGGCTCAGGTACTTCCTGCAGTGTGTTTACGCCCCCTGGTGGCCATGTGCAGCTCAGGGATCACCAGCTGGGATGATCTCAGTTCATTTCCGATGTAAACCACTCAATATCACAGTAATCCAAGTCTATGACCCAAACACTAATACCGAAGAAGCTGAAGTTGAACGGTTTTAAGACCTACAAGAGCTTTTAGAACTAACACCGAAAAAAGGTCCTTTTCGTCATAGGGGATTGTAATGCAAAAGTTAGGAAGTCAAGAAATACCTGGAGTAACAGGCAAGTTTGGCCTTGGAGTATAATGTGAAGCAGGGCAAAGGCTAACAGAGGTTTGCCAAGAGAACTCACTGGGCATAGAAAGCACCCTCTTCCAACAACCCAAGAGACAACTCTACACATGGACATCACCAAATGGTCAATAGTAAAATCATATTTGTTATATTATTTGTAACTGAAGATGGAGAAGCTATATAACAGTCAGAAAAAACAAGACCTGGAGCTGACTGTGGCTCAGATCATCAGCTCCTTATTGCAAAATTCAGGCTTAAATTGAAGAAAGTAGGAAAAACCACTAGACCATTCAGGTATAACCTAAATCAAATCCTTTATGATCATACAGTGGAGGTGAATAATACATTCAAGGGATTAGATCTGATAGGCAGAGAACTATGAATGGAGGTTCATAACATTGTACAGGAAGCAGTGACCAAAATCACCCCAAAATAAAAGAAACGCAAAAATGCAAAATGGTTGTCTGAGGAGGTCTTATAAATAACTGAGAAAAGAAGAAAAGTAAAAGGCAAAGGAGAAATGAAAAGATATGCCCAACTGAATGCAGAGTGCCAAAGAATAGCAAGGAGGGATTAAAAAAAATTAGTCTTCTTAAGTGAACAATAAGCTTATTCAACTTATATGCAGAGTACATCATGAGACACACTGGGCTGGATGAAGAACAAGCTGGAATCAAGATCCCTGGGAGAAACATCAATAACCTCAGATATGCAGATGACACCACCCTTAAGGCAGAAAGTGAAGAAGAACTAAAGAGCCTCTTGATGACAGTGAAAGAGGACAGTGAAAAAGTTGGCTTAAAGTTCAACATTCAGAAAACTAAGATCATGGCATCTGGTCCCATCACTTCATGGCAAATAGATGGGGAAACAGTGGAAACAGTGGCAGACTTTATTTGGGGGGGCTCCAAAATCACTGCAGATGGTGATTACAGCCATGAAATAAAAAGGCGCTTACTCCTTGGAAGAAAAGTTTTGACCAACCTAGGCAACATATTAAAAAGCAGAGACATTACTTTATAGTTAAGGCTATGGTCTTTCCAGTAGTCATGTATGGATGTGAGAGTTGGACTATAAAGAAAGCTGAGCACCAAAGAATTTATGTTTTTCAACTGTGGTGTTGGAGAAGACACTTGAGAGTCCCTTGGACTGCAAGGAGATCCAACCAGTCCATCCTAAAGAAGATCAGTCCTGAATATTCATTGGAAGGACTGATGTTGAAGCGGAAACTCCAATACTTTGGCCACCTGATGCGAAGAGCTGACTCGTTTGAAAAGACCTTGATGCTGGGAAAGACTGAGGGCGAGAGGTGAAGGGGACGACAGAGGATGAGACGATTGGATGGCATCACCGACTCAATGGACATGAGTTTGGGTGGACTCCGTGAGTTGGTGATGGATAGGGAGGCCTGGCGTGTGCAGTCTATGCGGTCACAAAGAGTTGGACATGACTGAGTGACTGAACTGAACTGAACTGAACAATGCAAAGAAATAGAGGAAAACAACAGAATGGGAAAGATTAGAGATCTCTTCAAGAAAATTAGAGATACCAAGGGAACAATTCAAGCAAAGATGGGCACAATAAAGGACAGAAACAAGGACTTAACAAAAACAGAAGAGATTAAGAAGAGGCAGCAAGAATACACAGAAGAACTATACAAAAAAGGTCTTAATGACCCAGATAACCATTTTGGTGTGGTCACTCACCTACAGCCAGACATCCTGAAATGCAAAGTCAAGTGGGCCTTAGGAAGCATTACTATGAACAAGGCTAGCGGAGGTGACAGAATTCCAGATCCTATTTCAAATCCTAAGAGATGATTCTATGAAAGTGCTGCCCTCAATATGCCAGCAAATTTGGAAAACTCAGCAGTGGCTACAGGACTGGAAAAAGTCAGTTTTCATTCCAATCCCAAATAAGGGCAATGCCAAAGAATGTTCAGACTACTGCACAATTGCACTCATTTCACATGCTAGCAAAATAATGCTCAAAATCCTTCAAGCTAGACTTCAGCAGTATATGAACCGAGAACTTGTAGATGTACAAGCTGGATTTAGAAAAGGCAGAGGAACCAGAGATCAAATTGCCACAATCTGTTGGATCATAGAAAAAGCAAAGGAATTTTAAAAAAATCTACTTCTGCTTCATTGACTATGCTAAAGCCTTTTATTGTGTGGATCACAGCAAACTGTGGAAAATTCTTAAAGAGATGGGAATACCAGACCAGCTTATTTGCCTCCTGTGAAACCTGTATGCGGAATAAGAAGTAATAGTTAGAACCAGGCATGGAACAACAGACTGGTTCAAAATTGGGAAAGAAATATAAGAAGGTTATATATTGTCATCCTGCTTATTTAACTTCTATGTGAAGTTATACATCATGAGAAATGCTGGGCTGGATGAATCACAAGCTGGAATCAAGATTCCTGGGAGAAAAATCAATAACCTTAAATATGCAGATGATACCACTCTAACGGCAGAAAGTGAAGAGGAACTAAAGAGCCCCTTCATGAAGATGAAAGAGGAGAGTGAAAAGACTGGCTGAAAACTCAACATTCAAAAAACTAAGATCAGGGCATCTGGTCCCATCACTTCATGGCAAATAGGTGGGGAAACAGTGACAGAATTTATTTTCTTGGGCTCCAAAATTACTGCAGATGGTGACAGCAGCCACAAAATTAAAAGACTCTTGCTCTTTGGAAAGAAAGCTATGACAAACCTAAATGGTGTATTATAACACAGAGACATCATTTTGCCGACAACCGTCTAAAATTTCTACACAGGTTGATAAGAACTGATAAGAAGTCTGGGGTCCCCGAGGAGGAGAGTGGGGTCTGGGGCTCTCAAGGAGGAGATAGGGGTCTGGAGTTCTCAAGGAGGAGAAAAGGACAAACTTTTTTTTCTACATCCTTAGTCTTAGTCACATAAAACGTTTTTTTCCTTTAAGCCCAGAGCTGATGATTACACAACGAAACAATTCAGTTTAAACTCTGTCCGTTCCGTTCCGTTCCGTCGCTCAGTCGTGTCCGACTCTTTGCAACCCCGTGGACTGTAGCCTACCAGGCTTCTCCGTCCATGTGATTCTCCAGGCAAGAATACTGGAGTAGGTTACCGTTTCCTTCTCCAGGGTTAAACTCTGTACTAAGGATTATATAACAAAAATGTATCCTGCTTGAGGACATGTTTCTCCTTCTTGAGAACCTTCTGACTAATCCTCTTATCTTAAAATGTATATTGTGGGAGTGGGTCTGGTAAGATCTTTACAACCTTGAGACATTCTTTTGATTTACTGTAATAACCAACTGAAAAAGTATATAGTTCCCTTGCTAAGACTAGGGCGGCACTCTCCATTCCCCTTCTGATGTCTATATCAGAAGCTTTCTCTGTGCCTTTTCATACTTTAATAAAACTCTGCTACTCAAAAACTCTTTGAGTGATGAAGCCTGGTCCCTGGTCCCAAAGCTAAATCTTCTTTGGAGATCATGAATCTGACACCAACCACCCTAAGCTCTCAGAATCAAGGCTATTTTTTTTTTCCGGGAGTCATGTATGGATGTGAGAGGTGGACTATAAGGAATTCTGAGAGCCGAAGAATTGATGCTTTTGAACTGTGGTGCTAGAGAAGACTCTTGAGAGTCCCTTAGACAGCAAGGAGATCAAACCAGCCAATCCTAAAGGAAATCAACCCTGAATATTCTTTGCAAGGACTGATGTTGAAGCTGAAGCTCCAATATTTCTGCCACCTGATGCAAAGAGCCAACTCATTGGAAAAGACCCTGATTCTTGGAAAGATCGAAGGCAGGAGAAAAAGGGGACGACAGAGAATGAGATGGTTTGACTGACTTAATGAACATGAGTTTGAGCAAACTCAGTGAGATAGTGAAGGACAGGGAAGCCTGGCGTGCTGCTGCTCATGGGGTTGCAAAGAGTCAGACACAACTTAGTGACTGAACAACAACGGTAGGTTGTGTGTGTGTGTGCATGCGCGCGCGTGTGTGTGCACGCTCAGTCATGCCTGACTCTTCGCAACCTCGTGGACTATAGCCTACCGGGCTCCTTTGTCCATGGAATTTTCCAGGCAAGAATACATTCCCTACTCCAGGGGATCTTCCTAACCCAGGGATCAAACCTGAGTCTCTTGCATTGACAGGCAGATTCTTTATCACTGTGCCACCTGGGAAGCCTGCCCAGCAGGTTTTTACTTGTCGAAATATTTAAAATATTTTTGCTGTTGTCTGTGGTCCTGCTTTACTAACATTCTAGGCTCTTGCTTCCTCTGTTGCCCCTGGGGTCCAGCACTGGGTGGAGCAGGCAGCTGCTCAGTGCCACCAAGACCACTGGGCTATATGGGTAAGGGCGTGCATGGAGGGCTGAGACAGTGGCCCCACTGTTCCCAAGTATGGAGGATAGAAGAGGGCATTCTAGGCAAGGGAACAATAGGGACAAAGGCCTGCAGGTAGTTATACAGAAAAAAAGCTGAATTAAATTTGACCCAGTCTCCAGCAGAGTCTGGGGATGGGGTTGCCCTGATTACAGTGACAGGCCCTAGTTTTTTAGACAGAAATATCTCCAGAGCCAGGGAAAGGAGGACAGCTCTGCTTCAACACCCCCACATGCTATCCCTTGCCCCCATTCTGTAGTCACAAGACATCTAGGGGGAGGGGTTCACCCCAACAACATACATGGGAAAGGCTGCCCCCATTCAGCAGATGGAGAAACAGAGGCTCTAAATTCAGCTGAGGCCTCTGGCCCAAATCATGCATCCAGCTGATGGCTGGGGTTCTCATGTTCTGCCTGACCCTAGGCCCAGCCTCTGAAACGCCCACATTACACGGGGTGCCCTTTTGAAACAGAAGGGAAGGAGGAGGAGCACAGCCTTTGAAAGAAAGACAGAGCCTGAGGATACAACATAAACTGATTAGAATCAAATGGATCCAAGATGGTGGACAGGACAACTCCCACTAGACCTTGAACCTCAGTGTATAACACATCAGCAAACTAAATGACACACCCACAGGCTTCATGACTGTTCCAAGGCCTTCAGAGACCAAAAAGTGGGCGGTAGCCCAATTCCTGGAAATCCCCACCCCTTTCCCGAAAGAGTTGGAATAATCTTCCACTCATTAGCCTATAAAACTACTCAGCCCATAAAAGCTAACACACCACATTTTGAGGCCACTCTCTCCTGCAGTGGTCTGCACATGGTCTGTGATGTACATTTCTTTTGGAAGTTCAGTTCAGTTTTCAATCGCTTAGTTGTGTCTGACTCTGTGACCTCACAGACTGCAGCTCGCCAGGCATCCCTGTCAATCACCAACTCCCAGAGCTTGTTCAAACTCTTGTCCATCTAGTCGGTGATGCCATCCAACCATCATGTCAACCCCTTTTCCTCCTGCCTTCAATCTTTCCCAGCATCAGGGTCTTTTCAAATGAATCAGTTCTTTGCATCAGGTGGCCAAAGTATTGGAGCTTCAGCTTCAGCATCAGTCTTTCCAATGAATATTCAGGACTAACTTCCTTTAGGATTGACTAGTTTGATCTCCTTGCAGTCCAAGGGACTCTCAAGTGTCTTCTCCAACACCACAGTTCAAAAGCATCAATCCTTAGGCACTTCTTTTGGAAGAGGTGTAAAAAGTACTGAGGTGGGGGCTTGGCACTTCATAAATGAGGCCCAAGACCACAGTGCCACACTGGTCCTCAGCAGGGAAGAAAAAATACCTAGTTTATGACACTGTTGGTGGGAATGTAAGTTGCTGCAGCCACTGAGGTTCCTCAGAAAAATAAAAATAGAATTACCATATGATTCATCAATCCCACTCCTGGACATACAGCCAGACAAGACTCTAATTCAAAAAGATACATACACCCTTATGTTCATAGCACCACTGTTCACAGCAGTCTAGACATGGAAACAGCCTAAATGTCCATCAGCAGATGAATGGGTAAAGAAGATGTGGTACATACATACAGTGGAATACTACTTAATCATATACAAGAACAAAACAATGCTGTTTACAGCAACATGGATGCAACCAGAGCTTATCATACTAAGTGAAGTAAGTCAGAAAAGAAGACAAATGCCATATGATATCACTTATATGTGGACTCTAAACTACGCCAAAATGAACCTATCTACAAAACAGAAACAGACACACAGACATAGAGAACAGACGTGAGGTAGCACAGGGGGAGAGAGTCGGGGGAGGAATGTAGTGGGAGGTTGGGGTTAGCAGATGTAAGCTATACATGAAGAATGGATGAACAACAAGGTCCTACGGTATAGCACAGAGAACTTAATATCCTATGATAAAGCATAATGGAAAAGGCTATTTTTAAAAGTGTATAGTATGTATCTCTGAATCACTTTGCTGTACAGCAGAAATGGATACAATATACAACACAATCAAACTATACTTTGATTTCAAAAAAGCCTATAGGGAAAATAAAACAATCCACAGATTCCCAGTCTTCTACAAGAAGTGGGGTGTTCAGACAGAGGTTTTGATCGTCTCTATCGCCTGATTAAAGTATATTTGATTTTCCATGAGTGTGTTTGAAATGCAACAGCCTGCACTGCCCACTGGGGGAGCAGGCTCAAGACACACACACTGTTAACACGCATGAAAATGAAGTGCCTATTTAAGCTACAGTCTTTACCTAAAGATGACTAAACAAAAACATGGCATGGTAAGAACTAGCTTCCCTGTACAGTGTACAGGGATCTTCCTCTGGATTTGTCTGGCTTTGGAGAAGTCTAACCTGGTCCCTCAGGCTATTAAATATACATAAGGTACTTCTAGGAATGTGGCTTGCCCATGAGTCCAGAGAGCAGGACCCAGACTCCTCTCAGCCACAAGCTTAAAGGGGAACCTGGGGAAGTCAGTTCAGGTCTTTCGACTCTATTTTGCTCTTCCAAGAGCAGATATATGACATCTCACAAAGTACACAAGTTCTGCCAGATGTGATGAAATTTTACGATTAAAAGGAGATTCATGGTGAACAGTTTTGCATTGATGCAAAGAAAGCTGGATGAATTCCTTTTACTGAATAATTTTGATTCAGCCAAAAATTTTGACTAAGCCATTGTTTACTGTGCATCTCTGCCAGGGCAGAGTGGTATGGATGTGGTCCTTTTCTCTCAGAACATTTTATTGAGACCATGTTCTATGGAGCACACTTTAGGAAGAAAGGGGGGAAATGCTCCTTTAAGTTCTCTTCAGCCCTGGTCAAAGGGCTGGAGGTGAGAAAGGCAATTTACTTAAAACGTAAAATTTAAGCCGTTCCCTTGGCTGGCAAGGCCAGGACTTTAGTTCCTGATGTTTTCTCTCTGTTGAACGTATCTCAGTTTCCCGGATACTGCCAGGCTCATTCCCTAACTCCCTTCAGATCTCTGGCCAAAGCCTGTCTTATCAGATGAACCATTCTGATTTCCCCCATCTAGAACAGCAGTCTCCTCTAGGACTCTGCCCTCTCCCCAGCTGCCTCCCTTGCTTCAGGACAGTCCCTACCCACCCTGTGCTGTGTCTCCTTCCCTCCTACTCCCAGGTGTAATTATGGAGGATAGACAGGCTGACTGTTAAAAACACTTTTTTTAAAAGGAAATAAATAAATGGACAGGCGAAGAATGTGAAAGCTCCTACAGAGTAAGCATTGTTAACTGCTGGCATGTGTCCTAATAAACTGTTCTTTGCAGGCAGAGAAAGGAGGGGTGGGGAGAAATGCAGAGATAATTGCTGTTATTATCAAACGCCTTCTCTTTGTTGCAATCTGATTTTTCCATCTGAGGTCTGTCCTGGTCAAAATAGCTCCTTTCTGGACTTTGGCTTCTTGTTGGGTGTTGGGGACCTGCTCAGGCCAAGGTGCTGATACTCCACTCCTAACCTTGTCTATGGAAACCCATTCCAGTACTTTTGCCTGGAAAATTCCATGAATGGAGGAGACTGGTGGGCTACAGTCCATGGGGTCGCACAGAGTCAGACACGACTGAGCAACTTCACTCACTCAACCTTGTCTGAAAGAGGCGCCCTGGTCAGTTCGAGTGGGGCCTCCATGGGAGTGGTGGGAGAGTCACTGGAAGTTTCCCTGGAGAACTACTGTTTCACAGGGGAGCACAGAACGGTGCTTCAAGGGAAAGAACAGGAAGTGTGCTTCTGTGGAGCTCCAGAGTTGTCTCCCAACTTAGTCTTTCCCACACTAGGCCCGTATTGCTGTTCTTCTGCTGCTGCTAAGTCGTTTCAGTCGTGTCTGACTCTTTGTGATCCTAGGGACTGTAGTCCACCAGGCTCCTCTGTCCATGGAATTCTCCAGGCAAGAATACTCGAGTGGGTTGCCATTTCCTTCTCCAGGGGGATCTTCCCAACCTAGGGATCGAACCTGCATCTCTTCCATCTCCTGTATTGGCAGGTGGGTTCTTTACCACTAGTGCCACCTGGGAAGCACATGCTGTTCTTCTGCTCCTCTCCAAATTCACTTTCAAGAAAGGATATGTTATGGGCAACCTAGAGTGCAAATGACAACTCCGAGGCCCACATAACTTCCCTCTCCAAATAGTTCTATGGAGGCTTTGAGAGAGGAAGCGACTGGCCCATGATCACACAGTAAGTATGTGTCAGAACTGGGCCTCAGACTTGGGACTCCAGGGTGATGGAAAATTCTGAGCTCACCAGTTAATAAGGGCTTAGTGAGAATGGGTATGGGGTGACAGTGGCAAGGGGAATGATTCGTTGAGGGTCACAGAAGAAAATGCCCTCTGGCCTAGATCATCGCAGCCTTGGCAGCAGCTGAAAAAGATTAACTCATGTTTGAAGAAGCCTTAAAGAGACAGAAACGCAGGTTGTGTTTCCCCAAAAAGGCTCTGCCCATCCTCCTCTACTGAACGGCAATCTTAGCTTGACTCTGGGAGCTAGGAGCTTAACATAACCATTTTTGAAGCCTCCTGGCAAGGCTGTCAGTGCTGTTGCTTCACAACAAGTTTAAGAGGGCTGCGGCAGGACTTGTATTTGTCAAAAATTTCCAAGCCTTTGTCACGAGCATCCTCAAGACTGGCTAAATATGTCCCTGAGTTTGCTGCTCTGCAGGGATTGGTAACCATTCCCTCTAATGGGAAGAGAGGTGGGGTGTGTGTGCGTGCATTGTGATCAGTCTGGGAGAGAACAGTGCCAGGGAAAGCCACCTGCTTGGCTAAAAGGTGGTAAGTTAAATCACTTGATTTGGGATGGCACTGGTCTCTGGGACAACTGTCTCAGAGCACTGATGTGCTCAGATCAGCAAGAAGGCTTTTCTGGGCTTAAAGCCACCTTGGACAACAGTGATGCCACAGAAACGCTGCAGGGGCAAGCTCGTGCTGGCAGAGAAGACATCTGAGGTTTTTCTAAACTCTCCCAGATGATCAGGCCAGATACGGTTTTGACAGCCAGACAAAACCCCCCTGCCACCATCTCAATTCCTCCTGACAGAAAGATCATCTTCAAATCCAGCTTTCCTAACATTCCATAGGTGGGCTTATCTGCGTTGCTAAGGAATCAGGGGACCTGCCCAGAATCATCTAAGATTTGTTTCCCTACCCCCACCACTCCTCTGCTTGCAAAATACAGTTTTGCTTCTTTTTTTTTTTCTGATTATACAAGATGATTATACAAGATGGGGGTAATGTGTGTTTATTGTAGAAAATTTGCAATGTTTGCCTTTGATTGTCTCTGTAAAATTGAAAGACATAGAATTAGTGGATCAAAGAGCTGTTCATTGGGCAGCCTCAATTTATACTCCCACCTGCCAAGAAGGCAATGCCCATTCACCAACATTAGGTATTAATCATGTTTTAATGTTTGTCAATTTGACTGACAAAAATCAGTATGTCATTTTCATTCACATTTGCTTGGTTTTGAATGAGACAGTATTTTTTACATATTTTCTTGGAAAATGACAGCTGAGCTGCTGCTTCCCCTTTCTCAAGGCAGCTCCTGCTGCTGTCGCTTCAGTCACGTCCTACTCTGTGTGACCCCATAGATGGCAACCCACCAGGCTCCTCCATCCTGGGATTCTCCAGGCAAGAACACTGGAGTGGGTTGCCATTTCCTTCTCCAATGCATGAAAGTGAAAAGTGAAAGTGAAGTCACTCAGTCTTGTCAGACTCTTTGCAACCTCATGGACTGTAGCCTACCAGGCTCCTCCGTCCATGGGATTTTCCAGGCAAGAGTACTAGAGCGGGTTGCCATTCCCTTCTCCAACCTCAAGGCAGAGATAAGTCCTTTTCCTTCTTTTTTTTCCTAATAAGACTTTGTGCCAAAGAAGCCTTGGGAAACTGAATAGGGTTCTTGGGCTAGCCATCATGTATATATAGGGCAATGAAGCTCACTATAGGCTTTAAACAAAAGTACCAACGCACACTTTTTAGTTCACTGATTCCTAGAATGTCTATGTTCACTCTTGCCATCTCCTGTTTGACCACTTCCAATTTGCCTTGATTCATGGACCTAACATTCCAGGTTCCTATGCAATATTGCTCTTTACAGCACCAGACCTTGCTTCTATCACCAGTCACATCCACAACTGGGTATTGGTTTTGCTTTTGCTCCATCCCTTCATTCCTTCTAGAGTTATTTCTCCACTGATCTCCAGTAGTATACTGGGCGCCTACCGACCTGGGGAATTCCTCATTCAGTATCCTATCATTTTGCCCTTTGATACTGTTCATGGGGAACAGGAAAGATATAAGCATCTGAATGCAGAGTTCCAAAGAATAGCAAGGAGAGATAAGAAAGCCTTCCACAGCGATCAATGCAAAGAAGTAGAGGAAAACAACAGAATAGGAAAAACAAGAGATCTCTTCAAGAAACTTAGAGATTCCAAGGGAACATTTCATGCAAAGATGGGCTTGATAAAGGACAGAAATGGTATGGACCTAACAGAAGCAGAAGATATTAAGAAGAGGTGGCAAGAATACACAGAAGAACTGTACAAAAAAGATCTTCACGACCAAGATAGTCACAATAACGTGATCACTGACCTAGAGCCAGACATCATGGAATGTGAAGTCAAGTGGGCCTTAGAAAGCATCACTACGAACAAAGCTAGTGGAGGTGATGGAATTCCAGTTGAGCTATTTCAAGTCTTGAAAGATGATGCTGTGAAAGTGCTGCACTCAATATGCCAGCAAATTTGGAAAACTCAGCAGTGGCCACAGGACTGGAAAAGGTCAGTCTTCATTCCAATCCCAAAGAAACGCAATGCCAAAGAATGCTCAAACTACCGCACAATTGCACTCATCTCACACGCTAGTAAAGTCATGCTCAAAATTCTCCAAGCCAGGCTTCAGCAGTATGTGAACCGTGAACTACCAGATGTTCAAGCAGGTTTTAGAAAAGGCAGAGGCACCAGAGATCAAATTGCCAACATCCGCTGGATCATGGAGAAAGCAAGAGAGTTCCAGAAAAACATCTATTTCTGCTTCATTGACTGTGCCAAAGCCTTTGACTGTGTGGATCACAATAAACTGTGGAAAATTCTGAAAGAGATGGGAATACCAGACCACCTGACCTGCCTCTTGAGAAACCTGTATGCAGGTCAGGAAGCAACAGTCAGAACTGGACATGAAACAACAGACTGGTTCCAAATAGGAAAAGGAGTACGTCAAGGCTGTATATTGTCACCTTGCTTATTTAACTTATATGCAGAGTACATCATGAGGAACGCTGGGCTGGAAGAAGCACAAGCTGGAATCAAGATTGCTGGGAGAAATATCAATAACCTCAGATATGCAGATGACACCACTCTTATGGCAGAAAGTGAAGAGGAACTCAAAAGCCTCTTGATGAAATTGAAAGAGGAGAGTGAAAAGGTTGGCTTGAAGTTCAACATTCAGAAAACAAAGATCATGGCATCTGGTCCTATCACTTCATGGGAAATAGAAAAACAGTGGAAACAGTGTCAGACTTTATTTTTTTGGGCTCCAAAATCACTGCAGATGCTGATTGCAGCCATGAAATTAAAAGACACTTACTCCTTGGAAGGAAAGTTATGACCAACCTAGATAGCATATTAAAAAGCAGAGACATTACTTTGCCAACCAAGGTCCATCTAGTCAAGGCTATGGTTTTTCCCGTGGTCATGTATGGATGTGAGAGTTGGACTGTGAAGAAAGCTGATTGCCGAAGAATTGATGCTTTTGAACTGTGGTGCTGGAGAAGACTCTTGAGAGTCCCTTGGACTGCAAGGAGATCCAACCAGTCCATTCTAAAGGAGATCAATTCTGGGTGTTCATTGGAAGGACTGATGCTGAAGCTGAAAGTGCAATACTTTGGCCACCTCATGTGACGAGTTGACTCACTGGAAAAGACTCTGATGCTGGGAAGGATTGAGGGCAGGAGAAGAAGGGGACGACAGAGAATGAGATGGCTGGATGGCATCACCGACTCTATGGACATGAGTTTGAGTGAACTCCAGGAGTTGGTGATGGACAGGGAGGCCTGGCGTGCTGTGATTCATGGGGTCGCAAAGAGTCAGACATGACTGAGCGACTGAACTGAACTGAACTGAACCAATGCACACAAAATCCTCAAGGGTGGATTTTTACTTTGGAAGTGGTGTATGTGTGGTAACTTAGAAAAACTCAGTGGTTTCAAACAGTAGAATGATGTAATTTTCTCAGGAAAGTGCTGTTGAGGGTGCCATTTGTGTTTCTCCAGTAGTCACCGGCCCAGGGCCTGACATATGGTAGGCACCCAGAAACTGTGTTGTCCCTAAAAATAATAATAATTGCACCTATTTATTTCCAATCCTTTGGAGTTATTTTTAGTTTCAGTTGGAAACAGCTGTCTCAATATCCAGGAAGAGAGATATTGCAAATTCTGACTTATTGGTAGAACTTCTGAAAAGGGGCAAGGGTGAGTGGCAGTGTGAATATCATATCACCAGCAAGTCTGACAGGAGCTGTTTTATGGCAGCCATGTCCTTGGATCCCGGTTGGCTGGCCAGGCTCCCCAGGTAAGCCAGTGTGCCTTCCCCCTAGAAGGCCACATTTTCAGGGTTCTAAGTGGCCTGTCCTGGTCATCTCAAAGTTTTCTCTGCCTTAAGGGAAGACTACACTTGATTTATCATAGGTAGTTGTTGTTTAGTTACTAAGTCAAGTCCCACTCTTTTGCAACCCCATGGACCATAGCCCGCCAGGCTCCTTTGTCTATGGGTTTTCCCAGGCAAAAATACCCAAGTGGGTTGCCATTTTCTTCTCCAGGGGATCTTCCCCACCTAGGGATCAAAGCCGTGTCTCCTGTATTGGCAGGCAGATTCTTTGCCACTGACCTACCTGGGAAGCTCTTATTTTCTTGGGCTCCAAAATCATTGTGGACAGTGACAGCCATAGTGTTATGGATGGTGACAGCCATGAAATTAAAAGGCGCTTGCTCCTGGGATGAAAAGCTATGACAAACCTAGACAGTGTATTAAAAAGCAGAGACATCACTTTGCCGACAAATTAAAGCTGTGGTTTTTCCAGTAGTCATGTATGGATATGAGAGTTGGACTATAAAGAAGGCTTGAGCACCGAGGAATTGATGCTTTTGAACTGTGGTGTTGGAGAATACTCTTGAGAGTCCCTTGGATAACAAGAAGATCAAACCAGTCAATCCTAAAGGAAATCAGTCCTGAATATTCATTGGAAAGACTGATGCTGAAGCTGAAGCTTTAATACCTTGGCCACCTGATGCAAAGAGCTGACTCATTAGAAAAGACCCTGATGCTAGGAAAGATTGAAGGCAGGAGGAGAAAGGGATGACAGAGGATGAGACGGTTGGATGGCATCACCGACTCAATGGACATGAGTTTGAGCAAACTCTGAGAGATGGTGAAGGTTAGGCAAGCCTGATGTGTTGCAGTCCATGGGGTTTCAAAGAGTTGGACACTATTGAGCAACTAAGCAACAAACTGGGAAGCCCACCATAGGTAGTGAAGTGAAGTCGCTCAGTTGTGTCCGACTCTTTGCGACCCCCAGGCTTCTCCGTCCATGGTATTCTCCAGGCAAGAATACTGGAGTGGGTTTCCATTTCCTTCTCCAGGGGATCTTCCTGACCCAGGGATCGAACCCAGGTCTCCTGCATTGGAGGCAGATGCTTTAACCTCTGAGCCACCAGGGAAGCCCTAGGTAGTAGATAGGTTCTATTAAAGCAATTTGTAAAGCAGCAGGCTATAACCTGAATTCTACAGGGACGGACGGAGTATCTGGTGTCCTGGTTCTCAGCTTTCCTCAATCTGCCAACAACAATCTATTGTGATAACTGTCAGTGGCCATGCCAATGTAATTGTCAGTTCAAGGCCCAGTGGTTGGTGGGGAGTCAATGAAGACTTTTTAGCAGCAATTTAAGTTGTAGAAGGGTCACCCTACCTGCTCTATAGAAGAAGAGTGTGCTCAGTCGCTCAGCTGTGTCTGACTCTTTGCGACCCCATGAACTGTAGCCCGCCAGGCTCCTCTGTTCATGGGACTTTCTGCGCAAGAATACTGGAGAAGGTTGCCATTTCCTTCTCCAGGGATAGAGGAAGAGTGCCTAGGGCCAAGTTGAAGTCAGGGTGGGGCGACCAGATAAGAAGATTGTATAGAGTGGTAGAGCAGCTGGAGGCAAATATCTGGATTCAGTTCAGTTCAGTTCAGTTCAGTCGCTTGGTCATGTCCGACTCTTTGCGACCCCATGAATCACAGCACGCCAGGCCTCCCTGTCCATCAGGGATATTTAGGAGGTGAGATGATGAACAGGATCAGACAACTGACAGAAGAGGGGTGGGGGTGAGGGAAGAGGAGTCAAAATGACTCCCAGGCTTGGAGCTTGTGTCTCTGAGCACGTGGTGGGGCCATTACTGGGTTAGGGAAGGAGGGGAAGAGCAGGTTTAGCAAAAAAAATAAGTTTGGGACAAACTGTGTGTAAGGTGTACATAGGGACTCCGAGGGAGGCGTCTAAGGGGATTGTCTAAGACGATATAGAAGGGTATGGTGCCTGGGAGAGGGGTCTGAACTGGTCAGGACAGAAATGGAGAGGAAACTAACAACAGTGAGAAATGGGAAAGGCTGCTCGGACACGACTGAGCAACTTCACTTTCACGCATTGGAGAAGGAAATGGCAGCCTACTCCAGTGTTCTTGCCTGGAGAATCCCAGGGACGGGGGAGCCTGGTGGACTGCCATCTATGTGTCGCACAGAGTCGGACACGACTGAAGTGAATTAGCAGCAGCAGCAGCTCTGTTTGAGGTGAGCAGAACGGGCAGGGTGTCACGAGGTGGGAGCGCTCAGCCACAAGAATGCTTAATTTCAAAGCCGAGGGCCAAGCCTAACCTCAGACAGAGATGGAGGGAGGGGTGGGTAAAGGTTGGGTGAGGTGGGCGGGAGAGGGGGAGGAACCGGATTTGGCCCATCTGGAGCCCGCCCTCTCACTCTCCTCATCTATTGGACAATTGAGCTGTTCGTCAAGGGCCCGCCTCCACAGATGAACCAATAAAGGCTGGCAAAAGGATGCTTCCTTCTCCAGCTAGATCAGCAGCACGAGAGGTCCCTTCGGGGAGGGGAGTCCCGGGTAGGGGTAGCCGCGGTACAGCTTGCGGGCGTGAAACTGACTGACGGACACGGCGGCCTTGCTGCAGGTGAGGGGAGGACGAGGCTCCGAGGGAGGGAAGAGGGCGAGCGCGGGATGTGAGAGCCTCGAGCCTCCCCGCGTCCGCTCCAGCCCACGGCAACGGCTCAGGTGATGGGGTGGAGAGCGGAGGTGAAGTGAGGTGAGGTGAGGGGGCGGGCCCGCGGCGGACTGGGAAGAGCCTTGGTCACAGCTGCGGTCACCCTTCTCGCGCGCACGCGCCACGTGGGCTGCAGGCTGGCGTAGGACCTTTGGCTGCGTGCCCGAACATCCGCAGTAGCTGTTTTAGCCCTCGGAGCTCAGCATCTCAACTTAATTCGCCTTATCTATAGACTGGGAAGCTGGGACTCAGGGACGTGGCCGCGCCAGGGTTTGAGGGAGATAGGGCTTGGTGGATTCCGGAGGCCGGGCTCGTATCTATGAGCCTGTGGGTCAGAGACTTGACTTTGGGACCTGTTTTCTTTAGATAGGCGAAACTGTTTGGGTCGGGTCTGCGGCAGTCGGCCTTGCGTCGGGCAACGCTGCCTGGCTTCTCTGCAGGGCTAGGGGTGGGGACGAGGGGGCACGGGGAGGCGCCCTCTGCGCGCCGGGTCCGACCAATCCTGCCCCTAGTTCGGCGGGGTGGGCTGGGGAGACCGGGCGGTCCTTGGGTGTGGGCGTTCTCCATACTCCGACAGAAAAACTTGTGGACGGCGGGATTCCGAAAACACGTGCAGTGAAAAAAACGCTCCACCCACCCCCCCAACACACCCCCACCCCGGTTCTCCAGAGAAAATAGTAAAACAGAGCAACTTTTAATTTTTTTTCCTAAGGAAAAATACCGCCAGAGGCTGTTCAACGTGTAGAGTTTACTTCATGCCCTTATGGAGGCAGATGTGAACCATTTGGAAATCAATTTGGCAGGATGAGTCTACACCCTTTGACCTGCTGATGCTAGCCTTGGGAAATAAGTAGGTTAAAACTTAAGTAGGGAAAATGTTGATGCGTTAGGCATTGCAGTTTGGTATTTTATAAATAGGGAGATAGTGGAAACAACCTCTAAATCCTCAGTGATGCACCTAATAATAAAAGATTATTGCTAATAATATCTTTTTTTGGAGCTGAAGGGTTATATTTCTTTAAAATCCTCACAAAACCCTATGAAACTAGTATTCCCATTCCACAGATGGATGACTGGAACTCAGGCAAGTGAAGTCGTTGTGTGTCTGATGCTAGACAGCTAGTGTGCTTTGGGACCTCTTGAAATTGCTGTGTTTAGCCAGTGTGTGAGGCCTGGGCACTGGAGAGCCACTGAATAAGGCAGCCATGTTTCCTGAACTTACAGAACACGCATGCATGTGTTCTTTACATATATGTAGAACAAGCTCTGGCCAGTTTTATTAAGGAAAATTTTTGCATGATTTACTTTTCACCACTCTTCTCCTAGCATGCTTCTTTCTGCTCATCACCTGGATCAGTGATAGCTAGGTTCATACCCTGTTATTTTCCATACGCTGTGTCCAGTTCAGTTATTGCCACTATAGTGATGGACACCAGTTTTTGGCCAACATGGCATACAAGGTGCAAGTGTTAGCTGCTCAGTCATGTCTGACTCTTTGCAACCCCATGGACTCCTCCTCTACCCCACCAGGCTCCTCTGTCCATGAATTCTTCAGGCAAGAATACTGGGGTGGGTTCCCATTCCCTTCTCCAGGGGATCTGCCCGACCCAGGGGTCAAACCCGGGTCTCCTGCATTGCAGGCAGATTCTTTACCACCTGAGTCACCAGGGAAGCCCCAACGTGGCATAGTGCTCTAGGCAAGATTTCCTCAAGGCTGGGCAGCTGTTGGAGAGGATGACCAGGTTCACTTTGCCTTGTCTGATCATTTTCAGAGTCTCTTGTACCCCAGCACATACTTTTTCCATTTACCATAACCAGTTGGAGCCTAGAGTTGATCTGACTCCAGCGGCTTTTCTGTCTTTTTTGCTGCCACTGTCTTCCTGCCTAAAGAGCTGGATGGCCTCTGACTGAGAACAGCTACCAAGATAGCTCGGGAGCAAGAAGGAGCTTGTATGCATTTAAAGGAACACAGCCTCCCTGGGAGAGGGAACACGGGAGCTGTGCACTGGGCTCTTAGCAAGGGAAAGGATTTGGGAAGAAGGAAACAATTGTGGGAAGCCCTCAGTGACTCTTAAGTGCAGAGTGTTTAAAAAGCCATTTTCTGAAATGCATTTATGTTATAATGGGATGTGTGGAGACTTAAATATTTTGAGATTAAGTGTTTGCAGAGGTCATTATTTTTAAGAAATTAAATTTCTTAACCTCTTGAATTTTCAGATTTAAAGAACCCTTTTGCAGAAGGAACATATTCGCTCATACAGTTTCAGAATGTCAAGTACTGTGTCCTACTGGATTCTCAGTTCTGCAAGGAAGACCATTGCCACATTACAGGGGGGACAACGTTTATATTCAAGGTATGCCTCAAATAGGATTATATCAAGATGGAGATTCTTTCCCCAGGGGCCAGCCACCCTAAAAGACAATGCCACTGCATGTGGTGGCATTGCTGTGCAGAAAGCCTACAGACACACATCAACAGAGGAAGAGGACTTCCACTTGCAGCTCAGCCCGGAGCAGGTAAATGAAGTGCTGAGAGCTGGTGAGTCGGCCCATAAGATTCTTGACCTTGTCAGCAGAGCTCCAGATTCAGTGTTACGATTTGAGAGCAACCAGCTAGCTGCCAATTCCCCAGTGGAGGACCGGGGAGGTATAGCTGCCTGCCTGCAGACCAATGGACTGCTGTTTGGCATCTTCGATGGACATGGTGGCCACGCATGTGCTCAAGCAGTGAGCGAGAGGCTCTTCTACTATGTGGCCGTGTCACTAATGTCCCAGCAGACTCTGGAGCAAATGGAGGAGGCCATGGAAAGCATGAAGCCCCTGCTGCCCATCCTTCAGTGGCTCAAGCACCCAGGAGACAGTATCTACAAGGATGTCACGTCGGTGCACCTCGATCACCTCCGTGTCTACTGGCAGGAGCTGCTGAACCTGCACATGGAAATGGGGCTGAACACTGAGGAAGCATTAATGTACTCCTTCCAGAGACTGGATTCTGACATCTCGCTAGAGATCCAGGCCCCCCTCGAAGATGAGATGACCAGGAACCTTTCACTCCAGGTTGCTTTCTCAGGGGCAACAGCTTGCCTTGCCCACGTTGATGGGGTTCACTTGCACGTGGCAAACGCTGGTGACTGCCGGGCCATCCTTGGTGTCCAGGAAGACAACGGCATGTGGTCTTGTCTGCCCCTCACCCGGGACCACAATGCCTGGAACCCAGCTGAGCTGTCACGGCTGAAGAGGGAGCATCCTGAGTCCGAGGACAGGACGGTCATCATGGAGAACAGGCTGCTGGGAGTCCTCATGCCCTGCAGGGCCTTTGGGGACGTCCAGCTGAAGTGGAGTAAAGAGCTGCAGCGCAGTGTCCTAGAGCGGTGCGTCGACACTGAGGCCCTCAACATCTACCGGTTCACCCCGCCGCACTGCTACACCCCACCTTACCTGACGGCCAGGCCAGAGGTCACCTACCACAGGCTGAGGCCACAGGATAAGTTCCTCGTGCTGGCCTCTGATGGCCTGTGGGACGTGCTGGGCAACGAGGATGTGGTGAGGCTGGTGGTGGAGCACCTGACTGAAGAGAGTCAGCACAAGGCAGACCTGGCCCTGAAACCCACCAACCTGGGACTCATGCAGAGCCTGCTGCAGCAGAGGAAAGCCCAGGGGCTCCATGCAGCGGACCAAAACGCAGCCACACGTCTGATCAGATACACCATAGGAAACAACGAATACGGGGAGATGGAGCCTGAGCGGCTGTCGGCGATGCTGACATTGCCGGAGGACTTGGCAAGGATGTACAGGGATGACATCACAGTCACCGTGGTATATTTCAACTCAGACTGGATTGGTGCGTCTTCCAAGGGGAGTTAAAGAGTCTCCCACCCTGTTCCCAAGGTTAACTTCAATGTTCTTCTGAGACATTTTCCCTTACTCGGAACCTGGCTCTAGACCCTATGGTTGAAGGGCAGGTGGATAGATGCAGCTTGCTTAATTATAAACTAATGTGAGGAAAAAACAGCCTTGGATTAAAAACAAATCTAGTGATTTTATGTGCCTGCGTGTTTTGGTCACCTCTTTTACGCAGAGAGGGTAGAGCACAGAGACGATCAACTCGTCTTGGGCTCGTGTAACCCAAGTCCTTTTATAAAGACACTGTTAAAACTGTCAGCCTGAGCCTGGAAAGGGTAAATTTAATTATGATTCTAAGAATATGAAGAAGTCCAGGATCTTCTGAGCTCTTGCTGCAAAATCTGCAGACTTCATAATTCTGTGTGTAATAATGGACTTCTACACGATGAAGGGTTTTTTATTCTGAAGTTACTAAAGACCTAGGTTTACAAAGCATATTACAGGACACTTTTCTATGCAGTATTCTAACTTGTGCGTGTGTGTTTAGTTGTAAAAACATTTTGTAATGCTGCATTCAGTGAGAGTTGGACTGTGAAGAAAGCTGATCGCCGAAGAATTGATGCTTTTGAACTGTGGTGTTGGAGAAGACTCTTGAGAGTCCCTTGTACTGCAAGGAGATCTAACCAGTCCATTCTAAAGGAGATCAATCCTGGGTGTTCATTGGAAGGACTGATGCTAAAGCTGAAACTCCAATACTTTGGCCACCTCATGCGACGAGTTGACTCACTGGAAAAGACTCTGATGCTGGGAAAGGTTGGGGGCAGGAGGAGAAGGGGACGACCGAGAATGAGATGGCTGGATGGCATCACCGACTCTGTAGACATGAGTTTGAGTGAACTCCGGGAGTTGGTGATGGACAGGGAGGCCTGGCGTGCTGTGATTCATGGGGTCGCGGAGAGTCGGACACGACTGAGCGACTGAACTGAACTGAACTGAATGCTGCATTCTAGTTCTGATTCAGTTTATGTTAAAATTGAGTCCTCAAACTTGCAAAACAGGCGTGCTGTGAGCGAGCATGCTTGGAATGAGTTTTCTTGGTTTTTCAGCTGAGGGTGAAGGTGGCCAGGCCTCTGGACCAGCTGAATTTTATAGCTTTCAAGCCCTTCCTCTGTGTCCCACCCCATGAACATTTGAGCCATGCCAGGAGGTAACTTCTGTCTGAGCCTTAACTCCTGGCTTTTCCTTCTTTAATAAAATTTCCTCCAGTGTTCAGTAAATCTACAGATTTACTCATAGTGCTTAGCCTTTCTGATTATACTTCTCAAACATTCTTCAAATTCCTCCTAATGCTCCTTCCCCCACTGCTATGCTGAACTCGCTCACCCTGCTGACTGTGCAATACTGTCTAGGGAGAATGCTCTCACTTCACATGGTTTCAGGGAAGCAGGAAATTCAAGGCTGCATGTGGTAATCATGACAGTTTAGGCAAGACTGGCTTATGCAGTGGATTCTAGACTTTTAAGATCCAGCCTGAATCTGGAGAGGTAAAAATGTGAAGGACCTGAGAACAGTTGCTAACCAAGGCTCCCTTGGCTGTATCCCCAGGGGTAGTGGGGAGGAGGGAGGAGGGAGATTTTTTTCAAATGGGACATTTGCCCACAGACTAGTGGGATAAATGGCCACTGCTATTTCTCAGTAATTAGGCCTTATTTGGTATAGGAGTTGGGGCAAAAACCAATGTAACCTGTAGTAGCTTCTGTGGGCTGCACAGTCTGTGTTTATTGGAAAATTAAACCATGTGAATCTTTTTTAGGGGGATGAATTTCATGTTCTGAAATTGCTGTAGCATTTAAACAGGAAGTGTGTCTCTAGTTGGAAACAAATATAATCCTGCAAAACTGACTTTCTTTTCCTGTACTATCTTCCTGTTGATGGTTCCCCTCATCTTAACCCCTCGAGCCACCCACTGAAAGGAAAGCAAAATAGCTAGGTAGGACTTTCACATTCGGGACAAGGGACATTCAAGTGTTGAGACAGCCTAGGGATGTTTCCCTGTACGTTTAGTACGTTGTCTAAGAAATTCTCTTCTGAGTGCTTAAGCCTTTGTCTTTTTATTCTGAAAAATCTTAATTCAAATAAAACCTGAATCCCTATCATTTAGCTTCCATGAAGTTTCGTTACTAGAGCCAAACACTACTTGTCTGAAATCCTTCATTCTTTATGCCAACTAAACCCTGGCACATCCTCAGAGCATTTACTGGGGTTACAGAGTGTCTGAATTCTGTTTTGGAGCCTCGCATTGGCTCATAAATATACCTGATTAACTTGTGGAACAGCTGAGAGAATACAGACTTCCAACCTGTTCCTTCAAGGGTGTCTGTGTTTTTTATCAACCTAATAGATTTGCATTCTAATTGGCATATTGAGAGAGAAGAAAGGCTGGTTTATTGTCTGCCCTTTTTCCACTGTGAACTCTGCCATGAATGTTTCCAGGAGCAGCTCCACCTGGTTAACCCCAGTATGTCTGACTCCCTGACTTCAATTTTAGTGTCACTGGCCTGAGGCGCATGGGCTACCACTTGAGGATGGATAGTAGAATTTGAGAGGGGGTTAGTGGTACTTGTCAGGTCTTCTGAAATACGTATCATTCCTTGTATGTAAAGATTTTGATATTGAGACTTCTAAAATGAATTTAAAAATGAGATTGTTTAAGGTGTCACTTATAAATAAACTATGCTTTATTGGTGCTTTAAATTGCATATTTATTTTAGATAAGAAATGTTGGTAATATTGGCATATGTTAGATATTGTTATATAAATAATACAGTTCTGCTGATTCTGGGGATTGATCAAAATGGATAGAGAAGTTCTAAGTTCAAGTTAGTATGTTAGGTCAAGTTATGTGTTCATCTTCTGAGATGTTATTTGGAACATTAGAGCTAATTTATTATAATGAAAGTATAAACTTTGAGGTATGCTAATATTTTTCCCAGAAGTATGATTGGCCTAAAAGTTCGACAAGAAAATGTTCAGAATGAGTCTGGCTTGACTTGTTCATCCATCAGTCCCTAGTGACCTATTTTTCATTTGACAGTTTTGGAATTCTGCATTTCCCAGGTTAAACCAGGTAATCTAGAACTGAGCTATCCTAGTTTCATTTTAAGTGGTTCATTTGTCTCTGAATGTGGCTCTCATTGCAGAGGAAGCCCTGGTGTGGCTTTGGGGCTAGGAATAAAGGCTGGTGGCACTGCTTTGTCCTGTGAGCTGCCACATGTGTCACCAAGTGCAGAACACAAGTGGCCTGCAGTGTGACCATCTCCTGGGCAGGCTCAAGGCTCTTTCCCTGACACCTCGGGCACCTGATGTTTGACTAGCCTCCTGGAAAATATTTCGTATCAAGCATTTACTTGGAAAGATTAACCATGTTCTTTAATATTTACTGATATTTGTAAACTGTATACCAATATTCTTTTTGTCATTGATTTTCTCACCATGAGAGATATTTAAGTGAAACTTGTAAATAAAAGAGGCAAAATGAGATTTGGTTTCTTTTGGTTTTGCACATTTGTATTTGTAAGGTCCTTAGGGTACTAGATTAGGCCAGCCTTTGTTTCACCACCTGTATCTAGCCATGGAAGACTTTAGTTTGTTCAAGAGGGACTTCTCTGGTCTGGTGTTAAGACTGCCTCCCAGTGTTGGGGATGCAGGTTTGATCCCTGGCTGGGGAGCTAAGATCCCACATGCCTTGGGTCCCAAAATCCAAAACATGAAACAGAAGCAATGCTGTAACAAATGTGATAAAGACTTAAAAAATGTTCCACATCAAAAAAAAAAAAAGGCTACCCTAAAGTTTTCTCTGCTAATTTTTGGTGTCTGGCAACCCACTCCAGTACTCTTGCCTGGAAAATCCCATGGATGGAGGAGCCTGGTGGGCTGCAGTCCATGCAGTCGCAACAAGTCAGACATGACTGGGCAACTTCACTTTCACTTTTCACTTTCAGGCATTGGAGGACATGGCTACCCACTCCAGTGTTCTTGCCTGGAGGATCCCAGGGACGGCGGAGCCTGGTGGGCTGCCGTCTATGGGGTCGCACAGAGTCGGAGGCGACTGAAGCAACTTAGCGGCACCTGCAGCAACAGCAGCAGCCACACAGGAAGTCCTTGCTTAGTGTTAACTTGTGTGGAGAGATGAAAAGGAAAAGAGAGGTTTTTGTTGTGATGGTCTCCACACACTTAAGGCTGAGGCATTCTGGGACTTCACATTGTTTAACTGGCCTTGTAAAACCAGCTTCGTTGTTAATTTTAAATTCAGAGCCAGCTTTGGGGACAGATCTAGCCAGCTACTTGAGCCCACTTGATCCCACCTCCCACCACTGACTGAGACTCTGAGTGATCCAGCTCACAAAGACCGCTCTGATGGGTACTTCTTAAAATGCAAATGCAACTATTAGGTTGGTAATTTTAGTGCGGTTAATTGGAAAAGACCCTAATGCTGGGAAAGATTAGGCAGAAGGGGGTGACAGGATGAGATGGTTGGATGGCATCAGCAACTCAATGGACATGGGTTTGAGCAAACTCCCGGAGATGGTGAAGGACAGGAGAGACTGGTGTGCTGCAGTCCACCGGGTCACAAAGTCGGACACATCTTAGCAACTGAATAACGACAAAGGGTGGTTAAACTGAGCCTTGAAGAGCAGATTTGAGGGAGAGAAAGGTGAAAGTAATGGAGCTGTTTCCTTCTTTGTAACATGATAGAAACAGGCCCAGAGGCTTGAAAACTTCCTGACATTACAATAGGGCACAAATTTGAACTGAGTCCACTGCCCCATGCACTTGTCCCAAGGCTGGGCTTTCAGAAAGGGAAAATGCAGGAAAAATCTCATGGCACAATTTTGGCCCAGGGTGGGTGGAAAAGGGTGGAGAAGTAGGTTGTTCAGACAAGAAGCTGATAGATAACCCATACATTCCAATATCCCATCATTTTGGAACTTAAATAAAAATATGTGCTGATGACAATCACTGTAGACCTCAGACCCGTTGCAACCAGAAGGTTGATAATTGAGATTACCAAAACATTACCCTCTTACCTTTCCACCGACAAATCCGAAGAAAGTCACACACCCTGCAGCTGTCACCCTAAATGGTACCTTTAAAAAAACCTCTAGGGCTTCCCTGGTGGCTCAGTGGTGAAGAATCCACCTGCCAATGCTGGAAACAGGGGTCGTTCCCTGGTCTGGGGGGAATCCCACATGCCACGGAGCGACTCGGCCCTGTGCCACAACCACTAAGCCTGTACTCTGGAGCTTGGGGACCACAGCTACTGAATCCCATAGGCCTGGAGCTCACGCTCCGAAACAAGAGAAACCGCCACAACAAGAAGCCTTCGTACAACAACAAAGACCCAGAGCAGCCAAAAATAAGTAAAGAAAAAAAGTTTCAATTAAAAAAAAATCCTTCTCTGAAAGTTGTGGGGGAGTTTGGGTCTTTACAGCATGAAAGCTGCCCACACAAGTTGCCTGCAAGTAAACGCTGCACTTTTTGTCACCGCAACCCAACCCAGTATCAGTAAATTTGTTTTGCCATGTGGCCAGTGAGCAGACCCAGTCTAGTTCGGTAACATCCATAGACCAGGAAACATTACTTACCCTCACCTTCAGAAGAAGCAGCCTGTGGAGGCACTTTTCAAAGCTCACTCTATCACAGATCTTAACTCTTCCTGCCTTCCTGGGATTCTGGAAAGTTCTCACTTGCCCCACTGAGACAAGAGGGAAGGGGGCAGGGCATAAGCTGAGACCTTGAGGACTTGACGAAAAGCAGTCAGAACCGATTAGATCCAAGATGGCTGAAGATTCCACTTGTGGTACACCTTGGGCCTCATTATGTGCTCATTGTAATACATTAGCATATGCTAAATGACATACACACCCAGACACATAATGGCACCATGTCAGTTTGTGGCAGACCATAAAATGCTGAAGCTGAATCTCCAATATTTTGGCCACCTGATGCGAATGAAGAGCTGACTCATTCGAAAAGACCCTGATGCTGGGAAAGATTGAGGGCAGGAGGAGAAGGGGACGACAGAAGATGAGATGGTTGGATTGCATCACTGACTCAATGGACATGAGTTTGAGCAAATTCTGGGAGGGGGTGATGGACAGGGAAGCCTGGCGTGCTGCAGTCCATGGGGTTGCAAAGAGTCAAACATGACTGAGCGACTGAAAAACAATAAAAGGCTTTAAAGGGGGTGGTGGCCCAGTTCCCTGGAAGTCCCTGTCCCTTTCCCCAAATAATTGGAATAACCCTCCCCTTACTACCCTATGAAATTACCCTGCCCATAGAAATTAACCGCCCCATATTTCAGGGCCCTCTCACCTTCTGCCTATGGAATGTGTATCTCTGCTTTCACTTTACTGTGGTTCTCTAGCTCTCTCGCTTTTGAATTCTTTCCTTCAGGAAGCCAAGGACCTTCACTTGGCAGCCAGGCCCAGGAACTTGCCAGAGACCTGGGACATGATCACCTTCTAGCATCCCATTTTCCTGCCACTTCTTTACAAAATATATTAATAAATCTACTGCTTACCTGTCACTTTACCTCTCGCTGAATTACTTCTGTGCTGAGACATAAAGGACCTGAGCTTCATTAAGTCCTGAAACAGTTGTGTGGTTTCAGTTGGACTACTGTGCATTCAAGTCCCATCTGCGGTGTACAATTTCCTGCCATTCTCCTTACAGCAGACGAACAGAGGTAATGGCTGCCACAAGCTGCTTTTCTCTCCAGTCCACCTGCACATACCTCGTGTGGCCCCGGGGCCAGGCAGGCAGAGCTGCCCAGGTATTGCCCATGACACTGGGCACAATGGAGCTTAGAAGGGTTGGTCCAGAGCATCTGGGGATGTGCTCTAGGGACATGACAGAAGCAGGGCCAGAGTTGTAGAGAAGGATGAAGGAGAGCTGGCCAAAGTGGCTGAGTGAGAAAGGATCCTCTTGGGTAATCTCTGGGGATGGGGAAGTAGGTAAGGCCATGCAGTGACCTCAGAGAGGACGTGGCTTGCTCTTCATCAGCAGAGAGGTGGGGTGGGGGCCACGCAGGAAGTCCCACCTCAATCCCCCCACTTTCCGTGCGGTGTGACCACCAGGTGCTGTTGGGCACCTGTCCTTGTTTTTTCCCTTACTACCCTCATCTCTGTAATGTCAGAGTTAGCCCCCGGTTCTGCTGATTGTACGATGAATAGGAGGGATGGGGGCAGATGGGTGGATAGATGGATGATTAAGAGTGGAGCAGATGGAGAGGAACCAGAAAAAGAGAGACCAGAGAAGTAGGAGGAAAACTATGAGGGGTGGCATGGAAGTGAGGAGAGGGGTGAGGCATATCCAGACCCAGAAAAGACTGTGGGTGTGGATAGATGACAATGAACAGTTAGCTGAAAAGTTCTCTAACAAAGGCCTTGAGGGCCACTGCATCTTCTCACACGGGACTCAGGACATAGGATGGGTCCAAATGGTGAGGTGCTGAGAAGTTGGTTCTGTGAATGCTGAGATGCTGGTTTGACCCTTCCTCTGAAACAAATCAGAGCAGTGGGTGGGGGCACAGGGAAATGTCATCAACAAGCCAGCGTGCTCCTTGGCTTGTGGCAGGGGAGGGTATCCATGGGCTGATTTGGGGTTCCGGGGACCTTGCTGACCCCACACTGGGCTTTATCAGGGAAGGATGGAGGAGCTGGGCTTCAGAGCTCTGCCCAGTGGCTTGGCCACTAAATCCCAGGGTGGCCTGAGGGGAACGCCCGTGTGGAACTCTGGAGGCCCAGGCCGTTGCTGTGGGATGCTGTGGTCATGCAGTGTGAGGCAGGTGCTGCCTCTAGGTGTCACCATCAGGCCGTGTTGGCGTCAACTGCAGCAGGAGTGGGAGGAAAGTGTTCCAGAGAAAATGAGGCCCTGGGACTCACCACCAGGCAGATCAGGGTCTCTGGCGACTGCAGCCTGGAAGAGCCTTCAGGAGCCCCTCCAGACCCTGGAGTCCTTGGGGCGGGAATGAGTAGGTGGTAGGAGGGAAGGACCCTGCTCTGTGTTCACTCAGCCCTGCCTGTTGAGGAAGGGGCTGTTGGGATCCCAAGAGAGCTGAGAGGGTGGCTGCCTCCTTCTCTGGTCTCCCCCAGTGTGAGAGTTCTTCTCTGGGGACTGCCCCACACCTTTGAATCCTTCCCACCCCCAGCTCCACTCCCTTCAGCCTGTCCCCGCCGCCAAACCCCCCAACTCCGACCCCTCCTCCCCCACCCAGAGCATCTCTGGGGTTTGCTCCCTCCTGCCCCAAGAATGGTCCAAACCACCTTCATCCTCCTCCACCCCTAAACAACGGCTGCCCTCTCTGATCAACTCCACCCAGCACACAGCAGTCAGAGCGATCTTGGTCAGACTCAGATCTGACCGCTTCACTCCTCTGCTCCAAACCCTTCCTCGGCTCCCCATCACCCTTGGGAGAACGTGCAGAATCTTCCTCCCCAGGTGTGGGGGCACTACAGCCGCACACAGAGGAAGGAGCGGGAAAAGAGACAGTGTTCTTTGTCTTATCCTGCAAGACTGGAGTCACCTCTTCCGTGGGCCCTGGTCTCCTCTGGGATACAGCCCAGAACCCTCCACCTTTTGCTTCTGGCTGTGGTTTGTTTGTTGGTTTTAATTTATTTCTGGCTGCATCCAGTCCTAGTTGTGAGCACGTGGGCTCTGAAGTTCCGGCACACGCGTGTGGGATCTTAGTTCCCTGACCAGAGATCAAAATTTTGTCCCCTGCATTGGAACGGGACTTAACCACTGAACCACCAGGGAAGTCCCCTGGCTATACTTTTAAGGTTGACCACAAATTCTTTTCCACTCCTCCCAACAAGCAGTAAGATCCAATTCCCCTCCTCTTGAATCTGGGTGCCCTTAGCAGCTTGCTTGTAAATATTCAGAGTACAGCAGAAGTGACGCTGAGGACTGACAAAGTCAATGTTCAGCAAAGTCTTGATAATTGGTGAATCTGATAGGTTGCTGTGATGGTTTTATGTGTTAACTTGATGGGGCTAAGGGATGCTCAGATAACTGATAAAACATTTTTTTTTCATTTTATTTTTCATTTACTTCTGCCCTGAGGGTATTTCCAGAAGAGATTAGCATTTGAATCAGGAGACTGAATAAAGAAGAGCTGGACATCATCCAATCCACTGTGGGCTGGGTTAGAACAAAAACGGGGAAGGAAGAGGAAAGTTGCTCCCTGTTGAGCTGGGACATCGATCTTCTGCCCTTGGACATCTCAGGCCTTTGGACTCTGACTAGGACTTACATCCTTGTCAACTGTGGTTCATAGACCTTTGAGTTTGGACTGGAACCCCGCCACTGGCTTTCCTGAGCCTCCAGTTTGCACACAGCAGATGGTGGGACTTCTCAGCCTCCATTATCACACGAGTCAATCCCTTATCATCTCATAACTGTATGAGGCAAGTATTGTAAAACCATTTTACAGATGGTAAAACTGAGCTTGGAGTAGTAAAATGATGTCCCCAAGGTCGTAAAATTCGTAAATGCAGAGTTGAATTTCAAAACTCTGGTGGTGTTCTCCAAAACTTCCTCATGGATTTTGCACAATTGCTAAGAGATTATGCAATTTTGTTGAATATCTACTCATTTGATTTTTTAAAAATGTCCTGTCTGTTCCCCTGGGAGGAAGGAGTAAGTTGTTGGTCCATGGAAGTATTCTAGCAGAAGCTGGGGGAAGTTCATGGCCAGACATGAATTGGATGGATTCAGGGGCCCTTTGCTTGTGCCTGGGGTGGGGCTGTGTAGATATAATACAGGATAGATCTTACGTACAGCCTTTCCCTGCATCCCCAGGCAGCCTGGCCTATGGGCAGGTGGAAGCTGGGGTTGGGGGCTGGTCTTGAGCAGCAGAAGGGACCAGCAGACCACAGCCTGCCTTGCTCCACCGAACCCGTGGCCCTGGAGAGGTCTTGGATCCCCTCCCTGGGCCTGGCACCTCTGACTTAAGGGACAGTTCAGAACTCATCAGATGAACAGTGAAGCCTGCGCTCTCACCCCAGTACCTGTTAGAATTTATCAAAAAACAAAAAACAGACAGAGGGATGGAGGGAAGAAAGGTTAGGCAACTGTGCAAGGGGGGGTTGAACAAAAATGGTCATGTTTGTAAGAAAGAGAAACTGGACACCGTGGACATGTTCTTCCTCAACACACTGGACTGAGATTCTAGTATATCCATCCTGGTGGACTTTGAAGTGATGGTGAAAAACCAAAGCGATGATGAAAGATCTTCATGATTTGACGGGAAACTGCTAAATGGAAACACTGTAATTGAGGGGATGGGAAATCAGGTCGCACAGTAAACCCCAAGTTGAGATTGCTCCCCCCGGCCTCACACACCCCGCCACCCTTCCACCAGCTCCCTCATGACTAACCCCGTTGGCCAGGGGCCACCGCGGGGAGGGGACCGCGCTATATTGGGAAGGGGATGAGATCATCGAAAGACTGGCTGATTTAGAACCGGGTAACTTTTTCCACCCGTGTGGCTCTCTGTCTTCTGTGCCGGATCATAAACCTTGGCGCCGGCCTACGGGCGGAGGGGGGACACGATCCCCCTCACGAGGGGCAGAGAGGTGCCTGAAGCTGCACAGAGCACAGGTGCTGAGCTGAAACTCTAATATAATGGCAGGATGGGTCTGGGGGTCCCCGGGGCCCAGCTGGGACCCTGCAAGAGCTTTGCTCCCAGCAGATCTGGGTGTTGATCCCCAGGAGTCTTTGTGAGCAGAAAATGCATGGGTGCAGGAATATCCCAGAGGTGGAATATCCTTTGTGATGGGCTGAGCTGGGTGCCCCCAGGGCCCAGGTCTAAGGCTCTGTTTTGTCTTGAGATTCCTATTTGCCAGCTGGGACTTCCCTGAGAAGACTCCTCCTGTTTCTGGCTAAACCCAGGGAAAACCTTCATGGGGGTAGCTGTGGAGGGGAGAGGCTGGAGTGGGAAGGGAATTGGGGTCGAATTCCAGCTAGGTAGATACAATTCATGAGTTCAGTTCAGCTCCCGTTTGGTCCTCAGTGCCCATCTGACTCCCTCAAACCTGTTCTCCAGTTTCGCGGAAACATAACAGTACATCCCAAACCTCTGAGCTTCTGCCCAGGCAGTTGTCCCAGGCTGGCTCCACTTCCCCACTCCAGCTGCCTTTGTCATACCCACCCCCAAGCTGTGTCAGGTGCCATCTGTGCCCGGAATCAATGTCCATTGTATTGGTTTGTCCATGTTCATCCAGGGTGACCCTGAGGGCAGGGGCTGGCTCCAGGGAAAATGCTAAAACATACTGGCTGAAGGAAAGGGAGGGCCCAGGAAGGGGTGGGGAGGGGGGTCAGGAGAGGGCCCCTCACTGTTCTGTGTCAGGCCCTCGAGGGACCCCTTGGAGCCTCAGGCACCTCACACTCCACAGAAAACAGCAAGAGAATACAGTGTGGGACACCCTGATGTGGGCTTGTCAGGCAAGGAGCAAGAACTGAGCAGAACCAGAATGAGCCGGAGCCTCCCTCCTTAGCTTGAGCCCTGGGTGGCAGGGCCAGGAATGGAATTCTCCAGGTGGATGGAGTCTTCCTGGAAAATCCCCACAGGCCCTTGCAGAAACATGCTTTTATGCCTGACTCTGGTTCCTTCAGATTGGCAGGGAAGGGGCATTTTGGCGGTGAGGCTATATGCAGGTAAGGCCCTTATCTTCTCTGGATTTTTTTCTTCTTCTTCTGTTTTGGCTGCACCATATAGCATGCAGGATCTTAGTTCCCTGACCAGGGGATCGAATGTGTGCCCCCTGTAATGGAAGCGTGGAGTCCAAACCACTGGATGGCCAGGGAAGTCCCTTCTCTGGATTCTGAAACAGCTGAAGTGGAGATTCATGCATTTATTGAGCACCATCTGTCAGCTTCACAGGGTTCTCTGAACCACCCTGAGTAGCAGAGATCAAGGTCCCCATCGTTTGAGAAGGAAGCTGATGCCGGGAGATACCAAGTGGCTTGCCCAAGACCACATGGCCAAATCATGATTCTAGGCCCACTTATCGAGGGCTGTCGACCTGCTTATAGCTCCAGTGCCCCCATCCCATTCAGGATTCCCAAAAGGGCAGGCTGAAGCTGCCACTTCCAGCTCAGTTTCTCTTGACCAAGCCTGGGCTGGCCCTGTGCCTACCGCTCTCAGAATAACCCTGGTGGTTCTGGGCACGGATTGCTGGCCTTCACCTGGAATCTATTTTTGTCCTTCGGGTAACAAGGAAGTCTCACCTTGTGCAGTAACCACTTGGGGTGAGGGGAAAACATATGACCCCCAACCCCAGCTGACCTTGCTGCCCTGCTAGGAAATGACCCCAGTGGGGAAGGAGGAAGCCTGGCTCATCCACACTCCCTTTCTCACCCTACTTAGACATGTCCAAGAATCTAGCTTCTTCCTACCTCATCCTTTCTTGACAGCCCACACCCTCCCCCCATCCAACACACACAAAGACCAGGAAGCTGACAAATGGATCATTTGTCCTCATGATCCATTGCCTAATCTTAGGTACCCGAACAGCCAGAAAATTCTTTCTCACATCTAATCTGTCAAAACAAGCCCATTTCCTTAGGTGCGAGCCAGAGAGTCTTAGAGTCCAGGTGCAAGGGCTATGTGAGGACCCAGCACCTAATTTGACTTTCCAGTTCTAGGACCCTGGAATCCTGTGGGGGCAGTGGTTGATGACATTTGAGGAGATGACAGAAGCTGTAGGTATACCACAGACACTCTGGAAGGTCAAGTAAAACTTCAGAGGTCATGGACCCCAAAGGACATGTATAGAGGGGTGACCCCTGGGAGTGGGGGCCAGAGATGTGGAGAGAGGTACCCAAGAAGACCTAGGGGCTCTTTTCTGCTGGAACCAAGTGTGGAGGAGGGAAGAGTTTTACAACCCGAACTTGGCAACATAAGATAAATGCACAGAAAAAAGACTGGAAAGAAACTAGATAAAAATGTTACCATAACAACAAAGCCAAGAATGACAACAGCTGTGATGACAATAATAATAGTAGCTATTCCCATTTTTGAGGGCCAGTTTTGTGCCAGTGCCTGTGCTAAGTAAGGGCTTTGCTTGTGTTATCTCAGTTAATCCCCACAACATGCTCTTCCGTCGATGGCCAAGGCCAGTGGCCTGTGGGGTAAGCATCATAAACAAGAATGGCTTTTGCCAGGTCCGCAGCTTCCCTGGAGGTGAACAACTAAGCTCTCAGGCCCATACACAGGAGATGCTGTGCTCTCCTTGCCAGCAGAGCTGGGCCAGAGAGGGCATGGCGGGCCCCCTTGGGGATGCCTTCCGGGAGCCAGCCAGGCCCCCTGAGCTGACCCCAGCCCCCACTTGGCCCTCCTCCTTCAGGCGTTGGGGCTTAAAATAGCGGCCGCTCGAGAGCTGACAATCAAAGGGCAGCTAAAAAAAGTCCCCTCAGTCTGGGCTCTGTCGCGCACGGCTCGTAGGGCCTATTTTGGGGGAGAGGGTGCGGACGTGCCAGTGGAAAATCCACGGGGCGGGAGTCTCCAGGATGGGGAACCCACGTGCCTCCCTCTCCCCCCTCCCCACCCCCACCAAGCACACTCGCTCACGTGCACAGACACACCCGTATTTGCAGCCCTCAGACCACCTTCCTGACTGTGGGACTTCATCATCCCCACAACAGCCCTGGAGAGGGTGAGGAAACCGCAGCTCAGAGGAAGGGAAAGGACTTACCCAAGGTCACACAGCTGGGAAGTGGGCAGAACAGTGGTCAACCTGGACCCCTGTGGCTCAGAGTACAGTGCTCTCCCCATAGAGGTGGACCTTGCCTATGGCCTCACTGGGGAAACCAACACCTCTTCTGGGGCATTTAAAGCTCTGAGGTGGTACCCTCTGGGGTGGACTGGCTAGGACGATGACTTGAAGGTCTTAATGACCACACAGGAAGAAATTGCACTGGAAACCCCAGGCTGGTTCTCATGGAACCTTGCCCACCTGTAGGAGAGGTAGGTGAGCTGGCATAAGGCCTTGTCCGAGTGAACCCACCCCACTCCCCGTCCCTGTGACCACCTCGCCTGCCCTGCCTAGGCCCCTGGAGCCTGGTAGCCCCTGCCAAGTTTCCAGGGAACGTGTTCGATAAGGGACTGGTGCTCATGACTCGCTCCCACCTAGCCACTATCTCTGACCCCGCTGCCACCAGCAAGTGGATAAGAATAGTAACAGCCCTGCTGAGTGGGCAAGCACACAGGGACAGCACAGCAACGGCTGCAGGAGGGTAGCGCTGGCCCTCCTGTTGAGGACAAGTCTCCAGCTGTCTCTTCCCATCAGGCTTCGCCACCCCCCACCCATTGTCCTGACATCCAGCCACACCTTCTGATACAGTGCCAAGCCTCGTCCTCTTCCCCTGCTGCCTCAGTGGTGGGGACCTGCAGGGGAGCACACTGCCTTGTGCAGATCCTGGCCTGGGGCCGGAGCCCCGCCCTCCTCTGGCAAGCTGTATGGCCTGGAGCCAGACACTGTCCCTCTCTGGGCCCATAAGCAGAGTAAGGTGGCCCAGCAGCCTCCCGAGGAAGGGAAAATGGCCAGCAAGGCCTCTCCTCTTGCTAGGGCCCTTCATTGTCCTGTGCCTGCTGCGGGCCTGTCTCCTGAACGCCCCTGGGAACTCTGACCCTTGGACATCTTGGTCAGAGGGGATATGGATGGGGGTACTGGAGTCCCTGGGATAAGGCATATGCTGTGGCTGCGTTCCCTCTATGAGTCTGCCTGTAACACGCCTGTTGTGTTCTCTACAGCCACAAGAGTGGCTGCATCACTCTGAGAGAAGAGGCTGTTGTCATGGAATCTGGGGTGAGCATCACCATGACATTTGAGGCAGGGAGATTTAGGGAGGCTTGCGTCCAAATCCTGAGTCACTGTGGCACCTGGGGGTAATTAAAGGAAATGAGGCTGAGTCCCCCATTCCCCTGGACCGTGGCCCCTGAATCTCTCATAGCCTGACTCATTGCATGGCTCAAACCTGGACCCAGCGCCACCCCCCCAGCCTTCTCACCCCTCCCAGCCCTCTTGCTCTCCTCACCTTCCCTGTTCTCTTGACCCTCAAGCCTACCTCCTGCCCCCCTCCAGGTCCCCCATAGATCCAAGGAGCCCCGGGCGAAGGGGCCCAGGGATGCTAGGGAAGGGAAAGAAGAGAAGGGCTGGGTGGGTTCCTGGCACACTTTTACCACGGAAACTAGTGTTTAACACACACACAGACACACTCACGTGCACACAGGCACACATGGACTCCTAACTGGGCTGCCATGGGGTCTCCAAGCACAGTCTCCAGGAACTAGCTCGCAGGTAGGCCTCCCCACCCCTCAGTCCTCTGGGTCCTCACACGTTCCTGAGACCCTCTCATCAGAAACACGTTATCCCACAGCAGCAGGACATTCGGAGGTGAGATCAGAAAAAGAACTTCTGCCCTGAGGCCTAAGCTAGTCTTGAGATGAGTCTTGGTGGGTGTGCGTGGGGTTGGAGGAGGGGTTGTCTCTGAGGTCCCAAGACCGTTTTTTTCTTTGCGAGCAAAGGGCCAGACTGACCTCTGGGTCTCTTGCTTCAAGAGCCCTAATCTCTGGGTCTGGAAAAAGTTTAAAAATATCCTCATGTTTACATTCTTTCCAAGCCCGCCTCCCAATCCTCAGTGCTGGGTCCCTTTGATCTGGCCCTGTGCCTCTGGCAGGGGCCTGGGAGAGGGAGACCATGAGCTCCCCACCAGGGTGGACCCCAAAACTCTCTCCAGACTAGTCTGAACCCCGTGAGAACCCTCAGCGGCACCCAGAGAGAGCCTTAGAGCTGGCGAGGAGCCAAGGCTGGAAGGGATGTCTCACCCAGGGTCACCGAGCAGGGCCACGTGGGAGCAGGAGTTGGGGTCCTTCTCCACACTCCCTCCCAAAAGCCTGGGCCTCACACGGCCTCTGGGGAGGGTGTCAGAATCTGTGACTGTAGGTGTCTGAGGTGAGCCCCACCCCAACCCACAGTCCACAGGCCAGGGAAAACCATGTTGATAGAGTTCCTGCTATGTGCCTGCCATTATTCTACACACAGTTTTTTTCAGGGATTACCTTTTGTAGTCCTCTCAACAACTCTATCTGTGTGAGACCCCTTTATTGAGGCTCAGAGAAGTAAAGAGACTCCCCTGGGAACACACAGCAGGGAGGAGGCAGAGCACGAATCACGTGTCCTTCTGCCCACACTGAGCCACCAGTTACTCCCCACCCCCCCAACCTTGCCCTTTCAGGGTCCAAGACCCGCCTGCAGAGTGAGCTCACTGACCTAGCACCAAGCCCACAAAAGAGCGCCAGTTTCTCGTTTCTCTCCCTCAGAGAACCAGGGGAAGCCACGCCCCTCCACGTCCCTCACTTTTCCTCTGTAGAAGGAGCTGCGAATGGCAGGAGAGGCTTATGTCTACAGATGCTCAGGAAAATGGAGCCCGTGTCGTTGGGGGTTGTGGACCCTGTTGTCAGCCGCACAATCAGAAAGTGCTCTGAGGTCTGGAGGCTTGAGACCTCGTATTGAGGCAGATGCCCTCATGAGCCCTGGTGTCCTGTCATCCACCCTTTCCTCCACCTACCTGCTTACCAACCCATATATCCCTCCACTTATCCATACACCCATCCATCTATCTGCCTGTCTACCCATTCATCTTCGCCACCCCCCCGCAACCCATCCATTCATCCACAAACCCGCCTATCAACCTATCTACCTATCCAGAATAAGGACCCAGAAAGCAGCTAATTCCCGGGGCCCAGATCAGCTGCTGTGTCCCCTTGAATGAATGAACTTGGGAAGGCTTCTCCACCTCTTTGGGATTTACTTTTCCAACCTGATAAGAACTTGCTAGCCTGGCTGATCCCTAAAGCCCTTCTGGGGGAATCTCATGGGTGCAGAGACCTGCTGAGGGCTGTGGACACTGATGGAGAGGTAACACAAATCTTGACCGCTCTGCTTCTAAGACTCCCAGTTGCAGCCCTTAATTTCCTCACCTTCAAATTCCTTCACTGGAAAAATGGGGCGGATAAACCCGCCCTCGCACCTTGAGGGAAAGATTCAATGAGATCTGCTTTCGATGAGCTTTGTACCTTGAAGGCTTCTGAGTAGGTGCAGGCCAAGCAGAGGCTCCTAGGAGATGGGCAGGAAGCTCTGCTTGGACCGTATTAGTCAGCAGAGCCTCCTGTGGGGTGGGGGAGAGAGAGATGACGTGGGCCCAGAGTGGCTAGGATCAGCTTCAGAGTCCATCCTTGGGCTGGGGATCCTGGCTGAGTTTCCCAGGCTCCCCCAGGCCCTCCAGGATGCCTGCCCCATATCTCTTGGCTGTGCTTGGCCTCCATCCCACAGAATCTGCCAGGAGTAAGGAGATTATCTCCTAAAAATAGGGCCTGGGCCCCACTGAGATTGTTTTTCTCCTTTGCCCGTGATTTACCATCATCAGCTCAGGGTGCCTGGGACAACAAGTCCCATCCCAGAGACCACTGGGATGAAGGCATGGGGGATCAATATGTATCTGGGGTCAGTCAAAGGGTCAGGGACGAGAGGTCAGTCTAGAGATGGGGTCAGGGCTAGCACCGGGCCGTGGCTTAATTTCAGGCCAGGGGAAAGGGGCAAGGGGCAAGGTGAGCCACGAGGGTTCCTATTCCACCCCAGTGGTGTCCATCTGAGTAATTCTCTGATTTTTTGCAGACTCCTCATCAGCCTTTGTGTAAAACTCAAAGGTGCCTTGGGGCTAGCCAGGGGCAGTGAGACCCATCCCCAGCCTCACCTCTCCTTTCCAGCACTATGGGGCCCTCACCATTCCTACCCAGACCCCTCCTGAGACTTAGGGACCACTGCCCACCCCTGCATGCTGGTGATTCACATATAGGGACACGAGTGTACTCACACATGAGTATAGGACATGGACTCACATGCTTCAAGAAGAGCACCTGTGAGTCCATGTCACTCTCAAGGACACACTCCCCAACCATTGCCTAGACAGTTAACCCATCCAGAGTCTGCAGCCAGTGGTCTCCGAATGCGCAGAGAAATGACCCGTTTGTCTCCAGCCTCAACATCTCATGTCTTTCCCCACAGGGGACCCCAGGCTCACTCCTCAAGCCCTGAGACCCTTTCTGTGCAGCAGGAGATGGGGAAGGGGTGAAGGGGCAGGTGGACTGGGATGATGCACATGCAAATGGACACTTGGACATGGGCGCATGGTCCTTGAGGGCCCATGGCCGGTTCTCTGTGGCTTTATTATTGGACAGACATGAGCCGTCTGAAGTAGTTCCACGGGCACTTAAGTCAGTGTGCAGGCTCCACAGACATGTCTGGTCATATTGCCTCCCTCCTCGGGCAAGTGAAGGGGCTTCTTGCCTTGTCTCGGCCTCGTGGATCTGGAGTGCTGGGCCATCTCCCAGTGGATTCAGATGCAGCCAGTTGCCAAGTTCCCAGCAGGGGCTGCCTGGACCATTTAAACTGCCGCCTTCAGGGGCACACTGTCTACTGGCTGATCCAGGTCCTTCTTCCTTGCCAGGGTCAAGTGGGTAAAGATGAGGATGAGGAAGATGCCTGAGGAGCCAGAGAGGGATAGATTAGCCTCAGAAAGGGCAATAGGACTTGTCTATCCCTGGGGACTCCTTGCTATTGGAATGGATTTAATGAGGAAGCAGTTTCCTAGATAGCATCTCTGAGGCTGAACTGGATATGACTCTGTGGTTCTGGTGCCTGAAGGAGCATGACTGGCTCATCCAGCCCTCACCAGGCACCCATCCCCTTGAGGGTGCCCCAGAATGCCCCAGCCTCCAAGGTCCCCTACTCTGGGGAACAGAGAGGGGGCCCTCTGGGGGCCAGTGAGTTGTCCCCATGGACCTCTGAGAGGAAGGCACATTGTAGCAATGTCCTAGCACCAGAAAAGAAAACCAGCCAGGAAAAAAAATAAATTTAGGGGGCTAAAGAAACAAAGGGGATGGAAAGGGAGGCTTGAACTGAAGGAATTAGGCTGGAAAGAGTGAGCTCTGGCACATGCTGGCTGTGTAAACGCCGACAAGTTACTTAACCTCTCTGAACATCAGTGACCTCACCTGGAAAAGTGGGGAAACGCCAGCATCACAAGGTTGTGGGAGGATGCAACTCAATAAACCTGTGCTGGGCTGATAAACAGTTAAGGTGTAACAATGTAACAGTAAATGCTGTTATCAGTGAGAATGACCTGGATTACGCTAAGAGGAGGCAAGAGCATAATGATTCCGAGAGTTGGGGGTTTCTTCTCAGCCCTGGGGGGCACCATGGGAACAGGGGCACTATTTATCTGGAGGCTGTGGTTCTGACCACCATTGCCCTCCCCCACGCAGGAGCCCAGCCTCCGTTACCTATTGCTATCAGGGTGCCCACGAGAATGCCCACCGCCGACAGCTTCGTGGGCATGCCCTTCATGCGGCCCACCTTGCGCATGCACTGCCCCTCCACATTGCAGCGACACACGATCACTGAGGACAGGCAGGGGAGGAAGGTCAGGGCAGCGGGGGAGGGCGCCCCAGCTTCTCAGCGCTTTTAGCCCAGCCCAAGGCTGTGTGTGCTTCCGTGCCTATGTATGTGTTCATGGGTGTGCGGGTGGGATGCCATCTCCTTTGTGCATGTGCCTGTGTGCACTGGGCTCTGCGTGCCCGGCCACACATGTGCAGGTATGCACAGGTATATGCTGTCCACCTAAGCCTGAAGACATGTTGCCCAGTCCCTACCCCGACGTCCCAGTGGCTCCCTCAGAAACTGCATGCCCCTGACCTTCGCCGCACCCCAGCCCGGCCTCACCTCGGACCTGGATCTGCCATATCTGGTCACTGTGGCTGACAACTACGGGGACTACATGTTCCCGAGGCTCCACCCAATGCAGGCCCAAGGTGAGGTAGGCATGGGACCCTGTTGGGACCATAAGCAGCGATCAGAGTCACCAGCCTGCTCCCCCCAGGCCCAGCCCCACCCTCATAGTGAGAGGCCCCTGCCTTGGCCACAGCCTCCCCACCCTCTGCCTTGGCCACAGCCTCCCCGCTTTCCGCAGCACACACCATTGAGAGCCTGGAGACGCCAATCCCGCTGCACAGTGGGGTTGGGACCAAGGGCAAAGCTGTAGGGACCATGTCCACCAGCTGGGTCAGGGTCCTCCCTGGGTCCACTGACAACCACCCCATGGTCCTGGCGGGGTGTGCATAGGTGTCGGGAGGGCACAGGAGCCAGCGTCGGGGTTGGGGCAGAAAGGGCCTTCAGGAAGTGGATCACAAGGGTCACAGAGGTGCTCAGCGTTGGTTCATCTGCAGAGGAGACAGTACTGAGGCGGCTCGGCCCCTTGTGGGGGAGTGGGGTGAATTCAAGGTCCTGGGCTGGTCCCCTTCCCCACAGTCCATCTTCTCACCCCGCTGAGCCCCTTTCTTGCCCCTCCTTCCCCTCCACCTCCGCCTCTCCATCCCCAGCATCTCCACGCTAGTCTCTTCCTCACAATGCCCTTCACCCCCTTCACCATCCAAACACCTGCCAGGCCTTTCTGTGCCTTTTTGGATGGAAAGCTTGCCTCACCCCCCACCCCCAGCCCCTGGAGCCAGGGCGCAACAATGCAGAAATGCCCTGACTGTACATGAGCTCACCCCTGCTGGTCTGTCTTATATCACAGATCAGCCCAACTCAGAGCTGAAACCTAACATCCCACCCCTGGGCCAGCTCTTCATCCCGTCAACGTGGTGTTTGGAGTCCTCCCCACCTGACCTCATCCAAGCTCACCTCCTGGCATGCCTCCCGGGAGAGCTCCTGGCCCTTATCTGCCTCCTCACCTCCCACCCAGCCTCAAACCCTCTGCTCCCAGTTTGTGTCTAAAGCTGACACCCTAAGAGGCCCCCTGCCAACCGCCCCAGGGCTGAGGTTGGGGGATTACAAATGTCTGGTGAGGAGGATAGTGGCGGGGCAGAGGTCAGGCATTCTCAGAGAAGGACACTGTACCCAGCCCCTTGTCCCTCCCTCCTGCCTAGGGCAGAGTGGATGCCAGTAAGGGTCCTGGAGAGGAGGCTTGGTCCTGCCCATCTGTCTGTCTAAGGCTCTCTCACCCTCCCAGGGGTCCCCACCATAGCTGGCCATACCTGCATGCTGGGCCTCTATGAGCACTGTGTACATGTCCCCAGGCTGGGCGCCTTGCAGCGACCGGGCTGTGAGCACCTCCCCAGAGATCTCCTTGATGCAGAGCCAGCCCTCGGAGTCATTGACCAGGGAGAACCTGAGGCCCAAAGAAAATGGACAGGGAGGCAGTGACCGCATGCGGGGTCTTGCCCAGAGACCTCCAGGGCCATGTGACCTGCCCAAGTCCCACATTCCCTCTGTGACTTGAAGGCAGCAGCAGCATCCATGATCTATCTGTCTCCAGATTAAGGGACTTGTTGGGGCACGGCAGGGCTTAAACCACAGACACTGAGGCTGAGAGAGGGGCCACACTAGAGCCTGTGGGGCCCTAGACTTAATTCCACTATTCCCAGGTCAGCCCACAAAGGGCTAAGATGGAGCCAGAGGCCTGGGGACAGCACCCAGTGCTGCAGTCTGGGTGGGCAGCAGGAAGAGGGCCGGGCATGCAGGATGGGATGAGGAGGCATCACCTGAACTCTCAAGGGGTCCCAGCACCCCTGCTTCCTGCTACCCTGGTGCCCCCAAGAGTCACAACCTGCACATTAGCCAATGGTTTGAGGAACTTCCCAGGTCGTAAGTAATGTGAGTTCCCACTGAGGTCCGGGGGTCATCCCCAAGGAACAGAGGAGGTCCAGTCCCGATAACGGGCTGGGCTCCTGGCCTACCTGAGGGGACTGCTCATGGGGTCTGAAGGCTGGACGGTCAGCAGGAGGGAGCCGGCAGGGGTGCTGATGGGGACGCTGGCCTCATAGCTCTCCTGGTCTAGCTGAGGAGGCGGCACCACCCTTTCCACCCGCACAGTCACAGTGGCTGTGGCTCCTGGGCCTGGGCCTGGCCCCACCAGCTCTTCCACGTTCCGCACCACCACCACCAACTTGTGGCTCGGAGCTGCCTCATAGCTGAGGTTCTGGAGCCAGAGGGACCCGGGTCACTATATGGGCCAAGGCACGGCGCCCTCATGCATGAATGCGTGCGTGTGCAACCCTTCTCCACTCCTAGCCCCTTACCTTGAGGAGTCGAAGCTGGACATGACCAGAGTCTGGCTCCCAGTCCAGGCTGAAGGTCCCCTCTTCATCCCCTGCCTCGATGGCAAAGTCCATGAGGCGGAAGGCAGGCTCGAGGTCAGCATCAGTGGCCGTGAGTGTGGTCACCAGAGTTCCAGGCTCTGCATCCTCAGGGAGACTGATGGGCTCAATCTGGAGAGATGGCAAGGGGCTGTGAGCCCACCATTAGTGCCTTCTGAAGGGGTCCTTCCCTGTGCCCGCTTACCTGGGAAGTGGTGAACTCAGGGGCGTGGTCATTGATGTCCGTGATGGTGACTGGTATTTCACAGGTGCTGCTGAGGCCTGAGACAGAGGAGGGCATGCTGGGGAGGCCAGGGTGGGAGCCGAGGGGTCAGGGAACCCCGGTCACCACTGGGGCACTTACCACCATCTGTTCCTCCTAGATCCATGGCCAGCACCTGAAGCAGGATGTTCTGGCCAGCTTGGAGCTGGGCAGCCCCCAGGGTCACGCTACCCGAGGTGGAGTCCAGCTCGAAGGCTTTCAGTTCTGCTGGCTCCTCAGGCTCAGGGCTCAGTAGCTGATACACAACATGGGAATTGGGGGAACTGGGGGCATCTGCGTCCTCTGCTGAAATCTTAGCCACCTTGGTGCCTGCAAAGATGACACCCACCTGGGTGGGACCACGCCAAGCCTGGAGGCCTTACCCGCCCCTACTCTTCTTTGTGTATATGTGTGGGCTGGGTTGGACGTTGATATAGGGTCCTGGGGCTGGCTGGCCCCAGAGAACAGCAGAGTCACGTGGCATAGTTCACAGGGACTTTACCACTACCCCACCCCCTAACAGGGCCCATAGCCCACCTGGGGGGCTGAGCTCTGGGATGCTGGCTGAGGGGCCTCGTGGGGGGCAGACGGGTGCATTGTCATTCTCATCCGTCACCACCACCTGCAGCTCCAGTGGTTCTGCATAGTCCTCGCTGTGGGTGTTCTGAGCCCGCACCTGGAGCAGGTACTGTAGTGGGCAGTGGGAGGGCTTCAGGTGAAGGCCAGGGTCTTCTCTTCTGGTGGGCCGCTCCAGTTCTTCTGCCTCAGTGCCTGTGGAGGATGTGACACCCCCGAAGCCCCCTGACCAGGGACCAAACACCCCTCGGCCTGTCCTGGCTCCCCCTCCATCTCACCTCAGCCTGGGCTTCTCGGTCCAGCTCCCCGGTCACATAGAGTTTCCCCTCTGTGTCCACCTCAAAGGGTCCCTGGGGCTGGCTCTCCAGGTGATAATGTACATCCCCCCCATTCCAGAGGACCTGGCAGGGGGACACAGAATGAGGATCCTCAGGATGAGGGACAGGAATAGCCCATGTTATCCCTTATGTTCCAACTGTTCATGGTTTAGGGAGCCTGCGCCCCAACTGCCATGTGACTCCAGGCAAGCGACTGTCCTCTCGGGAGTCCAGGTAGCGTCCTTTTGTTCAGGGCGGTTGTTGTGGCAACTCTGTGGTGGCCTTGCCCCAGTTCAAGCCTGGATCCTGCCCAAAGTGTCTAAATGACCAGATTGTTTTATTCTCTGCCCTCTGGGACTGAGCCTGACCCCAGGGCATTCCTCGAGGAGGCCTGAGACATTCCTGGCCTAGGTGACAATCCCCATGGCAGCAAAGAGGTAGCAGCTGTTCTATGAGGAAGCCTGGGGCGAGGTCAGAGCACAGAGCCACGCTGGCCAGAAGATGGCCAAGTGAGGAGCTCAGGGCCTGGCCCTTTAAACACTCAGTGCATCATGGGAGCTGATGGGGACAGAGGAGGGGGGAACATAGTTAGGGAAGGAGCAGGAGTCAAGGTCAAGTTGGGCCCCAGATCCAAACCCCAAGTCTCCACAAGACTCAGGCCCAGCTGCACCATCCACAGGGTTATTTCATCTGTAACTGCTATTTACTCACCTGCGCAATGTGGTGTGGGTATGGGACTTGGAGATTCTCTGCCAGGTGGACAGGATCTAGGGGCACCCAGGTGTTTTCCACTATAGAGACATCTATGGTGGCTGTGGCCTGGTGGCCCGAGGCCTGGTCACCCATGTCCTTGACCTGTACCAACAGCCGGTAGTGCCCCTCCAGAGCCTTGTCTAGGCCGGTGCTCCCTAGAAGGGGAAGGCAGTCATCTGGTCAGGGGTCCAGGGCATCCTTCTCAGCAAGGAACCAAACACAAAGCCAAGTACATGGCAGGTGTTCAGGATACTCTCTTGGCCAAGGGATGAGAGGGACCTGTAGTGCCATTGTGAGCACCCAGCCCGGACTTGACAGTTTGCAGAATCACTTGCACATCTGTCTGCACAATGAAAGGCTGAAGTGCTGGATTTGTGGATGGCCAGGATGAGGGGGTACATGGGTGGATATGGAGATGAGTGAATGACTAGATAAATGGACACTTGACTAGATGGATGGATGGAGGCCTGGGAGGGTAGATAGAAGGGGATTTGGACCTGTGGATGAATGGTTGGGTAGATGGACTATATATCTGGTTGGGTGGTAGATGGGTGAATAAGAGAGTTGTATGATTGACTTCTTTTTCTTTTCCCAATTTGTTTCTTTGGTCTGAACTCCCAGGTCCGGGTCTCTCTTGCCATCCATCCCAAGGTCTCTCAGCAGTGTTCTGGGCCACAACTCCTCAGGTCTCTCCTACCCTTGCCTCTTAGGCCCAGGTTTGTAGAATGTAGGGTTGAGGCACTTCCAGTCACGTGCATGCTTAGTTGCTCAGTTGTGTCCAACTCCTTGTGACCCCATGGACTGTAGCCCACCAGACTCCTCTGTCTGTGGGATTCTCCAGGCAAGAATATCGAGTGGGTTGCAATTCCCTTCTCCAGGGGATCTTCCCAACCCAGGGATCAAACCTGGTCCTCCTGCATTGCAGGTGGACTGTTTACCACTGAACCACCAGGGAAACCCTACTTCCAGGCACACCATTTCTTAACTCTCCGTGCATGGTCCTGGCTCCACACATGATTTTGCCTTGCTACCCTCTCCAGCTGCAATACTCTTTCCTCCTCTTTTATCTCTTGAGCTGCAAACCCGTCCTACAGCTCAGATGAAACCCAGCTCTCCCCATCCCTCCCTTTTCACACTGAGCTCAGGCTCACCCTCAGGGCTCAGAGCCAAAGCACCCAGCCGAGGCTCCAGCTGGAACATATCCGAAGCAGGCTGGGCTGGGGCCTGGTTCAGGATGTGGAACCGAAGATCCGAGTTGGCTGTGCCTGGCTCATCCCCATCAGAAGCCTCCAGGAAGAAGAAGGGGACACCTGAGAGTATGGAGAGAGTTTACCATTAGGGGCGAAGGGGTGGGGTGCGCCATGACTCTTCACCCCACTTCACAGATGAGTAAACTGAGGTCTAGAGTAGATGGAACTCACCTGTGGACCCTCAGTTGGGTGGGGGGTGCAGATGGGGCAGAAACGGGAGGGGGGCGGTTTGGACCCTGTTGCCCTGTCCCTGTGCCATCTCTCTGGCCATCTGTTTCCTCTCTGTTCCCCCATCGGTGCCCAACTGACCTTGCTGTGAGCTCACTGCTTTGGGCACTCACCCGGCCTAGTACCCCGGCTCAGCCGAACTTTGTAGGTGGCCTGGGAGAAGTGGGGCACCTGGTCGTTCTCATCCTTCACGTGCACATGCACAGGCTGTGGGCCCCAAAGGACACGTCTGTCCTCGGTCTCCAGGGTGACCTGACGAGAAGGAGTGGTCAGAGCCCCGCCCTCCCCCGGCGGCTTCCCCCTACCCTTGGCCCAGCCGTACCTGTAGCTGGTACTCTGCCTGTTCCTCCCGGTCCAGGGCCCTGGTCACCAGCAGGAAGCCAGATTCTGGGTCCACAGCAAAGGGGCCCTCCCCTGCCACTCCTGCATCTCCTGACAGCACAATCTGGGCCTCAGTCTCCTCGCGGGGCAACGACAGCTGGTGGGGGAAGAACAGAGGTGAAGGGAGCCGGGGGTGAGTCTGGGGGATTCCCCTTCCACCCAATAGCCCCGTTTTTTAATGTGGGGAAACTGAGGCTCAGAGAGGGCTTGTGCTTGCCCGAGGTCACAAAGCCAGTAAGGAACAGGATGGACATTCAAAGCCAAAGCTCTTCCCCCTGTGTTGGGTGCTCCCTTACACTCTCTGCCTTACTTCCTGAAGCTTGAAACCCCTCCTCCATCACTTCATCCTTTAATTAATTAACTTTTGTGTCTTAAAATTTTTTGGCCATGCTGTGCAGTCTCTGGGATTTTTATCTCCTTGATCAGGGATTGAACCTGGGGCCCCTGCAGTGAGAGCACAGAGTTCTAACTACTGGACCACCAGAGAAGTCCCCCTCCTTCCATTTAAAGCTCTACTTTCTTCTGAGATGAAAATCTTACTAGCCATTCACACTATACCACATACTCTCTAGAAAGCCAGAGCAATGAAGAGAAAGGGAGGCTGGAGGTAGGGGAAGCAGGACCTGCGGGGAGGGCAGCCCACCCAGTCAGCTCTCAGACTCACCTTCGTCAAGTACAAAGGGAAATTTCCACCATAGTTTTCCGGAACTTCGACATACAGCTCTGCAGGCTGGGCTCTAGGGAGAGCCTGTGGAGGGATTCTCAACACGTCACCAAGCTGTACCTTCCTCCCATGGGTGCTACGACCCAACAGAGAAGGGGAATTTCTACCCCTTCCCTGGGCCTGGTCATACTTTATCCCTCTGCCCCCTGGCATTTGACCTCCTAACCCCATGACAGGCCTAGAGCCACACCCCCCAGATACTACCATCCACAGCCAGTGCAACTGGTCCAGATGGAGTAGGGGGTGAAGGTGCAACCCCCAAGGCCAGGATCTGAGGGCGAGGAGAAGGCCCGACTCACCTGGGGAACTAAGAAGCACAGTAGCCAGAGCCAGGCAGGGACCATGGTCAGGATGGGCCTGTAAGGATCCAGCCCAGGTTGGTGGGCAGAGGGTCCCTCCCATAACCTCTGGAAAATGTTCCTCACCCATTCCCACTGAGTCCCGGGCCACAGCTTCCCCAGGCCCTGTGGGGCACAGTGGCCCCTCCTCCTCCAGCTGGACTAGGGGGCAGGCAGTCAGGCCTCCTCCTGTGCCCCGACTTGTGCTGCCCCAGCAGTTCTCAGAGCTGCCCCACCCCCACCACTTGGACACTGCCCCGAGGCCTCCCACCCTTGTCCCCAGCCTGAGCCTACTGCATACACACAGCTGGGCTTCACAACAGACTGGCCTCCTCTTCCTCTGCTTTGAGGGGCCTGTGACTCCCCATCACCTGCAGCGCAGGGTCTGGCTCCTTGGCTGGGCCCACCAAGACCCCAGGCCCAGCTGCCCTGCATCGCTTGGTTCTTGTACCCACAAGGATCTCCACAGGGAGCTTCACCTCCAGACTTCTATCTCCTTCCCACCGTAGCCTCCCCAGCTCGTGGACCCCAAAGTACTCATTTCCCAGCAGTCTCCCTGACTCACCAAAATTTGGAGCTAGAAAGACCCTGACAACACTGAGGGCCACCTCCTATGGTGGCCTCACATTGTAGGCAAGGCCTGAAGGGCAAGAGCTGACCAAGGTCACAGAGCATTTGACCACGGGAGAATTCTTCCTGAAACAGCGGACTCGGGGTTCAGGGTCTCCAAGACTGTTCTAGCTCCCACTGTTATCCTTCAGACACGGAGCCCTCACAGGACAGGACCCCTGCCCTCACCTCAGTGTTTTCCAGCACTCGGCATGGTGCTGGGCACACAGAGCGCGGACAACCACACCAATCACTCCCAGGAAGTCTTCCTTGGATGACAGGGCAGTGTTTCTCCCTCCCCTGCCACCAACCTCTGCCTCAGCCCTGACACCAACCCAGGTCCCAGGTCCCAGGCCCTCACCCGCCGATGCCTGAGGCCAGCTTCCCTTGGTCCAGCTGCCAGGTAAGAGGAGTCTTTCTACAGGAGTGCTGGCCAGGCCGAACTGGGTGGAACAGGGCAGGGCGGACACTTGAGCAGGTAGGCGGGCCAACCACGCTTGCTCAGGAGTGGAAAACACCCCTGGACCCACAGCAGCAGGCCTGACCCTGCCCAGTCCCTCAAGTTACTCATTGACTTTGAAAAGTTGGAGGCTGCTCGGCATCCATGACTGCCAACCCCAGGAGGTGGGGAGATCTTCGACCTGGCGCTTGTCCCACCCCTACACAGCTCGGTGGGTACTTTTCAGCTCCCTGGATTTGGACATGACCCTTTTTCCCGTGGCTCCAGACTTGCTCCCACTTCTCCCCCTTATGCACCAGTGTCTGCAGCTCCACCTTGGCCCACACTGCCCCTTTTTCCTGGAATGTCCTGCTCACTCCTTCATCTGTCTGCTGATCACCTGTTTAGGCTTCATCGCTCAGCTCAAATAGTCCCTGCTCCCAGGAAGGCTTCCCTGGACTCCCAGGTTTGTTCGGGGCTCTCCCATGGGGATACTTCACCCCTACCAATGCCCCTATGCCATAGAGATAGCATTATCTCTATCAGCACGAGGAGGGCACCAGCTTGTTATTAGCTATCTCTTCCATCATACTCGGAGGCCCTCTGGGGCAAGACTCAGGGACCCAGTAATTAATGACCTGGTCCTTGCCTGGCCCTGGCAGCTCCCAACTGACTTGTGGAACTAAGATGGAGGTGCCATGTGCAGGATAGGGGAGTGGTACATGACCTGAACCAGATAATCGCAGCTCCAGACCACCCACCAGTGTGACCAGTGTGCAGGGGTAGGAGGACAGCAGCCCATGAGAACCTCTGAGGCTCCCTAGGAGCTCACACTTGCCCTTGGACACAGACAGGTCTGGGACAATGGACCAGCTCGTACCTTTGAGAGGAGAGAGGAGTTTGAGCCAGTTCAGGTGACCTTGAGGGAGTTGCAGGGCTGACGGGAGGCCCTTCCCCCACTGGTGTAGCCTAGAAGAGTCGGGAGAATCTCCTGCGGCCTGAGTGTGTGGAGTGGTGGGAAGAGGGTAGGAAAGGTCAGGGATCTTGGTCTCCAATCTCTCCTGTGGTTTCCCTGGAGTCCTTCCCATTGTATATCTGGTTAATTTCTCTCAGGCTGGAAGGCTGGATCAGGACCCCTCAGTTGACCCCAACTTTGTCCATCACAAGCTGAGTTCCTGCCTCCAGGTCACTTGGGCACCCCAGCCCGGAGCAGTGCAGCGTGGGAATGTTGAAAGGGTCTCACGTGTAATAAGACCACATGAGAGGGGTCTCTAGCTATGTGCCTGGCACTACTCTAAGCAGATACCGTCATTATTCTACCCATTCCATTCTGAAAAGGGCATCGTGCCCATGTCACACACTGGAGCACAGAGAAGTTGAATGACTGGCCCAGGGTCACACAGCCAATAAGTGACAGAGCTTGGAAGGTCTGGAATCTTCTTCAGGCCTCGGGACCTTCACCTACTCTGAGGAAACCATGCCCACCTTTGCCTTGGTGAAGTAACTGGGACTGGGAGTGGGAGTGCAGCTTTGAGCTGCCCTGGGGGGCATGCGGGTTAGTCACGGGGATCGCACACCTGAGGAACGGCTTTCAAACCTCCACCTGCTATTGAACAACCACAGTGAGAGTTTTAACCAAGTTCTGAGAGCTCCCAGGAGCCCTGAAAAAATTGACTAGTATAGAAATATCTGGATCCCGGCCTGGAACCTTCTCAGAAACTGTCCCCAGCCTTGCCCCGGCTGCCTCTGGGCTCCCAGTCCCCACTCAGCCACTTCTGCCCGTGGGGCCCCAGGTAAGCGCTTCATCCCACATCTGCCATTGTTGAATGGGAATGCTCACTCCTGAAACCATGATGGTAAATCCAAGCATACACCTGTGCCCAGAAGGCTCCCCTTCCCAGGTGCGGGTGGTGGGGAGATACACACTTCCAGTTATCAGCAAAGATGCACACATTTACACGAGAATGCAAGGCCTCTCATTCCAGGCAAGGAGAGCCCCAGTGACCTGCTCCTACATTAGGCAATGCTGAGCATGGAACCCGCTAGCGTGGCCACTCAGTGGGGAGGAGAATGGCCCTCCCTGTCCCCCCACCACTTCCTGCTTAGCAACCCAGCCTCCTCCAGGAAGTGGGGAGCCACACGGAGTCAAGTCCACTTGAGTGTGCCTTCCTTGTGCATGTGTGTGTGCTAAGTCACTTCAGTCGTGTTCGACTTTTGTGACCCTATAAACTGTAACCTGCCAGGCTCCTCTGTTCATGGGATTCTCCAGGCAAGAATACTGGAGTGGGTTGCCATGCTCTCCTCCAGGGGATCTTCCCCACCCAGGGATCGAACTGGCATCTCCTGTAGCTCCTGCATTGCAGGTAGATTCTTTACCACTGAGCCACTGGGAAGGCCCTGTGCCTTCCTCACCCCAGTTTTAACAAACCAGGTGCCTCCTTCTCCAGCCAGGGAGTCTCGAAGTCTTCCACAGTCACACCACCTTAGCAGCTTTCCAGCCTCTCAGGAGGGACCAGGGCAGAGACAACCACCCAGGAGCCAGACCCAGGAATCTTGTTTGGCCATGACACCTGGGGGCAGAACGTGGACTCTCGGGCAGCCTCAATTTCCTTTGCATACAGTATGTGTTAGTCGCTCAGTAATGTCCGACTCTTTGCAACCCCATGGACTGTAGCCCGCCAGGCTCTTCTGTCCATGGGATTCTCCAGGCAAGGATACTGGTGTGGATTTGCAATGATTGAACCCTTGATCAGCTGGGCAATGCCAGGCCTCAGTACAGAAGAATCTGAATAACAGGTTGGGTGAGATTCATGTCTCTTCCTGCTGCTTGGACCCCCACCGCCCACCCTGTTACCCCTGCAACCAGACCACAACCCACACCTGCCCCTTGGATGCAGCTGGGCACAAACATTAGAATAGTTAAGGCCACAGACTAGGGTGGGGCAGTGAGCCCCCTTCCTCATCTTAAGGAAACTTTCCTGTTCCTACAGCCTCCCAGAATCAAAGGAAACACAGAGTCGCCAGCCCTGGCCTATCAGGAAATACTCTTTATTACAAAAATCTGCATGTAAACAAATAGCCACTGCACTGAACAGCCTCCCTCCAGGGCATGCACACGAGGGTGTAGAGAGAGGCAGAGTCCTCTCCCCACTCACAGGCCTGTCCCCAAGAGCTGGCTGGGGTCAGCCTGCTGCTTGGGAAGCACACGGGCCGGCACAGGCATCTCGGTGGGCCCAGCCCTTGAAGGCAACTGGGAGCCGCTTCCCTGGGCAGCACTGTCTGTCTGTCCATGACCATGAGGTGGGGGACGCCCAGAGTCTGAGCCAGCTCTGAGGCACCTTGGGCGGTTGGCTGGGCCAGCCCACCAATCTGCCCATCTGTCTTCACGATACAGCGAGTGCCCCAGGGTCTAGAGCACCGACAGGTCGTGGCAGGACTTGGACTTGGCACGCATGGCCATCTTGCGGCTGTTTCGAGCAACGATGCGGCCCAGGAAGCGCTTCGCCTTCTTGCCCAGGCTCTCTCGCCGCCGGGTACCCGCTTGCCGACGTGCGTTGGCCTCTTTGCTGTCCCTGCGCAGGCGTATCTGACGCACGACACCCTCGAACAGCGCCTGGACGTTGTGGTGCAGCGCGGCGGACGTCTCGATGAACTTGCAGTCAAAGACAACGGCACAGGCCCGGCCCTCTGGTGTGTGTGGTGGGGGTGGGGAGCGGGGGACAGGCACACATCAGTAAGCAAAAGGTGGGTGGGTGAGAAGCCCACTCCAACCCTGGCCACATGCTGGCAGCTATCCGTGGGGAAGGGGAGGGGAGTCCTGGGTCCTCCCCAGGAACACAATGAACCCCAGCTCCTGTATGGAAGGGCCCAGGCATCACTGGGTCACCCAGTTGCAAAGCTTGCCCATGTTTAAGGAGCTCACAGAGGCCCACAAAAGGAGACTCATTTATTGAAATAATTCGAAGTTTGATATTTAAACGGTAGTGCTATAGTAGTCAACGCAGGAAAATGACAACTTTGTTGGACAGCATGGTCATTTACGGCTTGCTGTTATATCATGATGAACGATGGGTGGAATGGGGGGAGGACATCACCAAGTCATTGCTGGTTCTTCTGTGGGGTTCAGTTCTAGGGGTCACAGAGGATGCTGAGCCCAGTGTTGTGGGAGGGATCCTCCCCAGGGGCAAGACTATGTGGAGACTGGACTGGGCCTGGAGTCCAGGCTCTGGCCTCCTGGCCTGAGTCCCTGAACTCTCCTCACCCCTCATCAGCCAGGCCAGGGACAAAGAGGACAGAAAAAGAGGGCTCTGAGATGGTCTAGCAGCTTTGACCTCCTCTAGTGCATCTGGTCCCTTCCCCAGCACTCAGGACTTGGGAGTCCTGTGGGAGGGCAGAAGCTCTCCCCCTGTCTCCCTGAGTTTTCCTCCTGGACATTTTTAGCCACTGATGATCCCCAGGGACTCGAGCTGAGTCAAGACTGAGTGGACCACAACGTAGCCAGGATCTCCCTCCCTTTCCGACCCAGCTCCCTGCTCACCATCCAAGGAGACCTCGCGGGAGCGCACCAGGTCGCTCTTGTTGCCCACTAGAATGATGGGCACGTCGTCTGTCTGCCGCGCCCGCCGCAGCTGGACCCGCAGCTCTGAGGCCTTCTCGAAGCTGCCCTTGTCGGTCACTGAGTACACAATGACATATGCATCTCCCATGGCCAGGCAGTGGCCGGGTAGCCAGCGACCCCCATCCTAGGGGACACAGACACATATTTACCCAATAGTCCTCACGCCCCAGCTACAACGCTGTCATTCCCAGCAGGTCCCTACCCCCAGCTCATCCCTCCCACCCTGCCCTGGGTCTCAGCCTGCATCCTACCTGATCCCAAATGTCATAGACCATGAGTGATGCCTCTTCTCCGTCCACCATGATGGAGCGGTCATATGTGTGCCCTGGGCAGGAGACCAGTAGTCAGGTTACTTTGCTGCCTGCCACAAGCACCCCTGCCCTGGGAATGCATCAGGTGTCTTATTCTGGCCACACCCTTCAACTCCTCCCCAAAGCCCCCCCAACCTTCTCCTCCACTGATGGCTGCTATATAGTAACAGAAATGACAGGACTGAGAAATAGGGAGGGCGTGTGAAGGGCATGGTGTGCCAAGCCCCCCCCAGCTACCCCTTCCCCAAGCTAGCAATGTCCTGGGTGGCCATTCCTGGGCTCCCTGCCCTCCTGTTGCCTGAGACCCAGGATAGTTTCGATCACAATGGCTTGAGTTAGAACAGATATCTCCTGGGGACCTTGGTTACCTAGGACTCCTCTCCTAGACTCACCCTCTGGCTGTGTTCTCCCCGGTCCTGGCATGGAGGGCTATCCTGTCCTTACACTACAGAACAATTAAACATATGCCCTGGGTCTTCTACTCCAAGCATTTCTTTCCCTACTAAAGGCTTGGGTACCTTCCCCCTTAGTTTCCCCATCTGTGAAAGGGGAAAGTAGACGCGATACTCAAAGCGCCTTCAGAATTCCGTTGGTATTTGCTGCTTTTAACCCTGATCCCCAGTCCTGCAGCCCCCAGTCCTAACCCTGTGTTCGCCCCTCCCTTGAGCAGTCCCTCCCAGTCCCTCACCTGCGGCTTCCGCTTCAGGCCCGTCCTCTACACCTCCGAAGATGCGCGCCAGAGCGCTCTTGCCCACGCCAGGCGCCCCCAGCAGCAGCACCTTGTAAACGCTCTCGTCTGAATCGCTTCCTCCAGAGCTGAGCGAGTCGGAGGAGCCCTCGGGCCAGTCCAGCCTCGGACCCTGGGCCCCTGTCCCGGCTTCGCCCGTTGTCAGAGCGCCCGGAGACAGCGCCGCCTGCAGGTCGCGCTCGTCCACCGGCATGCTCCGGCGGTGCAGCGGGGGCGCGGGGCCCCACGGTGTGCTGCCCCGACGGCGATCGCGTTCCCGGCCCCCGCCGCGGTTCCCGCCGGCTCCGCCGCCGCCGCCGTTCAGAGTCATCGCGTCGGACGTCGTCTGGGGAACGGGAATCCGGATGGCCGCGTAAGCCGCGGTGGGCATGGAGTAGGAGGCTGGACCCGGGACACGCCTGCCTGACCACGGGTCAGGAAAGATGCTCGCGGTATAGGACCTGCCGCGGAAGGTCTTTGCGCCCTGACAAGTGACCCACCCTCCTGGCGCGTCCATCCCAGACGGTGAGACCACCCCCACCCCCTCGGCCAGGACACTCACCCACTCAGACACGGTGAGGACTAGGTAGGTACCAGGCTCGGATACAGTCCACCCGTAGACCCAGGCGCGAACACTCGACCAGTCGCAGCCGCCGCCTTCTCAGTCCGTACTGGGCTCAGGCTCCAGAGTCGCCTATTTAAGCCTCTGCCCGCCCCCGCCCCCACCCCCGCGCTCGCCCCCGTCTCCGCGGTGCGGGGGCTGACGTGTCTGTCTCCCTCCCCCGAGGGGAATCCCCACCCTCCTCCTAGGACCTCACACCCACCCAGCCCTCGCTTCCCTCTCTAGGGCGGGGCAGGGGCAGACCCCGCAGACAGAAGCCCGGTCTGAGTGTGAGTGTGAGTGTGTGTGTGTGTGTGTGTGAGAGAGAGAGAGTATTGGGGGTGGGTGGAGGGCAGGTAAGGAAGAAGGAGAGGGCGTATGTGAATGGTACAAGGGGGAGGGGGACAGACGTGGAGAGTGCCATCACGGGTGGGCGTAAGGCGGGAAGAAGCCCCATCAGCCCAGTGGGCCAAGTCCCCACTAGGGAAGACTTAGGTCTGGCCCTTTAAAAGTGATTTTTCCCTTCCCTCTCTCGAAGTCCTGGCCTGTTGCCCAAGCAAGCAGACCAGTTACAGGTCCCAGACTTCACCCTTCACTGCCCACAACACTCATTTATTTTGGGGCCCTAAATCCAAGCTTCAAACCTCAACGCCAGGTCCTTCCCACTCTCATCCCTGCCCTTGGGAGTTGACGAATCTACCTGATGAGCCTTCCCTTGTGATACCTGAGCCCCCAAGGGGGCCCTTAGAGGCCTGTGGGGAAGGGGTGGGGAAGCAAGGCCCTCTGGCAGTGTGGTGCAGGTAGAGGTGCAAGCTTGAATCCTGAGGAGGGAATGTGGGCCCAGAGAAGGAAAAGGATGGACTCAGCACCACCTCCCCCTCAGCACCCTCCAGGCAGCTGCCAGCAACTCTGCTAAAAATACCTGGTCATTCCGCTTCTGGCCTGGAGGTTGCCCAAAGTTAGGGAAATCCTGGCAGGCAGGTGTCAGAGACCAGCAGGAGCGGATAGGGGTGGGACTAGACCGGATCAGGTCTGGTTCCAGTCACTCTGAGTCTCCAGTGTCTCCTTCCCTCCCTTTAGTCTCAGACTGGGCCTATAATTCAAGGCACACTTGGGGTCCGGAGGTTCATAGTCATAGAGCATGGATGGGATTGGGCTTCCCAGGAGGCTCAGTGGTAAAGAATCCAACTACAATTCAGGAGACCAGGTTCAATCCCTAGGTTGGGAAGAACCCTAGGGATTGTGAAGAAGGAAATGGCAACCTGCTCCAGTATTCTTTCCTGGGAAATCTCATGGACAGAGGAGCTGCAGTCCATGAGGTCGCAAAGAGTCAGACATGACTTAGCAACTGAGCATGCATGCACACGTGGATGGGGTCAGGCGGTTGGGAATGGGATAGCCACCATTTGGTGCCACCACTGCCCAGAGATCAGCCCCGTCCTCAGACCCAGGGAGGATGCTGGGGCACAGAGGGGAGGAGATGTAATGGAGAGACTTGGTTTCTAGTCCTAAATCTGTCCCCAGGTTCCTAGGTCTTGCTTCTCTCCCAGCTTCTATTATTCTATCCCAGCCCTTCTATTATTGCCTTGCTCATGTTTGGGGTGTGTGAGGACTGGGGGCAGGCAAGCTGTGAGGTACTTTGTGACAGGGACCTGCTATTAGACTGACGTTTGATTACGAGAGGCGTGATGGGGGTGGGGGTCACCCATTCAGGGCTCAAGTGACATCACGAATGGATAGATCCTAGTGGGTTGCTGTAGGTTGTCATGGAGACCGGGGTCAGGGCTCTCGGGCTGCTGTGTCAGTTTCCTTGGCAACATCTAAAATGGCCTTGGAATGAGCAGGGCCTGGTTAGGTAAGTGTTAGAGAGTTCACACAGGCCCCTCTAGCTCTTGACATCCTCAAAGCAAGCAAGGCATGAACTGAGGGGTGGTCTATCCATTTGTGTCCTTCACATGCCGTGGGGGGTCTTGGAGGACTGGGCAACCCCATGTTGGCTCTAGCTTCCTGGACCAGGTCCAGTGGGAAGACGGAGTCATGGGTTGAGCCTCCTGTCAGAGAACAAAAGTCTTGGGACTTCCCTGGTGGTCCAGTGGTTAAGACTCTGTGCTTCCAATGCAGGGGGCATGGGTTTGATCTCTGGTCAGGGAACTAAGATCCCACCATGACATGCAGCATAGCCAAAAAATATAAAAACAAACAAACAACAAAAGTCCTAAGAGCCAGCAAACCACTTTCCATCAGGAATCCCAGCTGGGCTGCTCACAGCCCCTCCTTACCACTTTACACATGACCTTGCTGCTGACAAGAGCCCCTGGATGTCCGACAGAGGGTGGGTGTTGGGGGGGTAGCTGTGGTCATGTAAGGAATTAGGGCTGGGTTTCCCCTCTGATAATCTAAGCTCTTGACCTCAGCAATGTTTCCTCATTGCCAAGGGAACTGCATCCACACTGGGCCACTCAGGCTCCAAGCATTCCCCAACAGGAAAGACATGCCACAAGCATCAGTATGGCCAGGGGCCCCAGGAACCATACCAGGACATGCCCTTGAAACACCAATTCTCCGTCCTCTCAGTTCTCTGGGCTGAACTTGGCTGCCTAGAAGGAACAGACCGAGGCAAGAACACCCCCAGGATAGCCTGGCCTTCAAATCCCAGCTCTGCACCTTGCTAGCTGTTCCACCCCTGCCCATTTAGTTTGGCTGAGCCTCAGTTTCCTCCTATGTAGAACAGGAATAGTGCCTTCATGGCGGTTGTTATAAGATATGAATAATCTGAGGACTTCCCTGGTGGTCTAGTGGTTAAGACTCCATGCTTCCAATGCAGGGGGCGCAGGTTCGATCCCTGGTTGGGGAACTAAGATCCCACCTGCTGTATGGTGCAGCCAAAAAAAAAAAAAAAAACGGTGTAAATAACATGAAATTCAGAGGTAAACTGGGTGGCATGTGTCTGGCGTATAGTAATATCGACATCTCAATCTGAATGCTTTTACCATCCCCCTTGGTTGGACAGGACAGGTTGAGTGACTCTGTGGGCCCTCTCCTGCTGCTTCTCTCCTGCTCCTGCTCCATTCTGTCCACAACAGTGGTCTGCCCAGGACAGGGGCAGGTACAGATACTTCTCCCCTCTCCCCACTACACACCTCTCCTCTGTGGGACCTATGCCCTTCCCCTTCCTCGGGTACTTGGCTGGATTTGTGTCCCCATCCCTCCTCACACCACAGCTCCCATGACCCAGTTCCTCTGTTCTGTTCTAAGGCTCAATTCATTCATTCATTTCACTGACCTGTACCAAGTACCTAACTGTATGCTAGGCCCTTGTGCTTTGGGCAGGATGAGCAAAAATGGACAGACCTGGGCATGTTCATATGTGTCCTCTCATCGCTGGGTTGGTCTCACTTAGTTATGATTTATTGTTCCCATTTTGCAGACATGGTAACCGAGGCCCAAGAAGTCACAGGCCAGAAACAGCATAGCCAGACACACCTGGTGGAGGGCTTCAGGGACCTGAAACTTCATTCCCCCCACCCCTGTGTTCGCAGATAGCAGCTGGGATTCCAGAAAGTTCCCCAGGCACTAGTCCAGTATTCACAAATGGTGTCACCGCAGGCAGCCGGGGCCAGGCCCAGATGAGTCAAAACTGTAAAGGGGATATCTGATATGCCGGCTGGCTGGATGTGAGCAGCTTGGTGTCCCTCATCCACTGTGGCCTGGCTGCCAGGAGGGCCAGCTGAATGACTCAGTGACACCTGCTCCCCTTGACCCCCCCACCCCAGCTGAACAGAGACACCACAGATCTTAGACAGATCCGGGCTGTTACTGCAGAGGTACACAGGCGGCGAAATCTACAGCTGGGTGCTGGTGGTTGGGAAGTCTCCTTGGGGCCTGAGGGACCCTGGGTGGTTGGTCACCTGGCTCTCTGGAGCACTGAGCTGCCTCATCTGTGGAAATGGGAGGGTGGGCACTCTTCCTGGAAGGTCACCTGAAATGGTCCTAGATCCACTTGCAATCCCCTCAGAGCAGTCCTAAGCTGTTGTCACCAATTCCCGCATCACACATGAAGAAACTGGGTGACGTGAACTGATGGCTCCACCTCTCTGAGCAGCTAGATCTTGGTCACTGGGTGGCAAAGCCACTCCTACCTAGAAACCAGGTGTCACTGGTGGTAAAGAACCTGTCTGCCAATTCAGGAGACTTAGCAGATGAGGGTTTGATCCCTGGGTTGGGACGATCCCCTGAAGGAGGGCATGGCAACCCAGTCCAGTATTCTTGCCTAGAGAATCCCATGGACAGAGGAACCTGGTGGACTATAGTCCATGGGGTCACACAGAGTGGGACATGACAGAAGTGACTTAGCACAGCATAGGCCCCTCCAGTCAGGCAACAGCGCCCCCTGCCAGCTGAGCAGTCCCTGCTGAACAACTTAGGTTCCTCTCCTCTAAATGGAGATCTTTGGGAGTCAATTACTTAGTCTAGAAGCTTCTTTCTTCACCTGCAAAATAGAGAAAAGAAAGAATGCCACACAGGACTGGCTCAAGAACTGGCCGTCCAGATACTTATATATCAAGGCTTCTGCCAATGCCCACTCTCAGGACAGGCTCAATATCGTCAGAAGACCCCAGGAACAGATTTGCCAAGGGCCCAGGCTCCTTGCTGAGGCCTCTGGAAGGCTCTGCCCACCAGATGGGCTGGACAAGTGTTCTTAAATAACTGAATTTTTCCTCAAAGAAATGGAGGCAGGGAATCACATTATGACTTCTGACTGCCTGATCCAAGGTCTAAGCCCCCCAGCCTATCCTGGTGACCAACTGTGCTGGGGGAGGCAGAGGCCCCAGACCTGAGCACCTGGGGTGACACACTTGGAGGATGCTGGTGGAGACAGTGCTTCAGGCGGCTTTCAACAGAGAAATCTGCTGTCACTGCACTGACCGGGGGACCAGACTGAGCATCACCGAGGGTGGGGACAAGCTGGCATCACACAGCTACTAGTGGATACTAAGGATTCACAGAACACTCCTGGGCAAGGTTCTCATTAATAAACTCTAACCTGAACTCAACCCATTTCTAGTTTATAGGAAACACAGCAAAGGAAGAAATCAGACTGTGGGACTTCTCCAGGACAACTCACATTGTGCTTTTCAAAATAGCATCAAGAAAGATTAAAAGATGGGGAGGTGGGGAGACAATTCTAGAAGAGGCTAAAGAGATGACAACCAAATGCAATACATGGAACTTGACTGGAGCCTGATTAAACAGTTATGAATGACACTGTGGGGAAATTCATATATGACTGGATATTAGATATTAGTGTCAGAGAATTGTTTGCTTTGGGACCAGATAACAGTACTGTGGTTACAGGTTTAATCTTAGGAGACATAAGATGAAGAACTTAGACTTGAAGGGTTGTATGTCTGCAGTTTACTATCAAGTACATTTATATTCTCCACACATATAAATAAAGCCAGTGTTATAACATGTTCTGTTCTGTTCAGTCGCTCAGTCGTGTCCGACTCTTTGCGACCCCGTGGGCTGTAGCCTACCAGGCTTCTCTGCCCACGGAATTCTCCAGGCAAGAATACTGGGGTGGGTTACCATTGTAACATGTTAAGAACTGTTAAATCTAGGTGGTGGGTATACAAGACTATGTGCTACCTTATTCTTTCAATTTTTTTGGCATACTTGCAACTTTTCCCACTCAAACCATTGGAAGAAATTTTAAAAATGAACCAAACCTCCTTGATTCATCTGTATAGGCACTCGCTACCACCCCCATCCCAGATCAGGAGTGACCCCACAGAGATGAAAGAGTCTCTGGCACGCTGGGAAATGAATATAAATTAAGGGTTTATTACAAAATGCAAAATGTTAGTTTCTTATTGTCAGTGATTCAAGAAAACAAGGCCATGAGCTCTGCGTGGGGCTGGGAGCAAAAATCCAGGCTCAAGATCGGGCTGACAGACACTGATTCACAACCTCAAGTAGGTGGGTGTTCTCTAGGGCGGCTGCCACCCGCTCTTTATCCGCAAGCTGCTTGTTCACTAGGTGGAAAGAAGAGAGTGGTGAAATATATCTACCCTCCCCTCCAACCCCAACAAAGCCCTCCTGACACCTTCCCAGGATTCCAAGTCTTAATCTGGCTACCCCAACCATCTGAGCCCACACCTCCCCCACCTTCTTGTGACCCCTTCCCACCTGGCCACTCTTGTCTGCCTGCTACACTATAAAGCCTGACACACCCTGGTCCTATGTACTTAGAAGAGAGAGAAGGCAGGAGTGGAAGAACATGGTAAACATAGGAGACTCAAGTCAGGCCAACTTTGCTTTAGGCTGCCACCTCTACTGAGGAGTCATCTGCCTAGTGCCACACCCCCAATCTCGCCCTAGAAACCATCATGGCAAGGGGGAAGCCTCAGGGCTAATGCTTCAATACCAGCCCACACTTACCTGCATGTTCTGAGGCATGGGTCCCTGGTGTGATGTGCACATCCATCTGGGAGGGAGAGAGGTGGGCCTGAGCACCCACACACCTGTCTACCTCCTTCTCTCCACTCACCCCCCACCTCTAGTTAATCCTACTTCCTAATTATGCTTTTGGACTCTGGCCTTCCAAATCCACTCACTGCCAGTCCATCACTACCCCAATGTCTGGCCAACTGCTACTGACTTAAAGGCCTGCCTGCACCCTCCACCCCTGCTCCAAACTTACCTGTGGCTCCCTACTGCCCAAACGGCCACACTCCTCACTCCTTTTCTGCACTTTCCAGCGTGGGTCTTTATTCTTGTCCTATCCAGTTGGAAAGCCTCCTCCCAATTTCATCTCTGCTAGCCAGATTCCTTCCAGATCTCTCTGATGTCCAGACTCATGCTCCCATATCCTCCTCAGTGACAAACACTCACAGCTGCCCCACCCCCAGGGCTAAGTTCAAACTCACCTTGAAACGCTGGGGAAGGGATCGCAGAAGCTTGACTTTGATGGACAGGCCAATAAGGGTGGCCATACTGCAGTGTGGAATGGTGGGTGTGAAGGCCACAGCCACTGTGCTCTCGGAGTCGCTCACCTAGTTGGGGAGTAGGATGTTAGGAGTCATGACCTGTTCAGCCCTAAGCTCCTCTTTTTAGTCTGTTGCTTCAAACAAGTCGTCTAACAAGTATGGGCCTCAGTTTCCTCATCCATAAAATGGGTGTGCAAATGTTCCAAAGAGCCACTGAAGGAGCAGTCCGTGACCTGAAAGCACACCAGCCCCTTGGTGCACAGCTGAGCTATTTTGACTCTCCCAAACAAGTCGCTACCCGGGACGCTGGGAGTGACTCACCTGAACCCGGACTTGCTCTACTACGTTCAATTCTTCTAGCGTTAGGGGATGCTCCGGGTCATTGATGGAGCGAATCAAATGTGCCAAGTGAAGGAAAGAGGACTCTGCGCCTTTGCCCACTGAGAACCCTGCACTGGAATACCCGGCCCTAACACAGCTCCACCGACTACACAACGTCACTTCATCCCCCGCATCCCATGCCCCCGAGAACCGCCCCCCACCCCCGCGCCCGGCAGCGGCGGATATCGAAGATCTCGCGCGCGTCGATGCTGTCTGGAACTTGCTCGTCCTCCTCGCCCGCGGTCACTGGCCGGTCCCCAGAGCGCTCGTAGATGAGGGGGTTAGCGTTCTCCAGGAGACCGCCCCCCATCCCGCCGCCGCCCACCATCGCGGAACCGCTGCCGGCGACCGCAGGCATGCACTTCCTCTCCTACGGCGCACTTCCGGGGAACGGGAAGGGGGCGTGGCGTGGTGACGGGGTATCGCGAGGGACACAGGGCGCAGCCCGTGCTCCACCTGGGGTATGGGTGGGACTGCGGCCGCTGCGCGCTCTCCACGCGGACCCGGGAATATACTGAGCGCCTCCAACAACGGCACCGAGAAGGGAGCACGTGTGCGAGCCGGGAGGGTGCTGGGCACCGCAGGATAAGGCTGGAGCACTGAAGATCCGAATGAGATCGAGCCAGGCATCATTTCCTCCGAGAAACCTGCCCCTTAGCCTAGGCAGTTGCTTAGACTTGCCTCTGTCTGCCCCGGCGCGGCTCACTGTGTTTCGGAACTTCCCGGACACGCACCTGCAGCTCCAGCTGCACCTGGGGCCCGAGAGTGCTCTCCCAGTCCCCAGGACGCGGACCAGCGGACGTTCTTTAAATGTTTGTCCAATGAATAAATAACTGACCTCGATTTTGGAGAGAGCTGGGGACAGGGAAAGACCCGGGATGAGGTTGAGGGTGTCCTTAAGATGGGTGCCACGATCAGATGTGCATTCCTTTGCTGAGTAGGGCGGGGGGCTCACCGAAACCCTCAGACCAGAGACAATAAGGGGATGAATCCCAGGAAATCGATCCCTGAAAGCAAGGAGGAGTTTTTGGAATGACGGGCAGTCACGTTTCCCTGCCTTTACTCGAGCGGTTCCTTTCCCTCTGAACGAAAGTCGTTTTGATATCTCTTGTTTGTGGGAATTCTAAAGGAAACGCTCCCGGTTTCCCCAATTACAGCTTATTGCTCCCTCTCCGCGCTCCTCACACCCCCGCCCCCCAACCCCGCACCTCGCTCCCGTCCCAGCACCACATTTGTCGAGCCTGTAACTGTAGGGACACTGAACGCAAGTTTGGGGAGAGGGGTCTTGGTATTGCGGAGGAACTGCAGAAGCCTCAATGCCCCTTCGAAGGAAGCCCGAGGGGACCCAGACAGAAGGGAAGCGGCTGTGTTAGCCCCTGCCTGCCACTGGTCTTAACCCGTTTAGTCCGGCTATCCTGCCAAACCCACCTTTGCTCCCAACTACGCCCTGCCCAGTCCAAACTCCGGGCTTGGGCGAGGCACTGACTGGTCGAGTCCTGGCTGGACAGGTCCCCGCGCAGCCTCTGATGAAAAGCCATGCACGCCGGTAGTGCAGAAAACACCTTTGAGCTCACGATGAAGCCGGACGGGCCTCGCTTGCTTCTGAGGGCCGTGGCCTTCGGGTTCTTGCTTCTCCTCGTCCCGGGCCAGGGTGAGGCTCCCGCGCAGGGCGACATAGGGACGCGGGTAGGACTTGGCCAAATTCTGCAGAGGCTGTGGGGGTGGGGGTTGGGGTGGGAGAGAGGGTACTGGCATCGGGGAGGTGGGAGCCGCTGGATTGCTGCAGTACCAGAACCATGATCCCACGCATCTCTGCGACCCAGAGGCGAGGAAAAGTCTTGCCTGCCCCAGGTCTAGCTGCGCTGAGAGGCAAGCAGGCTCTAGGGGCTGTGAGAGGCAGCCGGGCGGGGGTGGGAAGTTATTTGGAACATTCCCCTTCAAGTGTTCCTGCTGGAGCTGATCGGTGATAGCATCAACAATATTAATACCTTCCTGCCACAGTTGGGCTCTGAGCGTTGCACCCTTGGCCAGAGGGACGTCCTGACAGCCTCTGAGCCTCTCTCCACGGAGCTGTAGGCAAGGTTACTGGCTCAGGCTACAGAGGCCCCCATACCCAGCAGCCACATCTAGCAGGAGTGACTGCCACATCCTCTTCACCCCATGCACCCACTCTAGGTGAGGGTATGCCTTGGCCTTCAGGGCAAAGGTAACTGCTCTTTGTGCCAGCCCTTATCAGTAGCTTTTACTAATAAGTAGCTTAGGCTATGCGGGCACAGTACCCCGGCACAGCCCCAGCTCCTGTACCTGCTCTTAAACGTTGCTGCTGCTGCTAAGTCACTTTAGTCGTGTCCAACTCTGTGTGACCCCATAGACGGAAGCCCACCAGGCTCCCCCGTCCCTGGGATTCTCCAGGCAAGAACACTGGAGTGGGTTGCCATTTCCTTCTCCAATGTGTGAAAGTGAAAAGTGAAACTGAAGTCGCTCAGTCATGTCCGACCCTTAGCGACCCCACAGACTACAGCCAACCAGGCTCCTCCATCCATGGGATTTTCTAGGCAATAGTACTGGAGTGGCTTGCCATTGCCTTCTCCGTTATGATCTTAAACTTTATGATCCTGTAATTCAGAGGTTCTCTGCCTGTGACACTTGACTATCTTGTCCCCTCCCAGTCCAACCTGCCCAGGAAGGGTCCACACTCATGACTCCCCCATGGTCCACCCCACTGGGCTTCTACCCTTACCCCCAGGCTCTAGGAGGTCCCCGGAAGCTTCCAGCACCACAACCTGCTAAACTTGGCTGAGGCCTCTTTTTAAAAATGTTGCTGTGTTGGATTGGACCCACTTTCAGAGGAGAAGAATTGATAAGTACAGGTGATGGGTCTGTCCCTCTCCTGTCCTACCCAGTCCTAGCTTTTCGACAGGGACCATCTAAGTCTCCAGGGCTTTCCACACACTGCCCAGGAGTTCACTCAAGAATGGGTGTGTGCATGCATCCTTGGTTTTCACCTAAATGGTCACCCATTGCCTCCCTTTCTGGTCCCTGGCTTTTCCACTTCCTGACCCCAGGAGTGACCTCCACACCCCATGGTGGTAGAACTTCTTCCTACTGTTTAATGAAAGGGCTCCTCTTCAAGAAGTAGGCATCCTCAATGTAACCAGCCTCTGATCAGGAACATTTTAGCAGGTTTTGTCCTTTGCTATAACAAACAACCAGCATTAGAGGCTGGTGGAGGCAGTGAATTACATGGATAGACATTACATCCCACCAGGAACTAGAGAGCAGCATGTTCCTTGGGAGAATGGTGGGTCTTCTGACTTGAAAAGGCATTGCTCAATTGCCTTCTATGGACCGTGAGTATAGCTGCTGACTCTAGCCTCACCCATACTATGTGTCATCAAGCATGTTAATCCATGTAAATCTAATAGGTATAGAATAGTACAGTCACGTGAGGCTGTTTTTTGTTTTCTTTCTTAAAACAAAACAAAAAAAACGAACACTTTTTATTATGAAACCAGGCTCAGATCTGCCAAATTTTGCAGACAGAACCTGAGCCTGAAGGAAGAAAGGCTCCAGGGAGGTGGGAACCAGTGGAGACAGCACCAGAGGAATTAGGAGCCTGATTGGATACCTCCCTGCACCCTGAGGCACAGAGAGGGTCAGGACTCCCTGAGGTCACATAGCACTGCAGGGCTCCCCATCTGAGGTAGGGAGAATAATATAGCAGACTCAGTATACCTTCAACAGTTATCAAGACCTGGGCAATTTAGTTTTGTTTGGATTATTGCCTCTCCTTTGCACTATTATTTGAAGCAAATCCCAGACATCATATCACTTGTAAATTTTTTTAATCATGTCCTACTAAAAGAAAAGGTATATATCTCTCATAATTTCTTAATATAATCAAACATCTAGTCAAGCATTCTTTTTTCATGTTATCTCATGATATTTATGACATTTTTTAAAACCGTGATTTATATAAGGTTCATACTTTAAGAACTGGTAGCTGTGCTTCTTTTTTTAATAGCAGATTTGAGATATAATTCACATAGCATTTAATATGGTTTGTGGGGACTTCCCTGGTGGACAGTGACTAAGACTCCATGATCCCAATGCAGGGGCGCACATGTTTGATCCCTGGTCAGGGAACTAGGAACTTCCCTGGTAGCTCATCTGGTGAAGAATCTGCCTGCAATTCAGGAGACCCTGGTTTGATTCCTGGGTCAAGAAATTCCCCTGGAGCAGGGATAGGCTACCCAGTCCTACTTGTTTGGGTTTCCCTGGTGGCTCAGATGGTAAAGAATCTACCCGCGATGCGGGAGACCTGGGTTTGATCCTTGGGTTGGGAAAATCCCCTGAGGAAGAGCATGGCAACCCACTCCAGTATTCTTGCCTGGAGAATCCCCATGGATAGAGGAGCCTGGTGGGCTACGGTCCATGGGGTCGCAAAGAGTTGGACACAACTGAGCAACTAAGCACAGCACAGCACAGGGAACTAAATCCCACATGCCATAACTAAAAAAGATCCCACATACCACAACTAAGATCCAGCACAGCCAAAGAAATAAAATAAATAAATATTTTAATATGGTTTTTAGTATATTTATGGAGTTTACCACATTGATTTCCCTTTTCTCCAACATTTTGTCTATGAATACCCCAATTGTGATTTTGTATAAATTGAATCATTGAATATGTAATCCTTTAGAAATGGCTTTTTTCACTTAGCATATTTTCAAGGTTCATCTGTGTTGTGGAATGTTTGGTAATTCTTTTTATTGCTGAATAATATATTCTATTGTGTAGATATGGTACATTTTATTAATCCATTTTTCAGTTGATGGACATTTGGATTCTTTCCACATTTTGGCTATTATAAGTAATCCTGCTATGAACATCCATACCCAAGTTTTTGTGTGGACATGTTTTCAATTCTCTTGAGTTTATACCTAGGAGTGGAATTGCTGGGTCATTTGGTAACTCTATGTTTAACTTTTTGAAGAACTGCAGGATATTTTCCAAAGCACTTGCACCATTTTCCCTTCCCACTGGCAATGTACGAAGGTTCCAGTTTTTCCACATCCTTTCCAACATTTATTATTACCTGTCTTTTTGAAGTATTTCATGAAGCTCAATCTTCAGATTCCTTCTCTGCCTCGCTTCTGTTTTCCTTGTAATTTTGTTGTTGTGTTGAAGAAACCAGTTTGTTCTGGAGAGGATCCCAGAGCTTGGATTTGGGTTATTTTTGTTTGTTTGTTTTCTTGAAGTATAGTTGATTTATAATGTTAAGTTAGTTTCAGGTGTACAGTAAATAAATATATCAGGTCCAGTGATAAATATATTCATATTCTTTTCCCTTATAGATTATTATAAGATATTGAGTAGAGTTCCCTGTGCTATATAAGAGCTTTAGGCCGTTGTTGATTATTTTTTATATAGCAGTGTGTATATGTTAATCCCAAACTCCTAATTTATCCCTCCCCCCTTTTTCCCTTTGGTAACCATAAATTTGTTTTCTGTGTCTGTGAATCTGTTTCTGTTTTGTTCATTTGTATCATTTTTTAAATTCCACATATAACAGAGTTTGGATTTTGCTGATATGGTGTCTTTTAACTGTTTCTCTGCCCCCTATATCCCTGTAAATTTGTATTTATATTCTAGAGTCTCGATCAAATTCAGATTTTACTTTTTGCTTTGTTTTGTTCAGGGGCAAGACTGCTTCATATGTGGTACAGTGGACTTCCAATAGAAAACATACAATGTCTGATTGTCTTGCTTTCTATGACAAAATAAGTTGCTAACATCACATTCAGATTTCAGTATGCGTTTCTCTTAGCATGATTGCGACAAATATCTCATTTGTGTAAGAGCTATTTATTGATATTCCTCATTCTATCTGAACATGCACTTTCACCATTTCATGTTCTTTTGCCAAATGTACGTTGCTGTCATCTTTCTTATTTATAGAATTTTTTATCTATTAGGAATGTCAGCTCCCCATCTGTTAGGTGACTTTCTTTCTTTTTAAAAAAAAAAATTTTAAACTTTTATTTTCAAAGAGCTAGTATTGTTTCTGCATAAGGTAGATGTGGTGGATGATCCATTTAAGCAAGTTCAGTTAGTCCAGCTTAATGAAGCTGATGTCCTTCGCATACTGGTGGAAACGCTGGCGGCACATTTTGAGGCTGTATTTTGGGATCAGATCATGCTGGTTTGAGCAGACCCAGCAAGAGCGAGAACCCTGGCCGAATTTTCTCTGAAAGATCCAGTAGACCTGCTGGTGACCCATGTTGCTTTCTTGGCTGCAATGAGGCAAAGGAGTTAGGTGACTCTTAATCTCTTCCTGGCTGCCTGATCCCTTTAGCAGGCCGGGCTGTGCTTTCTAATGTTCTAGACATAGCTGCCCTTTCCTCTGAAGTTCTCCTCATAACATCACTCTTTATTTGGAGAATACTTCATGTCATTCTTGCCACCTGGAGTGTGAGATCCTTAAGGACAAGAATCTTGTCTGTCTGATTCCTGCAGTTCTCCTGCTGCTCCTAGACCTGTACACCCCCATCAAGCTCATATGGTTATTTGAGGCTCCTGGGGCTAAACCATGGTGCCAAGCCCCAGAGAGGTTCACTGAGCCTGATGGAAAAGGCAGGAGCATTAAAGGCAGTAGGGGGCAGGGCAGAATTACAGGCAGGGAGTCTGTAAAGCAAGTATTGGTAGATCAGTGTCCCTTGAGCTGAGCTGAGGACAGGAAGGAGGTGACAACATCAACAGTCTGGGGAGGCAGCTGAATGGGGAGACCCAACCCTGATGTCCATCTCTCTTCCCACAGGCCAGGACTCTACCCACCCTGTCCGGACCACCCACACAGGGAAGGTGCAGGGGAGCCTTGTCTACGTGAAGAATGCTGATGTGGGGGTCCACACCTTCTTGGGAATTCCCTTTGCCAAGCCACCTGTAGGGCCGCTGCGATTTGCACCCCCAGAGCCCCCAGAATCATGGAGTGGTATAAAGGATGGGACTTCCCAACCAGCCAAGTAAGCAGGAGGTCTGGGAACTTTAGGCCCTGGTATAGAGGGTACTCTTGAGCTCTGGGCCAGGTTGCAGTTGTTATTTCATCTAAGCCACAGCCAGTTTTCCTTCTGAGTTTGATGGATATTCACATGCATTTTTCCAATAAGCATGCTGAAGCTTGAAAGAGCAAAGTAACTTTCCCAGACTGAGGGCTTAGCACTCAAAAGAGCATTAGATCTACATGCTGAAGGGACAAGTAGAGACATGTAACTCCCTAAGTTTTAGTTGTACCAAGTGATCTCTGACACCAGAGAAAGTGGCTCTGGAAGAGATTTGACCCTTGTAGGAGCTCCTGATTCTAGCAGCACATACTGTAGATTTCCAAGAAGTGGCAGACCTGAGTCTTCACAGTCACTGTGCCAACCAACCAGGCCAGGTGCCATTGACCAAGAAATGTGTGAATGTTCTTGCAGCTGGAAACTTTGAGGGAGAGATGAGGTTTCCTGAGAGATTGACTTGAGGTTTTTAAAGGACATCGCACTCCCCTTCTCTTGATAAATTAATCCGTTCATTTTGGCAGCACATGTATACGGGCTATGCCCCTGTTCCAGGTCTGTGTGAGTACAGGGATATGGTGGTGAATGTCAACACATGCAACCAATAGTTCTCATAGAGGCCCTCAAGAGTCAAGATTTTTCAGCTTCAGGAGGAGTATCCAAGGCCCTCATAAACTTGAGGCTTCCCTGGAAAACTGGGCTCCATCCTAGCTTTCCCAGAGTCTGTGGACTATAACTTGGTGAAAAAGTCCTTTAGGGAGGGATCACATGTAAGTGGGGTATCAGAGAAAGTGGGACCAAGTAGCTGGGAGTAAATCAGGGCCCAGAATCTGGTTACAGCTACTGCACAGCCCCAGGACTAACTGCCTGCCATGGCCACCAGGTGTCTGCAGGATGTCGACGGCATGAAAAGAATGACTCTGAAACTATTGAATGTGACCCTGCCTTCTACCTCCATGTCTGAAGATTGTCTGTACCTCAACATCCACACACCTGCCCATTCCCAGGAGGGCTCCAATCTGCCTGTGAGTGCCAGGACATAACTGGGTTAGGGGTGGGAGGACATTTCTTCTGCAAGAAGATTGAAAAGGACAAGATCAGCTTGAGCCCCACTGCACGTGGACCCTGTTAAGACGCTGAGTGCTTCTTTCCCAGCGTGGATGGCTGACCGTTGGGCACAGGGTCACAGAACCCTGGCTGCTCCCAGAGGTCAGAAACTGTGTGCCTTGGAGGGACCTTGGACTCACCCAACCAACTCGTACCCAGGACCCAGTCAGGTACCTAGGTGCCTAAGGCCTGCACTTTGAGGTGGCCAGAGACCCCAGCCTTGGATTATCCATAGGGCCAGGGAGAATGGAGTACTCTTTTAATTAATGTACATGCATGTAAGGTGATCAGAGAAACACCCCTTTCCTTTCCACCCCAGAGAGGGTTCTGGGGGAAATGGGGCCAGGCTTTGGTAAGTGGGACAGGCCTTACACGTGGGAGGCGGGTTTTCCTGATAGAACATGGGTCACCTTCAGTCCAGGTAATGAAGACACTGCTGTGTCTTGCTAGAGTTCTGTCCATGTGGTTAGGTGAGCAGAGCCAAAGTGGGGGTTAGTTTAGGCAACAGCCCTGGTGGGGTTTAGGGCCCATGGAAGCCACATGGTAACTGTACCTCGGATTCCCCAGGTGATGGTGTGGATCCATGGAGGCGGGCTTGTCCTGGGCATGGCTTCCATGTATGACGGCTCTGCACTGGCGGCCTTTGAGGACGTGGTGGTGGTCGTTATCCAGTACCGCCTGGGTTTGCTGGGCTTCTTCAGGTGGGTCTGGGGCTGGGCTGGGTTGGGCAACATGGACAGATGGAGCTAGGACCGTCCCATGACCCTCATCCTTGCCACTTCTCAGCACTGGAGACAAGCATGCAACTGGCAACTGGGGCTTCCTGGATCAAGTGGCCGCACTGCGCTGGGTCCAGAAGAATATTGCCTACTTTGGAGGCGACCCTGGCCGTGTTACAATTTTTGGCGAGTCTGCGGGTGGCATAAGCGTGTCTTTGCACGTTGTGTCCCCCATGTCCCAAGGACTCTTCCATGGTGCCATCATGGAGAGTGGTGTGGCCCTGCTGCCTGGCTTCACCGCCAACTCATCTGATGAGGTCTCCAAAGTGAGTGCCCTCACCCATGAAAAGCCCAGACCTGCTCCTGCATCTCTTAGCCCCAGCCCATTATGCTGTCTGTTAAGTGGAGATAACAGGGACTCCCCTGCTATCAGAGGACCTTGGGAACAGCCACCTACCTGGGGATTGTTCAGGGGTCAGAATTCACAGGACTCTGTCAGCTCAGAAGCTAAGTGTGTTCTGTGGCCCACAGAACTCCTGCCCTGGGACCCCCATTAGAGGCAGGGCCATCTAGGAAAGTGGGATGGCACCTGCCCCCAGTTGAGTCCTCTGAGCAACAGGGAAGTTGGGACAATTTCAACCCTGTAGAAATCCATTCACAATACTCTGTGAGATTTGGGGGTGTGCCTGCCTACACCTGGGGGATTGGGCATACCTCTCTCTCCTGCCTGGAAGGATGAGCTGACCACTGCCTGATCTCTTCACAGGTGGTGGCCAACCTGTCTGCCTGTGGCCAGGTTGACTCAGAGGCTCTGGTGGACTGCCTGCGGCACAAGAATGAAGAGGAGATTCTGGCCATCAACAAGGTTTGGCTGAATGGATGTGGCTTTGGAGGGAGGGGCCATCAGGTGTGCGGCAGGCAAGTCTGGGTACCCTTCACTGTCCCGGGAAAGTTTTTCTAGCTCCACACCGTGGTGTCCTTACAGTCCTCTTACAGGTGTCTCCTGTAAGCCTCCCTTACAGGAGATGAGGTTTGAAATTGAGGCCAGGCCATGTTGAGGCAGATGTAGGACCTTCTGGGGTGGGTGTGAGCATCCTGGGATGAGCCAGGAAGGGGTGCATGATGTCTGTGGCATCAGAAAGTGTCTGCAACCTGACCTTGAGGATCCTTAGCCCTTCAAGCTCATCCCCGCCCTCGTGGATGAGATCTTCCTGCCCAAGCACCCCCTGGAGCTGCTGGCCTCTGCCGACTTTCAACCTGTCCCAAGCATCATTGGTGTCAACAACGATGAGTACAGTTGGATCATCCCCTTGGTGAGGCCCACTCCCAAGCCTCCAGGTGCCTGGAAGCCCATCTAATGGGAAGTCCTCAGGGCTTCATAGTTCTGGGCCCTTCCTATTTCCAACTTGAGTCTCTCCCACCACCCAGACCATGAACAGTTCTGCCACCAGGAGGGAAATGAGCAGAGAGTTCGTGAGGGATACCTTGCAGGAATTGTCAACAATATCGGTGAGGTTCCTGTTGACCTGCCCTCATGGGGAGGGGTTCCTTTCCTATCCCAAGGCACGGGGAACCCATCACCCAGATATCTTGTCCATGCAATAGCTCCCCTCACCCCCCACCAGAGCTTGGTCCCTGTCCCCAGTTCCCAATCCCAACCCAGAATCCATCTGCCACCTCTGCCCCTGCCGCCTCCTGGCCCCCACTAACCTGACTCCCTTATCCAACTGGGGCAGGCTATGCCTCCTGAGTTTGTTGACCTGTTGATGGAGGAGTACATAGGGGACAGTGAGGACCACCAGACCCTCCAAAACCAGTTCCATGAGATGATGGGGGACTACATTTTCGTGATCCCTGCACTCCAAGTAGCAATGTTTCATCGTGAGTACATCTGTAACTAAGGCCAGACTGGCAGGGGGGCAGCCTGGAGCTGCAGGTGTCAGGGGAGGTCTACCAGTGTCCAGGTCCCCACCCACATATATTTATCGGGCCCCAGGTGCCAGGCACTTGAGATCCTTCATCTTGGTAAATCCTCATGGCTAGTCTAAGAGACAGACATTTACCCCATTTTACAGAGGAGGAAAAGAGTTCAGTGACTTTCAGTGACTTGCCCAAGACCATGCCCTAGGAAGTTTCAAGGCCACGATTTGAACCCAGGCCCTTCCCATTGCCGTTGCTCCAGCCTGGGACTCCCTCACCCCATTGTCCAGATTCCAACCAGCTTTGGACCTAGCTATGTCATCACCATGGATCATGCAGGAAGGCTCCCAGTGAGGGGCAGCCATGTCATGGCCCGTCTGCCCTACCTCCCTAGGTTCCCACGCCCCCGTCTACTTCTACGAGTTCCAACATCAGCCAAGCTTCCTCAAGGATGTCAGGCCGAGCTATGTGAAGGCGGACCATGGAGATGAGATTCTCTTCCTCTTCAGGAATGAGCAAAGTGAGTCATCCTGGGTGGGGCTCCTTGTTCCTAGGACGTGGGATGCTGGCTGAGGCCTTGGGTGAGGGCAATCACCCTCACTGTACCGGTGAGGAAACTGAGGCTCAAAGAGAGGACGGGATCAGGAGTCCAAGATCTGACAGCTGGAAAGACTGAGCTCCAGGGACTTCCCTGATGATCTAGTGGTTAAGACGCCATATTCCCAATGCAGGGGGCATAGGTTCAATCCCTGGTTGGGAAACTAAGGTCCTGTATGCTGCAGGTACAAAAAAAGAAAAAAGAAAAGAAAATTTTAAAAAAGAAGAAGAAAAGGAAAGGAAAAAAAAAGACTGAGCTTGGGGTCCAGGACTCTTCAGACCAGAACCCACACTCCAACTCTCCCCACCCTGATCTTAGGTGTCTGGCATGGGTGCTGCTGTTGCTAAGTCACTTCAGTTGTGTCCAAGTCTGTGCGACCCCATAGACAGAAGCCCACCAGGCTCCCCCGTCCCTGGAATTCTTCAGGCAAGAACACTGGAGTGGGTTGCCATTTCCTTCTCCAGTGCATGAAAGTGAAAAGTGGAAGTGAAGTCGTTCAGTCGTGTCTGACTCTTAGAGACCTCATGGACTGCAGCCTACCAGGCTCCTCCATCCATGGGATTCAGAGAACATATTTCAAAGGCATCTTTCTGTCTTTTTTTTCTCCTTCCTCCCTTCCCTTCTTTTTCCTATTTATTTATTTATTTTTTAAAATCACTCAGTCATGTCCAACTCTTTGTGACCCCATGGGCTGTACAGTCCATGGAATTCTCCAGGCCAGAATACTGGAGTGGGTAGCTGTTCCCTTCTCCAGGGGATCTTCCCAACCCCAGAGATTGAACCCAGGTCTCCAGCATTGCAGGTGGATTCTTTACCAGCTGAGTCACCAGGGAAGCCCTCCTATTTATTTTTTAAATCTCTTCCAGTGGGTTTCCCTTGTGGCTCAACTGGTGAAGAATCTGTGTGCAATGCAGGAGACCTGGGTTCGATCCCTGGGTTGGGAAGATCCCCTGGAGAAGGGAAAGGCTACCCACTCCAGTATTCTGGCCTGGAGAATTCCAAGGACTATACAGTCCGTTGGGTCACAAAGAGTCAGACATGACTGAGCGACTTTCACCTCCAGTGTCAGAAGAAGAGAGCCTTCTAGGTCAGGGTTGAACCCAGTGTCGGGTCAGCCAGAGGCCGGGATGAATATGTGAGGCTTGGGCAAGGACAGGGCCTGGGGAGCGGGCAGAACCCCAGGCCTGGGATGACAGGGCAGAGCCTGGGATGGTGAGGGGGTAGGGTAGTGACCCACGTGCTGAGCTGAGCTGCCCTGACCTGGACCCTTGTCTTCTTGCTCTGTAGTCCAACTCACTAAGGAGGAGGAGCTGCTGAGCAGGAAGATGATCAAGTATTGGGCCAATTTTGCTCGAAATGGGTGAGATGTCACACCCCTACTTTAACCCCCATGGTGGGGAGGGCAGGGCCTGGAACCTACCTGGGGCTCTCCTTGTCTGTCTATGGTGACTCACAAGCGTATGTGTCCTTCATTGCATGGCCCCCTCCCAGCTCCAAGATCCTCTTGGACACTCTTTCCATCTCTGGGTGACCTGGATGGTGGGGCGGGTAACAGTGCTGCTACCTACAGAGCCTCCCTCTATCAGGAAGGGACAAAGGCTGCCCTACCTCCTGTAGAACTGATGCTCTAGTGGGAGGTGGTTTCTTTCTTTCCTACTTCTAGAAACCTCCCTCTCATTCCCCAAGCCCTGTTTGGTTGCCTTCCCTGACTTGTCAGGGTGCTTCAATCTGAGCTTGGTAGGACTCAGAGTGACCCTCATGTCTACAGGAACCCCAATGGTGAGGGTCTGCCCCACTGGCCAATGTTTGACCAGGAGGACCAATACATGCAGCTGAACACGCAGTCTGCAGTGGGCCGGGCCCTGAGGGACCACAGGCTCCAGTTCTGGATGAAGACCCTACTCCAGAAGACTCAGGAGCTAATGGAGACCAAGGAGAAGCACACAGAACTATAGCTCCCTGCATCTGGGGGTGGGGGGTTGGGGTCTGCCGGATGTGCCCACACATGCCCAGTGAGGAGCCAGCAGTTTTTTCCTTCATTCACACAGCCATTCATTCCTCCTTCTACCCATCTATCCATCTGGCAAACCTTCAAGAACCGACTGCCTGATGTTCCCAAGCCTGCCACGGGTCCTCTCTTCTCAGACACAGTCAATAAACCTTCCCAGGAAGCTGCATGAGCAAACACTAATGGAAGTTTACTTTCCTCAGCACTCCACTAGACCTGGGCCCCGTCTTCCCTTCCTTACTTCCACTGCCTCCCCAGCCTTTCTCTCCTCTGCCTCTGAAGGAAGGTGCTTGGGGAACCTTGCACACATGGCTCTCAGCAAGGCCCCCATGGTCTCCATCTGTAAATGGCTGATCAGAAACCTGGACACCAGGATCCTGGGAGTGCAGGATCTCAGCCCTGCCCTCCACCCAGGCTACCCACTATTCAGATTGTCAATGTCCCTATCCCCACCCATTGTCTTCCTAGACTAAGTGCCATCTGTCATTGACCTTTAAACGAACTTCTCTTTCACTTAGTGTCCCACGGAGGTGATGGACCCCGTTTTTTGTTGGAAGCAGAATTGGGCTTGTCCATGGGCTGCTGGAGCCTGGGCCAGCTGCACAGTGGCCAGGAGGAGTGGGCGGGTTCCTCAGTCACTGTCTCTTGAAGCCTGTCTTTATCCTCAGTGATTGTGCAGACATTGTAGGGCCCAGATTTTACATGATCGCAAGACATCCGTGAAGACGTTTATCTGTGGGATATTTCCTGGAAGCAGGATTGAGGGATCAGAAGATCTAGGATGTTGGGAGAAGAGACTTATCTGTTGGTTCCCAATGGCCTCTTCATCCAGGAAGGTCTCCTTTGCTTTTTAGAATCCCCCTTGCTACTGCCGCACCCCCCACCCCGACCCTCCCCTCTGTTGAGCATTCCCCAACTCACTGTGGGCATTGACATGATTAGTTTTCCTATGGACCTCGTTCTACCTAAACTTTTAATTCCTTTTGCCATCTCTCCCCACCCCCCCACCAAAACCCTGTCTTATAATTCATCTCAGTATGCAAAGGCACCAATTATGTTCATTCTGCCTCTTGTTCCACCAAAGCACTTTCTTTATATCAATAAGAGGTTGTACCCCTCTTTTCATAGATCCAGGACTCCCTATCTCTGACCCTCTGAGTACCAGGTTTCCCAGGAGAAATGTCCCCCTTCTTTCTAAACACTGTATTCAGCCCAACTAGAGCCCCCTCAAGTTGGGCTTGGAGGATGGAGATTCATGCATTGCCCACTATAGACACCAGATGGCACACAAGTACACCCTTGAGCTTGAGATGACCAACTCTGGATGAGAAAGGAGACTTCCTTCTAAAGAACACTTTGTTTTGTTGTTAGTTAATCGCTAAGTCTTGTTCGACTCTTTGCAACCCCATGGACTGCAGCCCGCCAGGCTCCTCTGTCCATGGGATTTCCCAGGCAAGAATACTGGAGTGAGTTGCCATTTCCTTCTCCAGGGGATCTTCCCAACCTAGGGATTGAAGCCACCACACCTCCTACATTGGCAGGCAGATTCTTTACCACTGAGCCACTAGGGAAGCCCATTCTAATGAACACTGCCTGGTTCTAATGCTTCCCCAGAATCCTAAAAGCATCTGTTGGCATGCATGCTTCTGTTTTTCAGTCCTGCATATGCACAGTATACTTCCCAAAAGTGGACTCCCAGGACTAGTTTTAGGTAAATTGATTTTTTGAACAGCTTTATTGTGGAATAATTTACATACAAATTCACCCATTTTAGATGTGAAATGGGTGTACAGTTTTATAAATTTGGATAAATGTATAAGACATACAACCACCATCACATCAAGTTTTAGGATGCATCCATTGCTCAGAAAAGTTCCTTTGTGCACCCTTGCACTGCCCCAAACCTGGTTCCACACAACTACTAACTTGCTTTCTGTTGCTATAGTTTGCCTTTTTTAAAACTTCATATAAATTGATTTTTTTTTTACCAGCTTCTGTCTCTTAGCATAATGTTTTTGAGATTCAACCAGTAGTTTTTCTCTTTTCTTGCTGATTAGGATTCCATATGTGACATGCCACATTTTACCCACTCATCCACTGATGGACATTTGAGTGATTTCTACTTTTTTCCAGGTGGCACTAGTGGTAAGGAACCCACCTGCCAATACAGGAGACATAAGAGACATGGGTTCCATCCTTGTGTCAGGAAGATCCTCTGGAGAAGGAAACGGCAACCCACTCCAGTATTCTTGCCTGGAGAATCCCATGGACAGAAGAGCCTGGTGGGCTACAGTCCATGGGGTCCCAAAGAGTCGGACACGACTGAAGTGACTGAGCGTTTTTAGGTTATTTTCAACAAAGTCACTATGAACATTTTCAGACAAGTCCTTGTGTGGACATATGCTTTCATTTCATAAATAGTAAATCGCTAGGGCTTCCCAGGTGGCACGAGCGATAAAGAACCCACCTGTTACTCCAGGAGACATAAGAGACACAGGTTCAATCCCTGAAGGAGAGCATGGTAACCCACTCCCATATTCTTGCCTGGAGAATCCCATGGAGAGAGGAGCCTGGAGGGCTATAGTCTGGTCCATAGAGTTGCAAAGAGTCGGACATGACTGAAGCAACTTAGCACGCATGCAGATAGCTAATAGTGGATTCACTGAGTCATATGGAAAGTGTATGCTTAACTTTGAAAGAAAATGTCAAACTGCCTTCCAACTTGACAATACCATTTTTGCATACCCATCAGCCATATATGTGAGTTCCAGTTACTCCAGATCCTCACCAGCACCTCGTCTTATCAGTCTTTTACCTTCGATTAATTTAATGGATGTGTAGTGGTATCTCATTGTGGCTGGTTGCCTCCCTCCATTGCTCCCTTCCTCTTTCTCAGTCTCTCTCATGAGCCCTTGCATGTACCTGGGATTCTGGGAGAGGGAGGGCCCCACCAGGGAAACTTCCAAAGAGGATTCAGCAAGCTGCCCTGGTTGTTTCTGGCAGGAGAGAAGTTTGATCCTCAGGCTCTCCAACTTGAGGTGTGAGCTGGAACTCCAGGAGAGGCTCTGGCTTCCAGTCCAGGCATGACCCTCACCCTGTCCCTCAATGAACAGCACATTCATCTGTTTGAATTAGCAAATATTTGCCAGTGCATTGTACTCTCCGCCCATCCCTCCACCTCTCACTCCCAGCCAGTCATGTTCCTGACACTGGGGCCCACGGGGTAGGGGGTCCCCCAAGCCAGCAGAGAGCCAGACATCCTGTTCTGACACAAGAACAGGCTCCCCTTGCCTCTGGTTTCATACTTTATGTTTTTGCACTGTAACCTCACTTTAACCCTGTGAGGTGGCTCCTCTTATCATCGTTGTTTAATGGATAACAAAACTAGGCCTGGAACTGTGAAGTAAGTTGTGCCAGGTCGTACAGCTGCCACCTGGCAGAGCCAGGGTCTCAGTGCAGGAGGTCTGGCTCTGAAGTCATGTCTTCCCTGGGTGTGGAATATAAGATTTGAGTTGTTACGAGGAGTCTTCCTGCCCTATTTCCTCCATCATCACTACCCAGGAGTCTCAGGTCCAGTGGAGGGTAGTGCCCTGCCTCCACCACTGTCACGTGAGGCTCCTTCCAGAGAGTCAGACTACCTGAGAGTTATCCCCAACACACACCCTGGGGATCCTCAGTCCACGCCCCTTGGCAGGGCTGCTCAGGCCCAAAGCATCATCCAACCACCATGGAAAAGAGCTTGTCTATTTTTCAAAACATTAAACACAGAATTACCATATGACCAACAGTTCCATTCCTAGCTCCACAGCCAAAAGAAATGAAAACATAGGACCACACAGGAACTCATAAACAAATGTTTACAACAGTGTAATTCATAAGAGTCAAAAGGAGGAAACAACCCAAATGCCCTTCAATGAATGAATGGATAGAAAAAATTTTGGTGCACCCACAGTGAAATATTATTTGACCATAAAAAGTAAGTACTGATATGTGCTACACCTTAGATGAAACTCCAAAACATCATGCTGAGGGAGAGAAGCCAGACACTAAATGTCACATATCATACGATTGCTTTAATGTGATGCATCCAGAATAGGTAAATCTCTGGAGTCAGAGAGCAGATTAATGGTTATCAGCTTATCAGGGGATGGGGGTATTGGCATGGAAGGTGAGGGGGTAGGGGCGGGAATGGAGAGTGACTGTTTAATGGGTAGGATATATTGCTGGGATAATGAAAGAATATTGTAACTAGAGAGATTGCACAAAATTGCAAATACACTAAATGCCACTGAATTGTATACTTTGTAATGGTTCATTGTAATGTGAATTTGATGGTGGTTTAGTTGCTAAGTCGTGTCCGACTCTTGAGGACCCATAAAGTGTAGCCTGCCAGGCTCCTCTGTCCTTGGGAATTCTTCAGGCAAGAATAGTGCAGTGGGTTGCCATTTCCTTCTCCAGGGTATCTTCCCAACCCAGGAATCAACCCTGGGTCTCCTGCTTTGCAGGCAGATTCTTTACCAACTGAGCTACAAGGGAAGACTCAATTTAAAAAGAAAAAAAAGGGACTTCCCTGGTGGTCCAGTGGTTAAGAGTCTGCCTTCCAACGTAGGAGATGAGGGTTCAATCCCTGGTGGGGGAACTAAGATCCCACATACCTCCAGGGATCTAAGCCTGAGTGCCCCAACTCCTGAGCCAGGAGATCTTGCTTGCACAACAAAGACCTGATGCAGCCAAAAATAAATAAATACTTTTTTTTTTTAAAGGGGGCATTAATCCCAGTTCCCTCTACCCTGCAGCAGAGCTCAGGTGCCCCTCCAGCAGGTAGGACCAGACAGTGGCCCCCACCCTGGTGAGCTGGTTCACTCAGAGTAGGACTGGCACCAGGGTCATGTCCACTACTCCCTCAGGTAGGTGATATGTGTGTATTGCAATGAGTGTACAAAGTGTCCTGGAAGTCTCGGGTCAGGAGAGCTGGAATTTGAACCCGGGTTGCAGAGCACCTTCCTTTGCCTAGGGCTGTCATATCACCCATGCTCCTGCTGGCCGGGCTGCTCTCCCAGCCCCACCTCACTCCTCCCCCAACCTGGGTGCTAGCCTCTGGGTCTTTGGACTGGCCACCAGTCAGGTGGGGGCGGGCTGCTGAGGCTTTCCTGACAACCGTTTAGAGATTGGCTGTGCCAAAGGGCACGGACATTGTTCCACCATCCACCACTTCTGCCCACAGTTGAGTGTGAGTGAGAAGCATGGGCACAGTGGTAAGATCGGGGTCCGGGGTCCTGGTCTGGGTGGCCTGTCTGTTCCTGGCATTCTCTGCTACAGCCACTGGTAAGACACACATGCAGGGCCTTCAGAGGTGGGAGCTTGTGGGTTGGTGGGAGGACTTGGAGGAGAGGGTAAGAGTGGGGTAGGGACAGGGAAGGTGGGCAGCCTGCTAGGAGAAGGAGCCCTCTGTTCTGTTCAGTTGTTCACCGGAATGCCAAGGGTTGAACATCCTCTCGGGGCAGGGGCAACCATCCGGGTAATGCTACTCCCCTCTTTTTTTATTATGATAAAATATACAAAACATAAAATTTACTATTTTGACCATTTTTAAGTGCAATTTGTCATGTTTTTAAGAGTTCGTAGGGTTTCATTTAATCAGTAAGACACAGACATAGAAATGATTATCATGAGAAAGAAAGTTTACTTGCCATTGCCTAGAAACAGGGCCTCTCAGGGAAGCAGGGGTCTCTCAGGAGGCAGAGGAAATGAACAGGATGGGGAGGGATGTGGATGAGAGCTTTCATTGTTGTTTCCTGTGGGAGGAACAGGTCAGACAGGCAGAGTAGGTCTGGCTTAGCTCATTGGAATGGTTTCAGTAGGTTCTGGGGCACGGGGCTGTCCCTAGATGCCCAAGACCTGGCCTTGCATTGATTAGGGCAAGTGGTTAGTTGCCAGGAGCACGAGGGTGCCCAGAAGTGGCTGGGGGCATGGCCTCTGGATTGACTGTGAAAGGCACATGTCTCAGTGAGTGGTTTACCATCTCTAAGGACTGGCTGGCCCTGGGAGGGCAGGGCCAGCGAGCCAGATATCAAAATATCAGAACAGAAAAAACAAAAAGATAAGCTTGTCACACCTTATTCAGTAGGTGAGAGTTAAGAGAGGGCAAGTGGCTGGCCCAAACCCATCACCCACTGCTCATCTGGCAGGTCTGTGGGTAGCAGGGGGGTTTAGCTTGCTCACTAGGGGGAACTGACTCAACCTGGAGAGGTGGAGAGAGGATTTAGGGATAGTCACAGACCCGTTTCACAGGCAGGCTGGGGCAGTTCATCAGAGTGCTTAGAAGCCGGCCTGGCCGAGGAGGTGCTCAGAGAGTAGACTGGGTCCATCTGCCACCCCATGCCACTCATCCACAGTCCCTCTGTCCTGCCCTCAGGGCCGGGGGTCACTCAGCCTGAAGTGGACACACCCCTGGGCCGTGTGCGAGGCCGGCAGGTGGGCGTGAAGGGCACAGACCGTCTTGTGAACGTCTTCTTGGGCATCCCATTCGCCCAGCCGCCCCTGGGGCCCCACCGGTTCTCGGCCCCGCACCCAGCTAAGTCTTGGGAGGGCGTGCGAGATGCCAGCAGGGCCCACGCCATGTGAGTAGCCCCGTGGAGATGGGCAGGCAGGCAGGTGGCAGGGGTCCAGCTGCCTGGGCTGGTGGGGCTGACCCACTGGCCCTCGGGCTCCTCCTCCACCACAGGTGCCCGCAGGATCTGGAGAGAATGAACAATAGCAGATTTACGCTGGACGGAAAGCACCAGACCTTCCCCATTTCGGAGGACTGCCTGATCCTCAACATCTACAGCCCGGCTGAGGCCCCCTCAGGGGCAGGAAGGCCAGTGAGCTGCCCAGAGGGCCCTGTCCACCCAGCCAGTGTGGCCAGGCCTGACCCCTCCCCAACCCCACTCCGAAAGCGCTCCAGGAGTCCCCAGAATGCCCTGAGCCAGTCAATGGGCAGCCAGGATCACTGACCCACGGCCGTCTCTGCAGGTCATGGTGTGGTTCCACGGGGGCTCTCTCGTGGTTGGCACCGCCACCTCCCACGATGGGTCCGCCCTGGCCGCCTACGGGGACGTGGTCGTGGTCACAGTCCAGTACCGCCTGGGATTCCTTGGCTTTTTCAGGTGAGGCAGCAGGCCTGGCAGAGGACAGTGACTGCGCAGGGTGAGGGTCCGGAGCTCGAAACGAGACCGGGTCCCAGGCAAGCAGGTGCTGGGCGGAGAAGAGTCAGCTGAGGCTCCACCCCCTTGGGGGAGGGGCTCAGCCAAAGCCAGGGTTTGACAGTGGGACTTGGGCCTTTGGGCACAAGACTTTGGCTCCTGGCCTGTGGGTCAACAGAGTCTGTAGGGTCAAGGAGCAACACATTCCAGAAGCCGCTGGAGAGCCAAAGCTGGCGGGTTGCCCAGCCAGGCCCACCCATCCCACATACTGGGCATCTGGCTACCGGGCATCGCTCATAGCCAGGCCAGATTGAGGAGTAAGGGAAGGTGGGGCATCCCAGGGGCTGATTTAGAGCAAAACTTCAGAGCCTGAGTAAGATCTGTCAGCCGGCCCTAACCACTGCCCCACCCAACCGCCAGCACTGGGGACAAGCACGCTCCTGGCAACTGGGGCTTCCTCGATGTCGTGGCTGCTCTGCGCTGGGTGCAGGGGAACATCGCCCACTTTGGGGGTGACTTCAACTCTGTCACCATCTTTGGTGAATCCAGCGGGGCCTCTGTCGTCTCTGCCCTGGTGAGTCACCCCAAGGAGGGAGCCAGCAATGGTATCTCCTGTGGTCCCAGACCTCCCAGATCTGCTGCCCTCCTCTGACAGCCATCTTTCCTCCACACTGACCCCAGGTCCTGTCCCCACTGGCTGCAGGGCTGTTCCACAGAGCTATAGCACAGAGTGGAATCATCACCATACCGGGGTTACTGGACCCTGACCCCTGGCTCCTGGCTCAGGTCTGCATTTCTTTCTCTCTCACCCCATGTATACCTGCCCTATGCTTGCTCTTGGAATCCCAGGGCGGAGGTGTTACCAGTAGCCAGCTCCTTGCTGGCAGAGAGGGACACACAAGGCTGAAGGAAGCACACGACCAGTGAGAACTCAGGGAAAACCGCCAGAGCTCCTAGGGTGTGACATGGTCCCGGACGCCATCCCTCCAGCCTCACGGGCTACCTGACCCTACTCCAGCCTCAGCACCAACCATGGCCCCCTCCCTGCCAGAATAGCACACACATGACTCCCTCCCCACCTAAACCCTCTCTCCTTTCCTTGCGTGCCTGTACTAAATCACTTCAGTTGTGTCCAACCCTTCGCGATCCTGTGGACTGTAGCCCGCCAGGCTCCTCTGTCCATGGCAGTCTCCAGGCAAGAATACTGGAGTGGGTTGCCATACCCTCCTCCAGGGGATCCTCCCAGACTTAGGGATCGAACCCACATCTCTTACATCTCCTGCCCTGGCAGACAAGTTCTTTACAACTAGCATCACCTCCTTCCCTTACTCCACAAAACTTTTTTGAGCCCACTGACTCTGGGACTAGAGTTAATTAGATAATGACACTAATTTGTTCTCACAGGGGTAGAGGGGATCCAGACACACACACTCAGATAATGACAGGAGTGATGTAATGGGGGACACGTGGGGTGCCTGGGGACCACCCAAGCTAGTGGGCAAGGAAGGCTTATCTGAGTTGGTGGCAGATCTCTGGCTAGTGTCAAGGTCCTATCTCTTACATCAATGCCCCAGTTCTCCTACAAATTCGTCCTCTCTCTGTGGGAGGCAGAGGGCTGGCAGTGGGCACTGATGGGCAAGAGAAAGTCAAGACACTTTTGTCTGTCCCCAGACCCTCGCAGACTCCTTGGCCTGCAACTCTGATTCCTCGGCTGAGATGGTGCAGTGCCTTCGGCAGAAGACAAGCGAGGAGGTGACCCTCGCCTACCAGTTGGTATGCTCACTTCTTGGGGAATGGCAGTGGGCAGTGACACAGAGGGGGTTCTGCCCAGTGCCTGCAGGAACAGAGGGGCAATCAGCAGTGTGGGGTGAGGCAGCTACCCGGGAGGCGAAGGGTCCGGAGGCATGAAGAGGGGGCCACCCCAGTCCTGAGGGTCTTCTAGCAAAGAAGACGGCTTAGAAGCATCATGGGCCTGGTCTCCCGACTCCCTCCAGTCTTCTCACCTTGGTGATCTCATCCTCTCTCTTCTCCTTAAGGCTCAGCCACCCAGGCAGGCAGCCAAGGGATCTCTAGAGTCCCATCTGTTGAGGGCCTGACTGGGAGGCTCTCTGTTTTCTCCTGCAGAAAAAAATAGGTTCGTACAGCATCGATGGCACCTTCTTTCCCAAGAGCCCTGAGGAGCTCCTGAGGGAGAGGCAGTTCCACTCTGTGCCCTTCCTCTTCGGTGTCAACAACCACGAGTTTGGCTGGCTCATCCCCAGGGTGAGTGTGCCCTTCAAGGCCCTCCCCGCCCCAGGCGGTTCTCTCCTACCCCGACCTCATCTCCACACGCTGTGAGCTCAGACCCTTCTGTCTCATAGGTGAGAAGGCAGAGGCTGACCCAGTTTCATTTTCTCAAAGCAAATGTTTCCGTCTTAGGGACCACATTTTTGTACTTTCTAGGCAGTACTGATCCATGGCATGTTCCTGCCTTGATGTCTGGTTTATAAATCAGGCTCTATGAGACTAGTTAGTGTGACTCTGTACCTGAGCGACCAACCACCTGAGATTCCCAGGTTTCTGACAATGTCAAGTCACTGGAAGACATCATGGCCCACATGCCTTCCAGTCCTTTTCAGGTGCACGGAACACCCCACACAGAGTGTCACCATCATACCTTCCTTCTAAGCATCTTCTCATATTTCATTCTCCCTCTTCCACCCATCTTCACAATGAATGAATTTAATGCCTGCAAAGCCTTCCACAAAGAAAGGGTTGTCTCATGATTTCCCTTCATTTCATCGCTTCGGCAGCTTCTCATTTTAATCACTGAAGCTAATATTGCAGTGAATGTCTTCATGTCTTTTGTCCTCTGACTTAGTTCCTTGTATTTAATCCCCAGGGGGACATTTGGGTGCTTGTTAGATGAAAGCCTTAAGCAATGTTGATACTCACTGAAGTTTGCAGGAGTTTACAGTCCAGGGGTGTGTGTTTGTGTGAGGTAGCAGACGAGTGTTAAGGGGAAACAGTGCCCTGGACTCTGGTAGGCAGCCTTGCCCCCACACTTGCAACATTGGTTGTGAGTGTTAATGGTGAAAGAGAGCTGACTTGGCTGACTCCCAAGACATGGGCAAACCTGTCTGGTGTGGAACGCTGTGCCCAGGACTTTGTGGCTAAAGATATTTCTCAGAGTTGGTGACTCAGAGGGCTGCTCACCCCATCACTAGCGCAGGCCTTCCCTCCACTCTCGATAGGAGCACAACCATAACATTTTCAGCCAACCATATATTTACTAAGTATCCACGGTGAAAGCTTTAGCCATGGAAAGTAATCAGTATGCCTAATGGAAACCTCTCCACTTCTTATGTGTTGCTATTTGTACAGCACTTTCTGAAATTACTCCACTGATTCAAACTGCCACCAGCAATGTCTACAGGTTTTTTGTTTGGTTTTGTTTCATTTTGTTTGACTGCTGTGAGGCTTGCAGGATCTTAGTTCCCCGACTAGGAATCAAACCCATGCCCCTTGCCGTGGAAGCACAGGGTCCTAACCACTTGACCACCAGTGAAGTCCCTGGAGTCTGCAGGCTTTCTTGAAACCTTACCAGCCTTTGCAGAGCACAATTTTTTAAATGTCAACTTTTTAAAAATATAATTTACGTAGCATAAAAGTTACCTCTTTAAAATGTACAATTCAGTGGTTCTTAGTACACTCACAAAGCTGTGCAACCATCACCATAACTTATTCCAGAACATTTGCTTCACCATCACGCAGAAAGAAGCCCATACCCATTTAGCTGTCATTTCTCATCCCTCCCCATGGCCCCCACACAACACTTGGCAACCGTGAATCTACTTTCTGTCTCTGATCTACTTTCTGTCAAATCTATGGATTTGCCTCTTCTGGACATTTCATATAGTAGAATCATACAATATGTGGGGTTTTGTGTCTGACTTCTTTAACCTAATATAATGTTTGCAAGGGCCATCTATGTGGTAGTGGATATCAGAACTTCCCTCTTTTTTATGGCTGAATAGTTCAGTGTATGGATTCACCACATTTGTTTATCCTTTCATCAGTTGATAGACAGTTGGGTTGTTTCCACCTTTTTGGCTCTTATGGATTCCCCTACAATGACCATTCGTGTACCAGTTTTTGTGCAAACATATGCCTTAATTGGTCTTGGTTATATAGTCAGGGACGGAACCAGTGGGTCATGGAGTAAGTCTATGCTTAATCATTTCAGGAACTGCTGAACTACTTTTCAAAGTAGCTGCATTGCTTTATATTCCCACCAGCAGTGTGCAAGGATTTCAATTACTCCACGTCCTTGCCAAAGTTTGTTAATATCTTTTGTTTTGATTGTAGTTATCCCAGTGGGTGTGAGGTGGTATCTCATTGTGGTTTTGAGTTGCACTTCCCTAGTAACTAAAATGGTGAACATCTTTTCATGTGCTTTTCAGCCATTTTAATATTTCCTTTGGAGAACTGTCTTCTGTTTTGCCCATTTTTAAATTGAATTATTTGTCTTTTTATTGTTGAGCTGTAAAATTTTTCATATATTCTAGATAGACGTCCTGATCAGATGCATGATTTTCAGATATTTTTCCCATTCTGTGGGTTGTATTTTCACGCTGCTGACAGTATCCTTTGCCACACAATTAAAAAAAAATTGATGAAGTTTATCTGTTCTTCTGTTGCTTGCCCTTTTTTTTTTAATGGTCATACCTAAGAAATGATTGCTAAATCCAAGGTCATAAAGATTTACCTCTATGATTACTTCTCAGAATTTTATAGTTTTAGCTGTTATATTTAGGTCTAGATTCATTTCAAGTTAATTTTTGTATATGGTGTGAGTTAGGGCTCTTTTGCATGTAGTATCTTCTTGTCCCTGCATGATCTGTTGAAAAAAACTATTCTTTTCTTATTGAACTGTCATGGTGCCCTTATTGAAAATCAGTTGGTCATGAATGAAGGAGTTTATTTCTGGACTTTGAATTCTACTCCATTAATTTATCCTTATGCCACTGCCATAGTATCTTGATTACAGCATTATTACAGTAAGTTTTAAAATTGGGAAGTGTGAATTCCTCAACTCTGTTCTTCTTTTTCAAGATTGCTTTATTATTTTGTCAGAGTTGCCATAACAAAGAACCACAATCTGAGTGGCTTAAACAATGGACATTAAATGTCTCACAGTCCTAGAGGCTACAAGTCTGAAATCAAGATGTTAGCAAGATTGGTTCCTTCTGAGTGTTGTGAGAGAGAATCCATGCCTCTTTTTAATGTTTCTGTTAGCCTCATGTATTCCTTGGCTTATATTTGGCATTCTCTCTCTGGCTTCATGTTACTTTCCCTCTGACCCATCTATCTCTGTGTCCAAATTTCCCCCTTTTACAGGAACACCAGACATACTAGACAGTGCTCTGTGCTCAGTCATGTCTGACTCTTTGTGACCCCGTGGACTGTAGCCCGCCAGGCTCCTCTGTCCATGGGATTTCCCAGGAAAGCGTACTGGAGTAGGTTGCCATTTCCTTCTCCAGGGGATTTTCCTGACTCAGGGATTGAACATGTGACTCTTGTGTCTCCTGCATTGCAGGCAGATTCTTTACACACTGAGCCATCAGGGAAGCTGATACTAGACTAGAGCCCACCCTGCTGATTACTTCTGTAATCATCTGAATTTGACTAATGGCCTCATCTACACATAAGATCACATTCTGAGGTACTGGGGATGATGACTCCACATATTTTTATGTGGAGACAATCAGTCCAGAATAATTGTTTAGCTGTTCTGAGTCCCTTGCATTCCCATGTGAATTGTGGTCGGCTTGTCCATTCCTGAAAAGAAAAAAAAAGCAACTGAGATTCTGATTGGGATCACACTGAAACTCTAGTTCAATTTGGGAAGTATTGTCATTTTAACAATAAAGTCTTCCAATCCATGGACATGGAACATCTTTACATTTAGTTAAGTCTTCTCTCAGTTCAGTTCAGTTCAGTTCAGTCGCTCAGTCGTGTCCGACTCTCCGCGACCCCATGAATCACAGCACGCCAGGCCTCTCTGTCCATCACCAACCCCCGGAGTACACTCAAACTCATGTCCACAGAGTCGGTGATGCCATCCAGCCGTCTCATTCTCCGTCGTCCCCTTCTCCTCCCGCCCCCAACCTTTCCCAGCATCAGAGTCTTTTCCAGTGAGTCAACTCGTCGCATGAGGTGGCCAAAGTATTGCAGTTTCAGCTTTTAGCATCAGTCCCACCAATGAACACCCAGGATTGATCTCCTTTAGAATGGACTGGTTGGATCTCCTTGCAGTATAAGGGACTCTCAAGAGTCTTCTCCAACACCACAGTTCAAAAGCATCGATTCTTCGGCGATCAGCCTTCTTCACAGTCCAACTCTCACATCCATACATGACCACGGGAAAAACCATTGCCTTGACTAGACGGACCTTGGTTGGCAAAGTAATGTCTCTGCTTTTTAATATACTATCAAGGTTGGTCATAACTTTCCTTCCAAGGAGCAAGCGTCTTTTAATTTCATGGCTGCAATCAGCATCTGCAGTGATTTTGGAGCCCAAAAAAACAAAGTCTGACACTGTTTCCACTGTTTTTCCATCTATTTCCCATGAAGTGATGGGACCAGATGCCATGATCTTTGTTTTCTGAATGTTGAGCTTCAAACCAACCTTTTCACTCTCCTCTTTCACTTTCATCAAGAGGCTTTTGAGTTCCTCTTCACTTTCTGCCATAAGGGTAGTGTCATCTGCATATCTGAGGTTATTGATATTTCTCCCAGCAATCTTGATTCCAGCTTGTGCTTCTTCCAGCCCAGCATTCCTCATGATGTACTCTGCATACAAGTTAAATAAGCAAGGTGACAATATACAACCTTGACGTACACCTTTTCCTATTTGGAACCAGTCTGTTGTTCCATGTCCAGTTCTAACTGTTGCTTCCTGACCTGCATACAGGTTTCTCAAGAGGCAGGTCAGGTGGTCTGGGATTCCCATCTCTTTCAGAATGTTCCACAGTTTATTGTGATCCACACAGTCAAAGGCTTTGGCATAGTCAATGAAGCAGAAACAGATGTTTTTCTGAAACTCTCTTGCTTTCTCCATGATCCAGTGGATGTTGGCAATTTGATCTCTGGTGCCTCTGCCTTTTCTAAAACCTGCTTGAACATCTGGGAGTTCACCGTTTACATATTGCTGAAGCCTGGCTTGGAGAATTTTGAGCATGACTTTGCTAGCGTGTGAGATGAGGGCAATTGTCCGGTAGTTTGAGCATTCTTTGGCATTCCCTTTCTTTGGGATTGAAATGAAGACTGACCTCTTCCAGTCCTGTGGCCACTGCTGAGTTTTCCAAATCTGCTGGCATATTGAGTGCAGCACTTTCACAGCATCATCTTTCAAGACTTGAAATAGCTCAAGTGGAATTCCATCACCTCCACTAGCTTTGTTAGTAGTGATGCTTTCTAAGGCCCACTTGACTTCACATTCCAAGATGTCTGGCTCTAGGTCAGTGATCACGTTATCGTGACTATCTTGGTCGTGAAGATCTTTTTTGTACAGTTCTTCTGTGTATTCTTGCCACCTCTTCTTAATATCTTCTGCTTCTGTTAGGTCCATACCATTTCTGTCCTTTATCGAGCCCATCTTTGCATGAAATGTTCCCTTGATATCTCTAATTTTCTTGAAGAGGTCTCTTGTTTTTCCTATTCTGTTGTTTTCCTCTATTTCTTTTCATTGATCACTGAGGAAGTCTTTCTTATCTCTCCTTGCTATTCTTTGGAACTCTGCATTCAGATGCTTATATCTTTCCTTTTCTCCTTTGCTTTTCGCTTCTCTTCTTTTCACAGCTATTTGTAAGGCCTCCTCAGACAGCCATTTTGCTCTTTTGCATTTCTTTTCCATGGGGATGGTCTTGGTCCCTGTCTCCTGTACAATGTCACGAACCTCCGTCCAGAGTTCATCAGGCACTCTATCAATCAGATCTAGTCCCTTAAATCTATTTCTCACTTCCACTGTATAATCATAAGGGATTTGATTGAGGTCATATCTGAATGGTCTAGTGGTTTTCCCTACTTTCTTCAATTTAAGTCTGAACTTCGCAATAAGGAGTTCATGATCTGAGCCACAGTCAGCTCCTGGTCTTGTTTTCGCTAACTGTATACAGTTTCTCCATCTTTGGTTGCAAAGAATATAATCAATCTGATTTCGGTGTTGACCATCTGGTGATGTCCATGTGTAGAGTCTTCTCTTAAGTCTTCTCTAATTCCTCTCAATTATGTCTTCTAGTTTTTAATGTACAGTCTTGTACTTCCCTTACTAAATTTATTCCTAAGTATTTCATTCTTTTCAATGCTATTGTAAATGGAATTGTTTTCTTCATGTGACCTTCAGATTGTTCGTTGCTAGTGTATAGGAGCAATTGGTATATTGATCTTGTAGAACAACTGTTTCAAAAGTTTGCTACTTTAGCTTCCGTGGCCTTTGGTTTAGCACCTTAATTGCTAGTGAAGATTAACATCTCCCTTTGGGTGCACATTTTTTGTGTTTATTCATCTATGAATTCTTTGTTCCTGATGCTGCAAAGATTAGCCAGGAGTCTAGGAGCCATGAAAATAACTTTAATAACTTTAACCTTTCTATCCTACTTACTCTGTCAGGGCCTTTATGCATTAACCCATTCCTTACAATAATCCCATGAGGCAAGATACTGTCACTCTTTTTAAGAGGGGCTTCCCTCATAGCTCAGTATTCTTGGGCTTCCCTTGTGGCTCAGCTGGTAAAGAATTTGCCTGAAATGCGGGAGACCTGGGTTCGATCCCTGGGTTGGGAAGATCCCCTGGAGGAGGGAAAGGTTACCCAGTCCAGTATTCTGGTCTGGAGAATTCCAGGGACTTATGCAGTCCATGGGGTCGCAAAGAGTCAGACATGACTGAGTGACTGTTACTCACTTACAGATTAAGAAACTGTGACATAGAGAGTTTAAGTAACTGGTTCATGTTATTCACCTAGTAAGTAGCAGAACTGGGACTTGAACCAGAGACCAAGCTTTTAAAACTGTAACATGCAAAGCCAACATTTAAAAAAATGTTTATTTTATTTTTATTATTTATTTGGCTGTGTCAGGTCTTAGTTGCACCATGCAAACTCTTAGTTGCAGCATGTGGGTTCCCTGACCAGGGATTGAACCCAGGCCCCCTGCATGGAAAGCACAGAGTCTTAGTCACCTGGCCACCAGAGAAGTTCCTAAAGTCAACATTTAATTTTAAAGACAACATTTGAACTTTCTTTGTAACCCCTGCTACAGGACCTGGGGGTCTTGATGTTATTCTATGAAAATATTGAACAAATTCCGAGACTGCTGTTAACCACTTGTTTGTTGTATTTGGTGCTTTTCCCGACCTCCTAAATTAGAAGTTTATTTCTAGGGAGGTCTTCAGGCTAGTGGGTTTGGCCACACTCGGCTCCATAATGAGCTCATGGTCACAGGGCTATGAACACTGGCCTGCTCCAAGCTGGGAGCTGGCTGGGAGGATGAGGGTGAGGGGCATGGGCTGTGATGAGGGAGCACTGAGAGGGCCTTGGTGTCTCCACAGGGCTGGGGTCTCCTGGATAAGATGGATCAACTGAGCCTGGAGGACATGCTGGCCTTCCTGAGGCCCTTCTTGACCAATATGGTGAGAAAAAGGCAGAAAAGGGTAGTCCAGTGGGGCCAAACCCAACACAGTCTCTCTATACCCCCTACCCTCCAATACCCAACTACCTACCTGCCACGAAGCCTGGGGGGCAACTGTTGGATTTTGGTTCTGTCTAAGAATCCCCTTGGACATGACACAACATGGCTCTCAAAGGAAGGTCATCACCACATCATTTTCATCACAGACTACCCATAATGAGCACACACTCTGCCAGGAAGTGTGCTGTGCTGAGCACTAAGATAGGCATTCAAATCCTCCAATCCTCATTACATCTTTGTGAAGCAGGGACTTTCATTATCCTCATGTTACAGATGAGGAAACTGAGGCTCAAGGTCTCGTGGTGGGTAAAGGGCAGAGGCAGAGCTTGTGCCAGTCATCTGATCCCAGAGCTTAAGATGGCATTGTCAGACCTGAAACCAGGTGGTGGTGCGTGTGTGCTAAGCCACTTCAGTCATGTCCGACTCTTTGCAACCCTATGGACTATAGTCTGCCAGGCTCCTCTGTCCCTGGGATTCTCCAGGCAAGAATACTGGAGTGGGTGCCATGCCCTCCTCCAGGGGATCTTCCTGACCCAGGGATTGAATTCACGTCTCTTAAGTCTCCTGAATTGGCAGGCAGGTTCCTTACCACCAGCACCTCCTGGGATGCCCGAAACAATGTGGACCTGGGGTCAAATCCTGACCCTGGCTGCCTGTCCACAGTTAACCTTCCATTTCACTCATAAATAGGGATGCTACTTCCCACCCATGTGAGCTGTTTAAGAAAGGTACTGGATGCTGTATTGGAAGAGTCTCCCAGGGAACTGGTATCCAGGAAGTGCTCAGTATTGATGTACATTTCCTTCCTTTGAGACTCCCTAGATTCCTCCTCACTCACACAACCTCATCACTGCTCTCTGGAGCTGTGGGGAAGTCCCATGATTCATTTGTCCACTAACTTCCTAGTTAACGTCAACGGAGTGCCTGCTCTAGGCCAGAACTCTGTGATTCACATAGGCTGCCAAACCACCTTACAGGGAGGAACTGACTTTCAGAGAGGTTCAGCAACTGTCTGAGGTCACACAGCCAAGCAATGATTGCAGAGCTAGCATTTAACTCCAGATTTGACCTCTTCCCACCCAGATATCATCTAGAACCCCCAAGGAAGGCAAGTGGCTAGCCTCCTGGCACCTGAGCCCTGGGACATGAAAAAGGCCAGGCAGGAGGATGTAGGACTTCGTGGAAGGGTCTGCCCCGGCTGTGGGGTCTAACAAGGCCTCTCACCCCAGGATGTGCCCACAGAGTTGATGCCCACCATCATAAAGGAATACTTAGGCAGCAGCTCAGATGGACAAGCCAAGCGAGAAGCCTTCCAGGAATTGATAAGTGACATTATCTTTACCTTACCCATGTTGCAATTTGCGAAAGACCTCCAAGGTAAGCCTATCACTGTCTAACCTGTCCCACCCTTCCCACTTGAGCCCCGGACCTGAGCTATCACAGGTGACACGGCCTCGCACTCCACTGCTCCCCCACTTACCACTTCCTCTCCGGGATGCAGTGTCACAGCAATGAGAGATGACTCTGGCAGGACACGCTGCAGAGGAGAAAACCAAGGCACAGAGAGGTGCAGTGACCTGTCAGAGGTTGCTCAGCAGGGCTTATCGCCAATTCTCTGGGATTATGGCAAGCCACTCCAGTACTCTTGCCTAGAAAATCCCATGGACGGAGGAGCCTGGTAGGCTGCAGTCTGTGGGGTCACTAAGGGTCAGACACGACTGAGCGACTTCACTTTCACTTTTCACTTTCACACATTGGAGAAGGAAATGGCAACCCACTCCAGTGTTCTTGCCTGGAGAATCCCAGGGATGGGGGAGCCTGGTGGGCTTCTGTCTATGGGGTCACACAGAGTCGGACACGACTAAAGTGACTTAGCAGCAGCAGCAGCAGCAGTTGACTCATGAGTGATTTTTTTCTGCTTTCAGCCTTCCTGAAAGGAGTGGGAGGGGGATGGTTTCAGGATGACTCAAGCACATTACATTTATCGTACACTTTATTTCTATTTATTACGACATCACCTCCACCTCAGATCATCAGGCATTCGATCCTGGAGATTGCAGACCCTTGTTGTGGCTAAACCCTAACACAGTCCTAGAACAGTTCAGGGTTCCTGTCTTTGTGATCCCTTGGGCAGATACAAAACCCTTCTGTAGCTCATTTTCTCATTTCTAAAATGGCTATAGTAGGGGCTTCCCTGACAGTCCAGTGGCTAAGATTCCAAGCTCCCAATGCAGGGAACCTGGGTTCAATCCCTGGTCGGGGAAACTAATGATCCTACATGCCACAGCAAGATTTGGTGCAGCCAAATAAATAAAAATTTAAAGAAATAAAATGGCAATCATAATGCATAATGATCTAACCCATAGATTATTATGAGGATGAACTGAATATTGACACATAAAGCACATGGAATGGTGCTGAACATCTAGCAAGTACTCAGTAAAGGCTTGCTGTTCATCATTTTGTCATCATCATTATTATCACTGGTATTGGTGTTATGATGAGCCTGGCTTAGCAAAGATAGTGCCTGATCGGGCTGTGGGTGACCATCTCTCATCCAGCCCTCTCTCCACAGATTCTGGGGTCTCCATCTTTTTCTATGAGTTCCAGCATCGACCCAGTTCTTTTGCGAAGATTAAGCCAGCCTGGGTGCGGGCTGATCATGGGGCCGAGCTGACCTTCATGTTCGGCGGTCCTTTCTTCATGGACGAGAGCTCCATGTTGGGTGAGGATGGACGGACCAGTGATCCTTAAGTTTCTGGCTCCACCAGGGGAGGAGAGGGGCTTGCAGAAACAGAGGTCTCAGGTCAGCATAAGGGACCCTGGAGTTTCCTTCAGGACCCACCTGAACCTGATCCAAGTCTGTCCTTCCCACAGCCTTTCCAGAAGCCACGGAGGAGGAGCAGCAACTGAGCCTCACCATGATGGCCCAGTGGACCAACTTTGCCCGGACAGGGTGAGTAAGCAAACAGGCCTGCCTGGCTTTGGACCTGGGACTACTTAGAGCTGCCTGCCTGGGAGCAATACAGGAGGCCTTGGTCTTCATTCATTCATTCTTCCCACCCAGGGACCCCAATGGCAAGGGGCTGCCTCTTTGGCCCCCATTCAACCACGCAGAGGAATACCTAGAAATCAGCCTGTTGCCACGGATCAACCAGAAGCCAAGGGAGGCCCGATTGCAGCTCTGGGCAGAGATACTTCCCACCAAGTTCGGGCAGTGGCAGCAGAAGCAGAAGGTCAGGAAGGCCCAGGAGGAACTCTGAGGCAGGCCCTGGACCTTCTGGGCTGGAGCTCAGCCCTAGGGGTGGCTACATCCCAGGCAGGCAGCCTCCTTCTCTCCCTGCTGTGCTATGTGTTAAATCACTTCAGTCATGTCTGACTCTTTTGCAACCCCCATGGATTGTAGCCCGCCAGGCTCCTTTGTCCCTGGGATTCTCCAGGCAAGAATACTGGAGCGGGTTGCATGCCTTCCTCCAGGGGATCTTCCTGACTCAAGGATTGAACCTGGGTCTCTTACATCTCCTGCATGAGGAGGCAGGTTCTTTACCTCTAGTGCCATCTAGGAAGCCCTTTCTCACTGCTAAGAGACTTTAACCAAAACCAGGCTTATGGGCAGTCATGTCTCTTAAAGCAGGGGTCCCCAACCTCCAGGATCTAATGCCTGATGATCTGAGATGGGGCTGATGTCATAATAATAGAAATAAAGTGCACAATAAACGTAATGCACTTGACTCATCTTGAAACCATCCCCCCCCCTTCCCAGTTGATGGAAAAATTGTCTTCTACAAAACCAGTCCCTGGTGCTGAAAATGTCAGGGACTGCTCGCTGCATTAGAGCATCAGCCCCTCTGTGACTCCTGTGAAATATTGCCTGCTTCTCATGTAGGGGGATTTTGCCCAAAATTCTCTCTCTTCCCACTTGCTCCATGGAAGGTTCCAACTCATACCTCAAGCTCCCCAGAGGATCCTCCTCCGGAAAGTTTTCCCTGCCTTCTCTGGGCCCGGCCCGAGCTCTGTCCATCCCACTCTAGGCTGTCACTGCTGGTGTCAGCGTTCCTCTTCCCCTCTCAGAAGCTGTCTGAGAGTGGAAATCAGCCTGACCCCACTCTGCATGTCCCATACCAGGATCAGGCAGGACCTGGGGTCAAAGGATGCTTGCTGAGTGAGAGACAGAAAGTCTGAGGGTGGGGACTGTTGCATGTGAACCCAGGCCCTTTAGGCACGAAAGCTCTGCTTAGTTCTGGACAAATATTGTCCTCTCTGATCAGAAGGGTAGGTGGACTCTGGTGGCAGAGACCTGGGGTTAGAGAGGGTGGGTCCTGAGGCCTCAGGGGATCCAGCAGACAACCGATCTCAGAGGCCTCTGACTAGGGCTGGGGGAGGTCCCTTTGTCCATGCTGCCCAGTCTTGGCCCTTGCACAAGACAGAGCAGAGTCCAGCAGGGCCAGGGCCCAGACCCTTGGACATGAGATGCAAACTTCCCAGCCCTAGTACCTCACCCGCTTATGGCCTGCCTGTGCTCTTTCCTCCCCCTCTAACTGGGGGAGACTGACTTCTGGGGTTGCACAGTTCTCGGAGCACCACCAGGACACGGGAGAACAGGCTGGAGGTGGGTATCTGGACTAGTGCATCAGTCAAGCTGCTGTCACAGAGAGAAGACAAGGTCTGCCCTCCCAGGCAACAACAGGTGAAAAGCAGCCAGAGGTTTTTGAGTGGGGCACACATTTCTTTGGTTTGTTTTTGAGGATCAATATACCCTTCCCTTGAGACATTTGGATTTTAATACAAACACAATGACTTCCCCTCCCCCCACTATCTCATCCCACCAACTCTGGTCCCACATATACCCTTCCTCAGTCAGACTAAGTTCCTGGCTGCTGCTGATTGAATGAAAACTACTTGCAGTTGAGACCAATTCTGTTTTGTGCATGCATGTTAAGTCGTTCTAATCGTGTCCAACTCTTTGTAACCCTATAGACTGTAGCTCTCCACACTCCTTTGTCCATGGGATTCTCCAGGCAAGAATATTAGAGTGGGTTGCCATGCCCTCCTCCAAGGGATCTTCCCAACCCAGGAATCAAACCCATGTCTCTTGTGTCTCCTGCATTGGTAGGAGGATTCTTTACCACTTGTGCCAACTGGGAAGTTCTGTTTGGGGAAGTCTATTTGGGGCAAAAAAGAGTCATAAACCAGAGAGCTTCCAAATCATGCTGCTCAGCTACTCTAAAGCTCCCTGCCTCCCTTGAGACAAGTTCAAGCTCTTTACACAGCATTGAAAGCCTCCTGTTCTCATCCCCTTGTCTCACAAGCTGGTAAGAGAGTCTGACAGGTAAACAGGCTCCAATTCCACAGTGTGTTACTGGAGACACAAAGGGCTGTAGGAACACGGAGGCATAGACCGGCCTGACTTGGGGGACAGGGAAGGCAGGACATCTAGGCTGACACTGGAAGGACCAGCAGAAGTGGCTCAGGCCGGAGGGTAGGCTTGAGTGGTGGGAGCAGGGAGGAGGGCGTTCCTGGCAGATGGAACAGCAGGAACAAAGGCCTGGAGGTTGGGATGTGCTGAGAAAACACAGTTCTGTTCGTCTGGAGAGGCCAGCAAAGACCAGACTGGGAGCAGCCTTGCAGGCTGGACTGGGGGCCTGGACTAGAGAGTGACAGAGAGCCTGGGAAAGGTTTAAGCCGGGGGGGTGGGTGACATGAACAGGTTGGGGGTGGTGATGAGAGAGGGGACAGGGAGAGCAAGAAGGGGGCCAGTGTGGGCTTCCGGGGTGGGAGAGAAGGCACCGGTGGGCTCTAAATTTAGAAGAGACAGGCTGACATGTTAATTGAGGGGACCAGAAGGTGAGAGAAGAAAGACTCCTGGAGGGTGGGGGGTTGCCTGGGGGCGAGCAGGACTGAGTTGGGAATCAAGGGGTTGGTTTAGACCATGCTGGAGTTACAAACAGGCCTCTTTCTCCAGGCCTGCGGGCACACCACACCTGGCAGCCACGGGGAAGTGGGGGGTGGGGGGGCACATACCAGTTTCCATGTCACCACTGCCAGAAAGCTCCGAGGAGGGTGAGCAAGCCTGCTGGTGAGGTGTCAGACCATGCCCCAGGTCAACTTTCCCCTTTTTTCTCCTCCTTCCCCCAACTTCTGGGGTTTTCTGTCCATGGGAGGGAGAGGAATGACTTGGCATGGTCCCAGTGGCTTGGGGTTGAGGGAGAGGCAGTGCCAGACAAGGGGTTGCTCCTAGGATTCCAGTTTTCTTGCCTCTCTGCTCTCACTTCCCTGGGCCACTACTCATGGAACTCCCCTCCCCTGCCTCCATCCACTGATGGTCCAGCCCCAGGACCCAGAGTGAAGGGAACAAGCCAGGGGCACTCACAAATTCAGAAGGACCAGGCCCTGCAGGGCAGGGATTGGTGGACCCAGGGAGCCTCCCCAAAGCAGGGTGACGGGAAGGACCCAGTGAGCAGTGTGAGTGTGAGAGCACCAGGGGGTACTGCAGGATCAAACGTGCACACCTTGACCCAGCCGCCTGATAAGAGATTGGTAGACACTCCCAGTAGATGCAGACAAGTGTGTACATACCCAGCATCAGCCACACACACATCCCCTCACTAATAGGGTCCCAATACAGCTCAGCAATTTACTAGATATGTATGATCAAGTTATTTAGTTTCTTTGATCCTTAGTTTTCCCATCTGTAAAATGGGGGCAATGCTAGTGTTTTCCCCCTTCATGGATCTGCTATGAGGACTGAATGATAATTAGCTGTAAAATGCCTGGAATAGTGCCTGACACACAGCGAGTGCTCAACAATTGCCCCCTGGTGTAGGTGTGGCCACAGATTTCAATTGCGCTGTCTGAAAAAATCATATGGCTCCCTCAACCACAGTTGAACTGGGGGACATTAGGGATGCCATCATAATGTTAGTATGAGGCTTTTCCACTTTGAAATAACTCTTGGGCCTGTGTCTGCCTAAAAGAGGTGGCAGGTGGAGCTCTGTGATCTTCTGAATGAGTCTCTGGCCTTCCCTGAGGGTCTCAGGGAAGCTGTCATCCAAGCCCCTCCCCCACTTTACCTACAGTCCCTCCTTTTGCATTTTAGATGTACGCCCTCCAGTCCCCCTGGACCTCAGTTCCTAGCCCATCTTGCCCAGGCCCTGGGAAAACCATTCCAAGAACGGGAAGCTACTTGGCAGGGGAACACCAGCTCTGTTGCTGGAGAATAGTGGCATCCACACATTCCTCCCTCTGCCCCAGCCCTTGGGCTTCCTTTCCCATCAGCCCAGATTCCTCATGTCCTGAGATGGCATCACCCACTGGAGCCTCTCCTGAGGTGGCCTTGCCCCTCCCTACTGTCCCTGAGCTGACTCTTCTGACTCCAGAGGTCTTAACCAGGGCCCAGGGCACCAGGCAATCAGAGGGCCAGGCCTCACCACCCCCCCACCCCACAAAGAGCCTTGCTGAGCTTCCCTCTGTGCTCACATTCACTCACATCCTTTCTCTCTCTCAGGGTTCTGGACCATCCTCTAGGGTCCTAAGTGTATCTCTGCTTTACAGAGGAAGAAACTGAGGATCAGAGAGGGGAAGCACCTTTCCTGAGGCCACACAGAGAGTGAGGATGGAGCCAGGACCTGTTCCCAGTACTGTGGGCTTCCCTCCAGACTGTGCCCTCATGCCTAGAGTGAGCCTTCCAGCTGCCAGAGTCAGGGTCTAAGGGGTGATGTAGGCAGAGGAGCTGGGATTCCAATAGCTAGCACTGTCGGCAAGGGAGGCCCAGAGTGGGGAGTTTTGCAATAGTTCAGTCAGTACAGAGATGAGAGATGACTGCACCGCACTGACTGGGTCTGCAGAGCTCCAGGCACGGCTCCTTCTCTTATCAGGAGCTTGGCTTCATCCTGTGATCTGGCCCCAAAGGACACCCCACCCCACTTGTCATGAATCTTTGAAGCCCAGTTGTGGACCAGATGGAGCCTCATTTCAGTTCAGTCACTCAGTTGTTTCTGACTCTTTGCGACCCCATGGACTGCAGCACACCAGGCTTCCCCGTCTTTTGATAGAGCTTCAGTTTTCTCTCAAAAACAGAGGGTTCTGGGTGACCCACGAGAAGATCACCTAGCATTACATGTCAGAATCTCAGGTTCTTACCCCTAAGATAATGTTTTCCCAGGGCCACCTGACTGACCCAGCGACCTACTCAATGTTCCCTCTGCCCCATGTGGGCATTGGATGGGACCCACATGAGTCCTAGGTGCTCCATTCAGAAGCCTGGCCTGACAATACTCCCACCCATATGGCCCAGGTGAAAGGTTGTTTCTTCCCCAGGGAGAATGGAGCCAGCTGTTGGCAGGACCAGTCCTTAAGGCCCACAATGAGCTGGCCAAGTTGCTGCACAGCTGGGCTGAGGATTCTACATGTGACTGACCTCCAGGCCTGCCTGGCAGGTGGACTCACAATCTTATCTGCCTTTTCCACCACCCACTTCCCTTGTCTTCCACATTCACACTCCCCTCCACCTCCCAGCTTGGCCCTTCCTTTTAGTAACACATGCTGAGTACAAACAGATAAACTAATCTTGTCAGAGGCTGGGAGGCAGAAACAAGTGGCTTTGTCACTTGCCTCAGACCAGGCTCCGTACTCCTATTGATGTGGCCACCCATGGCCCACAGGGGAGGCCGGCAGCGTGAAGTAATGAGAAGCGGAATATGATCCAGAAAGAGAAACGTGGCCTAGGCCAGATGAAGCTGCTGGGAACCCATACTTCCCTGATCTTGCCTTCCCTGGTGTCTCCCATACCTGACTCTTTAAACCCCACAATGATAGTGCATTCTCCATAATGTTGGCTAAAGAAAACATAGAAACTACAGAAAATTTAAAGGAAAAAGAAGGAAAAAAAAATCAAGGTCACTGATGACTCTGCAACTCAGAGCCAACCACAGACACCACTGTGGCATCAATCCTTCCTGTTACTTTAGACATCTTTGGAGTATTTTGGTATGTACTTTCCATGGTCATATTCAATTTACAATTTCAGATTCTACCTTTTTCAAGTTATTAAACCACATCAGCCTTTCCTCAAGGACTAATAATGACAGCTGATAATGGGTTTTCCCTGTTTGAATTGCTTTACTTACATGAACACATTTAACACTCACTACAACCCGGTGAGTATTATTATCATGCAGAATTTACAGATGGAGAAACTGGAGTCCAGAAGAGTCACACAGCTTATAAGTGGCAATGCTGGGATTCAAGCCCAGTAGCCTGGCTCATAACCAGTGCTAAATCATTGGTTACTCTAGAGTCTCACGGAACATGATATTACTGACCATGTGGCATAAATTATATTCTGTAGGTGTAACATCCTTCTTCACCCATCCCCTACAGTCTTACTGGGGTGAGGCTGTTATCAACAAGGCTATAGGACACTCATCCTGTAAACAATTTTTTGTGTGTTTTGGATGGTCTCCCAGACCAAATTTCTCGGTCAAAGGATAGGGTAGTTTTGTTTTGTTTTGAATATTTACTTGGTTACCCCGGGTCCCTGACCGCCATCACCCAGTTCTGGACTTCCACATCATGAGTGCTTCCAGACCCACATGGTCCTGACTGAGAAAGCCAGCATGTGTGAGATTTAGGGAGTGTCTTTAAAGAGACTGCACAAACCTCTGCACAGGAGGGAGCCTCTGTGTATATGTGGAGGGGCAGAGGGGAGTGAGGCCTTTAAATTCACAGGGAGGAAAACTGGGGGCTAAGAACTAAGTGCTCAGGTGTTCCGCTCCAACCTTAGTACATACTGGTGCTCAGTGCTTGACTCACACTACCTCAACTTTAAGCCCATTGTACAGATGAGCAAACTGCAAAGGTGTTATAGGCTGGTCAGTTTTTCGAAGAGCCAAGACCATTGACAGTGACTTATCACCCCAAGGCAGAGATAAGGCTGTGGGCTGATGGGAGAGCTGGTTACAACTTCTCCCACCCTCTCACCTTCTATTGATGATTAAAAGAAGATAAAAGTCGGACTGCCCAGATCGCCGCATACACACCCGCCATCTGACATCTGTGGGGTGGACATCGTCCCAGACTGCGGCAGGAGCCGGCTGGCTGGAGAATGAATTGGATTCTGTGCTTGAGCGTCACCCTCCTACTGGTGGTGCAGACAGCCTGGGGTAAGCCCCCACCCTTCCCGGGTTCAAGAGGGACATAGGCCACAGGAACAGGCCCCCAACTCAACCTCTCCTGGAGGCAGCAGGGTAGGGACATTTAGAGATCCGGGTGGATCGGGGTGGTGGGCAGCTGGGACCATGGACATTTATATTTACATTTTTATAAAATATATCTTATAATTTACATAACTTTGTACACTTATATTCTTTATGTAATTAATACTGGTTAAAATTCTTATTAATGTGTGTGTATATATATATATACATATTAGTGTATGTGTGTGTGTAAAATCATCGTGTAACCACCAAGCAGATCAAGATCTAGAACATTTCAGGACTGCTCTGGTGGTCCAGTGGTTAAGACTCTGTGCTACAATGCAGCGGGGTGGGTTTCATTCCTGGTCAGGGAACTAAGATCCCACCTGCCATGAGGCAAGGCCAAAAAGACAAAAAAAGATCTAGAACATTTCCAACATCTGACATGCAGCTTCCCAGTCAATACCCTCAAAGTAACCACCACCATTCTGATGGCTATACTAATTTAGTTTTGTCCATGTTAATAAATTAATTTTTTTTTCTTGTTTACATGCAGGAACTTAGCTCCCCAGCTAGGGATCAAACCTGAGCCCTCTGCAGTGGAAGTGCAGAGTCTTAACCACTGGATCACCAGGGAAGACCCGACATTAAAAATTTTTTTAACTTGAAACTTTGCTGAAACAACTTTTAGCATTCTGGCACATTGTTAGTCTTTTTATTGCATATTTGTATATAGCTGTGATACATGCACTTAAACAATTTTATTCTTTTTTTTTCACTTAAGAACATGAATAAACAGTTTATAACTTGAGTTCATAATTACATTTACTTTTCCTGATCCCCAGATACAAATAATGCTTCTTGTCCTCACTATGGCAAGTATGACTGTGATTCATAAAGTCTTTCTTTTAATACATTTCTGACTATTTTCATAAGGGTGGACCTAGAGTGGAATTACTGAGTCAAAGCATGTGAACATTTTATGGCTCTTATACATTTTGCCAAATTAGTTTTTCGAGATGGTGTATTAATTTATCTTCCATCAACAGCATATGTGAGTGTCCTTTTCATCGCATCTTTGCCAGAATTGGGTGCTATCATTTTTTAAAGATTTCTTTTTTTTTTTGGATGTGGACCATTTTTCAAGTCTTTACTGAATCTGTTCACAATACTGCTTCTGTTTTGTTTTTGGTTTTTTGACTGGAAGGCATGTGGAACCAGAGATGGAACCACACACCCCCTGCATTGGAAGCACAGAGTCTTAACCACTGAACTGCCAGGGAAGTCGAGGTGCCATTGTTTTTAATTTATTAAGTGGAAATTGTAACTCTTGGTTTTAATTGTGCTTTATGACTTCTAAAAACATGGAATATTGTTTTCACAAGTGCTTACGTATTGCCTCGGGGTAGCAGAGTTAGGACTCGGAGCACTCCTCATCAGCTCTGATTCAGGGGTATAGAGCACTCTGTCAGATGCTTAGGTGCTCCCAGAGGCTGGGGCGAGGACAGTAAAACACTACTGTTTAAAGCAGAGCTCTGATGTGAGACAGTCTGTGTCACCTTGGACAAGTTATACACCCCATTGAACTTCCACTTCCACATTTGTGTAGTAGGAAAATACAAAACAGTTACCTTTTAAATTTTCTTAGGCAGATGAGGTGAGATAGCATAAAAGTGTTTGGCAGAGTGCCAAGCTATAATAAAAGATCAGTCAATCATAGTCATTAGTTATTCAATCATGAGTGGACCCAGAATTCAGGGCAAATCTGAGTAATATGATAGATCTTGACCTCCTGGCTCTGTCCTATGAGATCTCAAGCTGGTCACTAACCATCTCTGGGTGTCAAGGCCCCACCCCGCTCCTCCAAGGGCCATTGAGAAGCCTACATGAGAGGACCATGTGAAAGGGCCTTGTAAGTTGCAAGGGACTACACACACACACAGAGGAGGTTTGAGATGGTCCCTTGCCCCTGCTGGCACACCTCCATGTTTGAAGGGTCACTGTTGCAGCCAGTTCTTTGTGCCCAGATATTGCTCATGTAAGACCTGGGGACGTGGGCAGAGAGGCCACCTGCAGCTGGGATGTGAGGGTGTGTTCTTACCATACCAACTGTTGTTGTTCAGTTGCTCAGTCACGTTCAAGTCTTCTTGATCCCTCTTTGCTGCCAACTGCAGCACGCCAGGCTCCCCTGTCCTCCACTGTCTCCCAGAGTTTGCTCAAATTCATGTCCATTGAGTCCACTGAGTCAGTGATGCTATCTAACCACCTCATCCTCTGCCACCCCCTTCTCCTTTGCCTTCAGTCTTTCCCAGCATCAGGTCTTTCCAGTGAGTCAGCTCTTTGCATCAGGTAGCCAAAGTATTGGAGCTTCAGCTTCAGCGTCAGTCCTTCCAATGAATATTCAGGGTTGATTTCCTTTAGGATTGACTGTTTTGATCTCTTTGCAGTCCAAGGGATTCTCAAGAGTCTTCTCCAGCTCCATAGCTCGAAAGCATCAATTCTTTGGCACTTAGCTGTATCAATGCTATTTGAAAAATGAGTTGCATCAAAATCTCCTAGAAGGGGTTGTAAATCTAATTTCCTGATGCGACCTGAGATTCTCTTTCAGAGGATGTAGAATGGGACCTAGGAATTTTAATTTCCTGATGATTCTTCCAGAGGATTCTAATGCCCAATCAAGTTAGATAATACTTTGATTAGATTTGCTTTCTGTCATTTTGTAGGGTGAGCCCCCAGGGAACCAGGGCACAGAAAAATTCAGCTTTTTGTTCTGTTTTTTGACCATGTGGCTTGTGAGATCTTAGTTCCCCAGCCAGGGATTGAGCCTGGGCCCTTGGCAGTAAGAGTGCAGAGTTTTAGCCACTGGACCATCAGGAAATTCCCGAAAAATTTAGTTTTGATAAAGGGGGAGGAGGAGAAAGAAATGACAGGGGTGCTTCAGGAAGGGGAAAAACAAACAAACAAACAAACATAGCTTTGATATCTTAAATCAAATACACTAGATAAAATTAGTAAGAGGAACACAGAAGAAATAGGCAATGACACAACTGTGAAAAGCTTCAAGCTGGTGCTGTGGCAGATGGGTCAAGGTGTTTCTGGTGTCCAGGGTGACCCTTTTCTTCTCTTTCTAGGTGCCTTGCACACCAAGGAGCCTCTAGTGGATACCAAATATGGGACGCTCCGAGGAAAGCAAATACATGTGGGGAAGACACCCATCAATGTCTTCCTAGGAGTTCCCTTCTCCAAACCTCCTGTGGGTGCCCACAGGTTCGCTGCCCCAGAACCCCCAGAGCCCTGGGAAGGAATCAGAGATGCCACCACCTACGCCCCTGTGTAAGAACCAGAGGACTGTGGGCTGGGAGGTGGGCAGATCCCAAGCAAGGCAGTGAATCAATGCCCACTTCCGGGCCAGGGTTTGAACAACTCACTGAAGAGTGCACTGTGTGGCCACGGCAAGCCTGGGGACCATTCTGGGCCTCAGTTTCCAAAACTATATAATGAAGTAGCTGGTCTAGACAGTATTTAAGGCACTGATAAGACTGCTTTTTATTCTCTTGTGGGAAGGCTCCAGGCAAAGAGGAGATGCACACTGACTGTGCCCCCAGGACCTGCTGGGGAGCTGAGTTTCCCTAAATGTGTGTGAGGAACAGCACACACACACACAGAAAACCCGGAGCTCTTCCCTCTTCCTTGGTGCTTGAACCTAAGAACAGGTCACCCCCAGCCCTTCACTGCAGAATACGGGGAAACCTGGACTCAGTTGCAGTTTCAATGTCCCAGGGTCTTAATGCAACCCCTAGCTGGGCCTGAATCACATAAGCATGTTGGGACAATGACTGCCCTTTGAAGCACTGGGCATGGCAGTTTACCAAGAACAAGTATATTTATTGTTCACTCAGACCATTGAGTAACGCACTGTCCAGAACATTCTGTGATGAACATTAACACTGTTCAGCATCAACTGGATAAATTACTGGATTTAGAAAAATGTCTACTGTGAGAACCTAGGTGTCAGGTGATATAAAAAAACTACAACTACCTGGGTATCTAGTTGTTAAAAAACAGGATATCCACTTTAGAACATGATTGACTGTCGCTGGAACACTGGGGTATTGGTTGTTAAACTACTGGCCATCACTGAGAGAAGCCTAGGCATTCTGAACATTGTGTGACTGTTATTCGGAACTCCATGGATCAGGTGACAGAATATGGAAAACTGTTGTTGGAACACTGAGGATCAGGAGTTTCTAGATTGGGGCGTCCCTTGCATAAACATCTGGGTGTCAGTTGTGGGAATCTTGGCCACTGGCTGTTTGGAACACAGAGTGTCAGGTGTAAGAATTGGTGGATAACTTAGAACAGATTGTGGGGTGGTAATTAAGGGGAGAAGAGGGAGAAAGAAAGCTCTTACAGAGATGGTGGCTTTGACCAGGGTAGTTACAGTGAAGGTGGGTGGGAGTAGTCAGGCTCCAGATTTATTTTGAAGGTAAAATTGACAGGATTTTCTAGAGAATTGGATGTGAGTCACAAGGAAAGAAGAATAATCAAGGATAATGACTAGTTTGGGGCAGAGCAGCAAGGCGAATAGAGGCACAATTCTAAATGGAGAAGACTAGGGCAAGAGCAGGTTTGGGCAAAACAAGAGCTCATTTTGGGGTATGTTAAGTTTGGCATGTCTAATAGATATCCACGTGGAGATGTGGAATAGATGGTTTGGACAAAGGGAGCTGGAAGGAGACTAGTCATCAGAATGTCAGTGATGTGAAGCCCTAGGGCTGAAGGACATCAGCTCAGGAAAGAAAAATCAGACTGAAAAGAGAAATGAGGATTGAGGCCTGGGGCATTCTCCTGCTTAGGCTGGAAAGAAGAGGAGGAGTCACCCATGAGGTGGCAGGAAAACCAGGAGAGTGGGATTACAGAAGCCTAAAGAAGGAAGTCAGGTGGCAGAAGATGAGATGGTTGGATGGCATCACCGACTCGATGGGCATGAATTTGAACAAACGTCAGGAGACAGTGAAGGACAGAGGAGCCGGCGTGCTGTAGTCCACAGGGTCACAAAGAATAAGACACGACTTGGTGACTGAACAACAATAGAGAAGGAAAGCTTTGAAGAAGCAGAGAATGGTCAACCATACCGAGGGGCTACCAGGGCAAGTAAGATGATGGGAGAGATTTAGCAAGATGGAAGTCACTGGTGACTTTGACGGGAATGGCTTTAGTGGCAGGTTGGAGACAGAGGCCTCAAATGCTTATAACCCCAGTTCTAGGCTCTAAGGGCCCTGGCCTTCCTGCTGGGATGCTGGATGTTTATTGGACAGCATAAAGAAAGCTGAGCACCGAAGAATTGATGCTTTTGAACTGTGGTGTTGGAGAAGACTCTTGAGAGTCCCTTGGACAGCAAGGAGATCCAACCAGTCCATCCTAAAGGAAATCAGTCCTGAATATTCTTTGGAAGGACTGATGCTGAAGCTGAAACTCCAATACTTTGGCCACCTGATGTGAAGAACCAACTCATTGGGAAAGACCCTGATGCTGGGAAAGATTGAAGGCGGGAGAAGAAGGGGACGACAGAGGATGAGATGGTTGGATGGCATCACCGACTCAATGGACAAGAGTTTGAGTAAATTCCGGGAGTTGGTGATGGACAGGGAGGCCTGGCATGCTGCAGTCCATGGGGTTGCAGAGTCGGACACGACTGAGCTACTGAACTGAACTGATCCTAACACCAACATTAGCTGCTGCTGAGAAGTCAAGCAAAGACAATCTATATAGAGAGAGACAAGTTGCCTACTGGTGATCTTGGACAGGCTGGTAGGTGTGGAGGGGAAGAAAACCTATTGAAAAGTTTGGCCTTGAGGGGAAGAGAGAGAGAGATTAGTTGCTGGAGAAGGTGGGTAGTAGAGGATAGGTTTGGACCAAGGTATGTTGAAGCGCTGTGGGGAAGGACTGAAAAGGAACAGGTGATGATCTAGGGTTAGGGAGGTGGGGATGAACTACACCTACAAAAACACACATACACACAATGAAGACAGGCTGGGACAAGAGAAGGGAACAGAGGAGAAGGCAGATAGGGTTCCTGAATTCAGTCAAATGCACCCAGTCCCACCTGTTATAAGAATAGCCATCCCCAGGGCTGGGCCAGCATGGAGGAAAGGCAAGATGGCCTGACAGCCCAAGATCCATACAGTGCATAGGCACAGGGCCAAGTGCCAGGAAGCAGATAAACACATCTCCATCCCTACCCTTTGGAAGCAAAAACAACCAATCAAAATTACTCCAAGCCAGTATTGTAGTTAGTAGTGTATAGAGGTTTGGGAAGCCCAGAGGGGAAAGTGCCCAGCAGAGACACACATAAGCTGGACCTTAAATGTGAGTAGGAGCTTGCTGGGCAGAGGAGAAGGCATTTGGTAGAGAGAACAGAGGCACGGGAGCTTGGAGGTGGGAGGCAAGAGATCATCTGTATTTGGAACAGAGTGACTGGGAGGAGATGACTAGATGGGAAGGAGAGCCTAGGTTAGTGTGGATGAACCTAGACTTTATCCTGGGGGCAGGAGTTACCAGGGATGGTAATAAGGAGGGGAGTGACATGGTCAGATTTGTGTTGTCTGTCAATCTTTCCGGCCAGGGAGTGGAGGATGAGTTGGAGGTGAGGTGAAGAGGCAGGGACAGAGTCCTGGCCAGAGTGATGGTGGCTTTCACAGGGCAGCAGCCTTGAAGTGAACAGAGGGGGCCTACTCAAAAGCTGTTTTGGAGCCAGAATAGAGACTGAGGGGAGGACAGGGCTTGTAAGAAAGGAGGTGCTCAGAGCAACCAGGTTTCTAGCTTGACAGCACCAACAGGTCTTCAACAGGAGCAGGAAACTGCTTCCTTCCTTGGGAAGAGGCACACCAAGACGCAAGGCAGGGAATGCCAACCTGCCTCTCACCCCTGGACCTAATGTTAGTGGAGACTTCTAGGACAAGGATACAAACACACACACGTTGCCTAAATTTTGCTTTGGGTTCTAGTCCCTCACTACTGGAACCTGGGTTGAAACCATTCTCCCCAATATCACCACGGCGCTGGACCCCAACTCACATCGTGTCCACAGGTGCCTCCAGGAGTCCTGGGGGCAGGTCACCTCCATGTATTTCAACACACACAAACGATATAAATGGCTGCACTTCAGTGAGGACTGTCTGTACCTGAATGTGCACGCGCCAGTGCGAGCGCGCGGGGACCCTCTGCAGCCCGTGAGTATTCAGCCTTCAACCACCTACTATCCCACTCAGCACCCCCTGTCCCGCTCAGGCCTCAGCCCTTCTCGCCCAGGTGATGATCTGGTTCCCAGGAGGCGCCTTCCTCGTGGGTTCCGCTTCCACGTACGATGGCTCCGAATTGGCTGCCCGGGAGAAAGTGGTGGTCGTGGTTCTGCAGCACAGGCTCGGCATCCTGGGCTTCCTCAGGTGGGCGGGACCGGAAACCCGCGCCTGGGGTCAGGGGCGGGGCCTCCTCGGCCCTTGGGCTAAGGGCGGAGGAGGTGAGGATTGGGTGGAAGAAAGAGGGCGTGGCCTATGGGGGCGTATCCTCGTGGGGGGCGTGGTAGGTCTAATGCTTGGAGCAGACAGGTAGGTGTTCGCTACCGCTCAGTGGGGCGGCGCCCAGTTATAAGGAAGGAGGTGCAGTGGTTACATCCAGTCTCTGAGGGACAGGGAGGAACAAGGCGCGGGGCTCCCCAGCACCCAGGCGTCGGGGCTCCTGACCCTGATAGTGAGCCCCGCTCTCAGCACTGGGGACAGCCAAGCCCGCGGGAACTGGGCGCTGCTGGACCAGATTGCGGCTCTGCGCTGGGTGCAGAAGAACATCGAAGCCTTTGGCGGAGACCCAGGCTGCGTGACTTTGTTCGGCCAGTCATCAGGGGCCATGTGCATCTCGGGACTGGTGAGTGCAATGCCCAGATAGACCTAAGCACAGTCGCAGGACCGCGTGGCCTACGGGTTCTGAACATATACTTGTGCAGATTTGGGTATACAAGAACATTCCAATCCACAGACCTGCCTTCACCACTGCCATGGGTACCACCCCTCACTACCAAGGATATCTGTTCCATTCAGGGAGGAAACCAAGCCAGCCCAGAAAGGGCAATGCTAAGACTATGAATGTGGTGGGCCAGAAAGATCATCCAGCACTTTCTGCCTCTCCACATTCCCCCAGAGGTCTATGCCCAAAACAGAGACCACTATGTGCCCTCTGGGCAGGGTTGGGGCCACAGATCAGGCATAGGAGTCAGGCATAGGTTAGAGACTGGGCTTTGCCCTTGACTTCTGGGGTACTGCTGACCTAGAGTTTGAGGGTAGGTCAGGTGCCCTGTGAGGGACATGTGGCTGGGCAGTTAACAGGGACCACATCACACAGGACCTCACTGGGCCACAGTAATAACACTCAAACACTTGAGCACATTCCATGTGCCAGTCACTTTTCTAAGCACCTTATACATATTCATTCATTGAATTACCTCAACAATCCAAAAAGAGGAGTATTCCCTTTCTGCACTCTACAAAAAGAGAAGTGTTCTCCACTCTTACAGAGGAAGAAAGTGAGGCCCAGAGAAGTTAAGCAACTTTATTGAAAATGCATTGGAGAGCAGGCAAAGATTTTAAGCAGGGGAGTGACACAATCAGATGTGCCTTTAGAGTTGGCTCTGTCTGCTGGATCTGGATTAAAATGAAGCACAAACAGAGACTTGGAGACCAGCTTGGGGTGAGGGATATTATATCTAATGGGGGCTAGTTCTGAAATAGAAGCAGGAAAGATGGACAGTAAAGGAGCAATGCAGGAGGCCAAGTAGTCAGGACAGGGCCAACTGCAGCATGCAGATGACCGGAGGAGAGAGGGAAGGCCCAGATGGATGGTTTGGGTAAGGGACAACCCCCAGATGGGGAGTGGCTGGAGCAAGTTTGCGGCACATGAAGTCTGAGGTGCCCAGGGGGCAGGATGGGGGTCCCATATATGGTTGTTCTCTCCAACCTGGGTAGCAGGGGAAGGCTAAGAGCTATCAGCGCAGGTAATTGGGGTCATGGGAACCATAGGGTCCCCTTCTCCTATTCCTAGTCCAGTAGCAGAGGGGGGCCCTTTTGGTTTGTTACACCAGCAGAACCACTGCAACAACACCAGATGCCCTGAGGGACCCCTGGGGCCATTCCACAGACCAGGACATGGATGCCCAGAGAGTGGAAGGCACAGGCTCTAGGTTTAGGACTCCAACCCAGAACTCCTGTCTTCCTCCTTGCTTCTGCCCTCTCTGGGCCCCTTCAAGCAACCCAGCCAGGCCAGAAAGGCACCCCAAACTGCCCAAGTGGTCCCCATTTGTGCATGTCATGGCTACCACACTCCCCCCACCCCTGCAGATGACATCACCCCTAGCCCGGGGTCTCTTCCATCGGGCCGTTTCCCAGAGTGGCACCTCAGTACTCCAAATCTTCATCACTCCTGATCCACTGAAGGTGGCCAAGGTGAGTGTCTCCTCTCTCCTAAGGTTCAGCAAGGGAAGCAGGATGGGCACACCCTCAAGCACCTCTTCTCTTCACAGAAGATTGCCCAGCTGGCAGGCTGCAATCACAACAACACAAAGATTCTGGTAGACTGCCTGAGAACACGATCAGGGGCTGAGGTGATGCGTGTTTCCCAGAAGATGGTAGGTAGAGCTTCCTTCCGGCCTCTGACCCAGCTGCCTGCAGCCTTCTGACCTGGTACTCAGCCGCCCCCGGCACCACGCCTCAGAAGATTCCCTTTAGTCCCATCCTCTTCTCTTCCCACAGAGATTCTTCAAACTGCACTCCCAGGAAGACCCTCGAGAGGTGAGCAGGCCCCATTCTGTCTGAACATCTCCTGTGAGCCAGACACTTAGGATACTCAGGCCAAAATTCCTTCACAGGTCTGATGTTCCACTGGGGGCAGATAATAAACACTATAAATAAATGAATTATTCACTTCTTCAGGAGGTGATAAGTTAATGGAAACAAAAGGAGGAGAGTAAGGAGGTTGGGCATGTTGGGAGGGGTAGGATTTTAAATAGAAGGAACAGAGAAGTCTTAGCAAAGATTTTCAAGAGATAAGAGAATGAGCTATGTGAATACCTCTTGGTGTCAGCCAAGGGGTGGGAGATGGGGGTATCCTGAGTCTGAGTAGCCTGGTCCTGCCTGTGGCTGGTCTTCTCTCACACCAGGTTGACTGAGCCCCAGCTTTTTCCCAGTCAAAGAGCATATAGCTAGAGTAATTTCTGGAACTTGCTGAGCTGGCATCTTTGAGCAATGGGGTCCTAGGAGGGTAAGTGGGAGAATTGACTTGAACCCCCCCCTTGCCTTATAGATTGTGTGGTTCATGAGCCCCGTGGTGGACGGTGTAGTGTTTCAAGACAACCCTGTTGTGCTCCTGACTCAGGGGCAGGTTGCCCCTGTGCCTTACCTTTTGGGTGTCAACAGTCTGGAGTTCAACTGGCTCTTACCTTTTGTAAGTGAAGAGGAGGGATGCCCATCACAGTAGGGGTAGCAGAGGATGCCTTTTGAGCAGTGCTGGGTACCAGGTCAGATCCCAGAGGTCTCTCTGGGGATGCCCAAGAGCTTGGGAGCCTCCTGCAGTCCCTGTGCAGTGATAACTGTACAGGAATGATGAGAGGGAGAGAAGCATAGTCTCTTGGGGTTTGGGGGCCCCAAATCTTTAGCTCATAGTGTAAATGGGTCCTCATATCCATTCCTTCCCCTCGAGGCGGCTGTACATCCTGGGTCCCTCCCTTGCTCCCGGGTGGATCAGGGCAGATGTCTGAGCTCAGGAGGGCCCTCCAGCCCCCACTGCAGCTCCAAACCAAGTTAGTGATGGAGAGGTTGGGAGCAGGAGTGCGGGAAAGGGTCATGGGCACTTCTGCTCTGAGAAGAGCCTTGGGGCCTGATGTGGCACAGCTGGAATCCTTCCTAATGTTTGGGCCTGGCCTACACCTGGGCCCTTGCCTTGTGGAGCAGATCATGAAGTTCCCGATGAGCCATCTGAGGAAAGAAAGCATCATCAAGCTGCTCTGGAATACCAGCACCCTATTGGTGAGGGGCCGTGCTGTTATGTGCACTCTGTTTGGTTCGACAAGGCAGCCTCCCTATTTATACCTAGTAGCTGCTCTTCACAAAGGGCTCCCAACCAGGACAGAGATGTTCCTTGGGGGGGCCTGGGGTTTTGCACGGGATCAGGTGACTGCTGTTGGGCAAGGCTCTCCAGACTTCCTCGGGGACACAGCAAGCAGTTCTCATGCAGCTAAAACACTGGAGTAAGAATTGTCAAAGGGGGAGGCCTTCCCAGGAGGCTCCTCATCCCCCTACACCCAGGCCAAAAACTCCTGGGAGTGCCAAGCCTGGATCCAAGTCACTGGTGTGCCTACCTCTGACCCAGCTGGCACCCCACACCTCAGGGTGGGTGTGACTTCCCCACCTAGAATGTCACCAAGGAGCAGTTACCACTGGTGGTGGAGGAGTACCTGAGTGATGTGGATGACCATGACGAGAAGATGCTACAAAAACATGTGATGGACCTGGCTGAGGATGCTACCTTTGTGTACTCCACACTGCAGGCTGCCCGCTACCACCGCAGTATGTGGGGTCCTCAAGAGTGGCCACGCCTTGTCCACTGGGCTGCTTGCCCCTGGGCTGACCACTCACTCACTCACCCTCTCTGTACCTCTGGGCTGATGTAGAATTCCAAGTGGCCACAGAAGAGGCAGCGTACTGTCAACTGCAGAGAAGACAGGCTGTTCCTTAGGGCTGAGGAGGGCAAGGCCAAGGCCAGCCCAGAGGAAACAGCCTAGGGTGGACAGGAAAGGTCACCTGGCTGCAAGGACAGGCCTCTGTAGGGGTATCTTGGAGATCCTGCCCAGGCTGACCCAGGCTTGGGCAACACGTGGGTGAGAGGTCAAAGGAGGGGCTGGGGAAGGTTGACACTGAAGAACCGTAAGTGCCAAATAGAGAGAGGAGAGGTTCAGTATAAGGAAGAGAAGGCTTACCACAATCCCATGAGCTGTTTTCACGTCCCTAGTCTGCAGATGAGGACTTGCAGCTCTGAGAGGCTGGGTGTCTTGCCCCAGGTCATATGGCTAATGAGTAGTGTAGGTAGGATTCAAATCTGCTCCCTGGGTTCTGAAGCCCAAGCTCTTTCCCCTGCTTGATGCAGGTGGGTGGGATGCTTGGGGTGGATGAGAAGCCCGGGCTGAGACTTTCTCAGCAGCCTTCATTGGGTTCCTTGTTCCTAGATGCTGGCTTCCCTGTCTACCTGTACGAGTTTGAGCACTACGCTCCTGGCACTATCGTAAAACCCCGCACTGATGGGGCAGACCATGGAGATGAGATCGGCTTCATCTTTGGAAGTCCTTTCTCCAAAGGTGCCGAAGTCCCACCTGACTCCCCGCTGGGCGTCTAATCTCTCCATCTTTGTGTTCTGACCCTGCCCTCCCTGGCTGACCACAGGGAGTTAGCTAGCAAATTCTTAATCTGGAATGCTCTCCCAAGTGAAAGCCTCCCAGCATGGAAGCAGTGGGGTGGGATGTCCCCACCCCAGGCTCTGTTCTAAACACCACCTTCCATTCTGCCTCCAGGCCATTCCTCAAGCCAGGAGAAGGCACTGAGCCTCCAGATGATGAAATACTGGGCCAACTTTGCTCGCTCAGGGTGAGTCTGATCCCCCAACATGTGTGGGTGGTCTTCCTACCAGCGCTAGACCCGATGGTCAGCTGTTTCAGATATTTGTCCTTGTGTGTCCCATAGAAAAGGCACCTGGGCCTAAATGTCCCTAGAATATACCTCTCTTTGTCCCATGACCACATCCTTCTTTCACTCAAGCATTCCACAGTCACTGCCAATGCGCTTTTTTGTGGCCAGTTCAATATTGGGAGCTGGAATTCAAGGGTATCATAGACATGATCCCCATCTGCCAGCAGCCTGTTAATGGTTAACAAAAATATTAAATTACCATCTGGCATGATGAGAATTGTGTTGGGGGAGCGGAAGGCCCTATGAGAGCATAGAGGAGGTGTCTGAGCGGGCTGGGGTGGGCAGGGGCGGCTTCCTGGCAGAGATGACTTCTGAGCTGAGCTTTGGCTAGTCTTGCAACTAGTTTCCATCTCCACGTCCTCTCTCCTTTCTCTCCATCCTCCTGATGACACTCAAGGGATCTTTCTGAAATGTCATTTGACCAAGTCACCCACTTAAAACTTCATGGCTTCCCTTTGTTCCCAGGTAAAGTCCCATCCCCTTCACTTGGGACAAAAGTCTTCAAAATCCTTTCTGTTTCATCTCCTCCCACACCTATTCTCTTGACACACTCTATATTTTCGCCTCACCCTGTCCTTCTGCTTTCTTCCAAAAGCCCTGGGCTTTCAGACCTCCAACCCTTTGCACGCACAGTTCCCTCTGCCTCAAAGTCCCCTCCCACCACACTTTTCCTCCTCTTTCTTAAAGATCTGTCTAAATATCCTCTCTGTAAGGCCTTCTTGAACCCTGCCTCCCAAAGGGAAAGTGAATGAGGGAAAAGTAACAGAAGGAGACAAGTTGAAGACGAGCTCAAATAATCCTCTCTCCTTCCTCCCGGGCAGAAACCCCAACGGTGGGAAGCTGCCCTACTGGCCACGCTTCAACAAGGATGAGAAGTACCTGCAGCTGGATTTAACCACAAGGGTGGGTGTGCTGCTTAGGGAGGAGAAGATGGCCTTTTGGAAGAGGCTGCACCAGAATTAAGGACCTAAAAAGCAAGGCAATTCTGACGGTGGCTCTGCAGGAGGGAGCCTTAGGGATTGTCCCACCACGCAGGCCTTGGGAAGACTGGCCATGGACATATGTGGGACAAACATCCTGCCCTCCCCAGTCCATGACAGAGCTTTAACCTGTTTGGGGCCCAGAATCACCCTCTTCAGCCGGACATCCCATGATGTCCAGCTATCTCACTGACCATTGGATTAGTCCAGGCCCTTTCTGCCGGATTCTGCCCAGCTACCCAGACTCAGAACAAATGCTTCTCTTCCTTCTCCAAATCCTCCCACCCATCAAGGTCAACGTCAAGCCACTTCTTATGGGAAGTCCACCTAGATTGCCACTGCCCCACCATTGCAAACAGTTTGCCGTTCGCCATTCATCCTGCTCAACCTTATGCCTTTTCACATTGGACTGAGGCCTTGGGCAGGTTATGTGTTATAAGGAGTGATGCTTTGATAGCTGGGGATCTTCTCCCCTTTCCATACCGATTTTTCCCAGGGCCCCTTCAAAGCCTGGCCACAGAGACAGTCCTTAATAAAGACACGTTGGCTCTGAACTTGTGTCCATCTGTGAAACAGTTGGGTGAAGCGGATGGTTTCTCGATTTGAGTCCTTGGAGGGAGGGAGCACTGCTGGCTTCTCTCTGCCAGGCTGAGCCTGTGCTGCTCATTCAGTCAAGGAGAGCTGCTGCAAAGTTGCCTGGGCTGCAGAACACCTGGCTTTTTTTTTTCCCCACTGTCTTGAGTGCACCTCTCAGGACATCCACACTCCATGCTCACTTGTCCACTGGGTGAGGTCTTGGTGCTGCATTCAGACTCCTCACTCTCTGGTCTCTCTTGCAACCTGGGCATACCCCCACTGATCCCACAGGTTTTTTGTTTTACTGGGGGATTTTTTGTGGATTTTTTTTATTTTTGGAAAATATACACAACATGCAATTTACCATTTTAACCATTTTAATTTCAGTGACATTAAGTACATTTACATTATCATCATCATCATCCATCTCCAGAATTTTCTTTATCATCCCAAACTGAAATTCAGCATCCATTTAACAATAGCTTCCTATGAACCCAAACCCTGGTACCCACTATTCTACTTCTTAGCCTATGAATTTGAGTATTTCAGGAGCTTCGTGTGAATGGAATCATACGTACTGTATGTCCTTTCGTGTCTGGCTTTTTTCACTTTGTGTGTCTTCGCATGTTGTAGCATATTTCAGAATTTTATTCTTGTTTAAGATTGAATTATGTTCCACTGTATGTACATACCACATTCTGTTTCTCTGTTTATCTGTGGATGGACATTTGAGTTGTTACCACCTTTTGACTGTTGTGAAAAATGCTCTGAACATGAGTGTAGTGTCCCACGGGTTTTGTGCCATAAACTATAATGCCGATTAGATTCTTTATCTCTAGAGGGTTTCCTTAGTCTCTGAGACAACTGGAGGCTGCAAAGCCCCATGGGGTGAGGGACATCCAATCCTTCATACCCTCACATCTAAGCCCCCAACACAAAGGATGGTTGGAGGAGGGAGACGAGCCCCTTTCAGGTAAACATTTATCTTCACGACAATGTTGGCACATAGATTTTATTATCCCATTTCTACAGACAAGTAAACTGAGACAAGAGACATAAAAGTCCTTGCATAAGGTCATGAGCTAGTGGTGGCAGAGTGGGGATTTGATCCAGGCCTGTCTGACTCATCCTGCTACCTCTATTCAGACCTGGAACAATCCCTGAGAGAAGGTGGCCCCAGAGGAGGTGTGACAGCTCCAAATTCAGGGGAGGAATAGCTAGAAGCCCCTGTCTACCTCTAACCAGGGAACAGGTGATTAAATAGCCATTTCTCAGTAACAGCCAAAGTGAGGACTAGGAGCTCAGCCCCCTGGAGGGCAGTCCTGGGCAACAAATACAGAAATCAGCAGATGCTGCCTGAGGTCTAGCTGGGCTTCACACACAGACACACACACACACACACAGGATGCCTATATGGGGTATCCTGCCCTGGGAATTCAGAGGCCTGACGTCAGGCTGGTCCAGGCGTGCTTCTGAGGCTCCCTCAGTTCTTCCCTCCTCAGGCTTTCTCAGGGCTGGGAAGGGAGTTTATGGGAACAGCCACCCGCCCATAGGGTATTCCGAATCAGAGGGAGAGCAGCTGAACTGGAGCCAGGGCTCAGCCAGCTGCAGGAGGTGTAAGGATCATAAGGAATTCTGAGAACCCTGGCACCTTCTCTAAGAACTCAAGCCAGCAAGAACTCCAATGGGCAACATGGATGGTGGGCTGGGCCCCTGCCTCATATCCTCCCTTCTTGTCTGCTCTTCTCAGATGTCACTGCTGGGGTTGGAGAAGGCGACGGCCTGCCCTGTCTCCATCCTGTCTTCATGCCTTCGCTGGGATCCCGCGATGGCCGCCCAGAGCCCTTCCTAAATCCCCTGTCGCAGGGAGCCCTTCTCAAGAACTGATTAGATCTTGGTGAAGACCCCAGGGCGCTTCTGTGGCTTTTCCCCACGTTTACTTCGGCTCGCCGGGGGTCTCTGTGAGCACAAAGGCGCACCATTGCAAAGTTGACCCGGGAACGGCGCGCACAGGCGGGGTTCAGCTGGCCCCTTCCTCTCCTCCATCACCCCCAGCTCCCTACCCCCAAAGCAGCAATTACCGGCAGAGGCGGCCGGGGAAGGGCCAATTAGTGCGGGAGTCGCAGCCCCTCGGCTGTGCCCGCGCTAACCGCAGCCCCCGCAGCGCCGCCACAGCCGCTCGCCCGCCGCCGCCCTCCCTGCCCGGCAGACAGCGCCAGCCGCCTGGGAGCCCCGGGGGACGCGCCGTCCGGCCTCCCGCCAACTGCAGTGATGGATCCAGCAGCCTGGCGTGCGGCCAGAGCCCAGGCGGACGCGAGGGCGCCGGGAGCTGCAACTTGCTGCCGCTGGGTGGTGGGGGCGAGCGGAATGGGGCCTCCCTCCCTGTGAAGACTCCTGCGCCCCCGACGGCTCGCGCCTGGCGCCTGCCTTCAGTCGCCAGGCAGGCAGGCTGCAGGGGCGCAGTGGTGGGCGGGGGTAAGAGGAGTTCCTCTTACAACCTCACGGTCCTCAGCCTTGGGGACCTCCAAGGCTTCTTCCTAGGGTGGCCAAGCCCAGAGCAGCTCCCTGTTGGCCGCCTTAGCAGGAACTGGCTTGAGAAACCCTGGGCTTGCACTTGATAAAGTTCCCCCCGCAGGCAAGGTGGGCAGAAGGGTGGGTGGGCAGTGCAGGACCGAAGGACCCTTTTCACTGATAAGCTAATTTATGGACTTCCTCCCCTGGGTCCTGGCCCTGCACAACCTGCCTTGCTCACCTATGGGCTTTGAGACACAAGGGGGATCAGTCTTGTCCTCCGGGAGCCCACAGGCTGCCTAGACAGAAGCTCCATGGACTTGGCTGGGATCCCAAGCTTATGGAAACTCTGAGGTCCATGAAGGCTTCAGGTGAAGGAAAGAGGCGGCACCGCCACTTCAAGGCTTCCCCTTCTCCAGCCGACTCCTTTCTAGCCCAGACTGGACACACTGGGGCCCTGCAGTGTGGGGGCGGGGTGGGCCTATGTCCAGGACACAGTCTGGATGAGGCTGGGGAACGGAAGAATCAGGGGAGAAGGGTTTAGTGGAAAGACTCACAAATGGGATTCACCAGAGATCTGCTGTACAAGACTCCCATTTCCTGTGCCACACAGGGTTGGGTAAGAGGTGCTGGGACCTCTGAGCAGTCCTGCATGCAGTGTCCTGGGGTTCAGAATGGCTTTATTTCTATACCCCACGGTTTCCCAGGTGGTGCTAGTGGTAAAGAGTCTGCCTATCCATGTAGGAGATGTAAGAGATGTGCAGGTTCAGTCCCTGAGTCAGGAAGATCCCCTGCAGGAAGGCATGGCAACCCACCCCAGTATTCTTGCCTGGAGAATTCCATGGACAGAGGAGCCTGGCGGGCTACAGTCCATGGGGTCACAAAGAGTCAGCAACTTAGCACGCATGCATGCACACCACTCAGGCCTGGTCTTAGTAGGGAAGGGCTGGAAGCCTGCCTTGTGCCCTAGAACCTCACTCAGACCCTGCTGGACCAGACTTCCTGTGAAGGAGAAGGGATCACTTGTAAGGGAATGAGAATTCCCCCTTTCTACGTACCAAGGTGATTAGCTATTTGGAGAGAGCGTGGGGGAAGACTGTGAGAAATTGGGTGTGGGGATTGAGTAAGGAAGAGAGACCATGACAGAGATACCACCTTGGGTCCTTTGTGGAATGAGGTGACAGTGCATTAAATTAAAGCATGAGAGGACTTCCCTGGTGGTTCAGTGGCTAAAACTCTGTGCTCCCTATGCAGGAGGCCTGGGTTCAGTCCTGGTCAGGGAAATACATCCCACATGCCCTGGCTAAGAGGTCGCATGCTGCAACTAAAGATCCTGCCTGCCACGGCGGAGACAGAAGATCCTGCTGCAACGAAGATCTGGCACAGCCAAGTAAGTAAATAAATGAATGAAAAAAAAAAGCATGAGCGAAGGTATGGAGATAGGTGACAGAGACAGTGGAACAGTCTGCCAAGAAACGTAGAGGGTGGAGAAAAGAAACAGGAGCAGGCGCACATGCACCCAGACAAAAATGCACAGAGAGCCAGGGCAGTGCTGGGGGCTGTCCTGGAGAAGGGCGCTACCTGGGCACTTAGAAGAGGGCAGAGAGCAAAGGATCTGGTTCTCATCCCAGGTGTCTGACTGCTGAGACCCTTCGGGGCATGACAGAAAGGGCATCTGGAAAGGCCGTGGGAGCACAGAGATGAACCTATCTTGGGGCTGGGTTGGGGTGTTGGGGAAGGCTTCCAGGAGGAGCATCTGAAAGGACCAGTAGGAAAGAGTGGAGTGGATAGAGGTGGAAAGGGAAGGGGAGAAACTCAGGCCCGGAGGCAGGAAAGAGTCTCTTCCATCCTGGCGGCTGTGCATCAGCGTGGCCCACACAGGAAGATTAAAAGAGGAACCAGGCCCAGAGCTGAAGCACCAGGCCTGTAAGCCTGGGAGGGAACACAGCCCCTACCCTGAGGTACTGGAGAGCCATGGGAAGGACAGGTACTGGTTAGGCTTATCTTCCAGAAGGAGCTACTGAAAGAGGAGAAGGGAGAAATAGGGAAGCCAGGGAAGGGTGGTACAGAACTGGAAGTGAGTCCTTCAGAGAACAGAGCAAACAACTTCATAAAGCAGATGGGCAAGTATTGGTGACAGGAGGAGAGGGGTGGTGGAAGTTGAGAGAGACTCCTCAGTGTCTTGTTGCTCCAAGGAGCTTTGGGCCAAGGCAGGAGGTCAGCTCTGAGCATCCACCCGCTGCCATCCACAGGTGGACCCTTGGCTCAGAGCTCTCCCACCCAGCCTTGGAACTCACGTGAAGCCCCCCTAGGGCCTGGGCCCAGGAAAAGGCCCCTCAAGAGGGTGTCCAACCCAGGTTGGGGGCACAGCCTGGAGGGCCAGGTGTTACTGGGGGAGCTCCTCCCCTCTGACCCCCCTCGCCAGACGCTAATCAAGGTAGTACTGTAGCCTCCTGCCGCTGACCCTCTATCATTGCAATGATAGCTCCATGGTCATGAGGGGTTGAGTTTGGGCAAATCAGAAGGAAGGCCCATTGGAGCTCTGAAAGAACTCAGAAGCTGAGAGCAGACAGCCTCACAGAACAGAGTTTGACCTACCTCTTTTAGGCACAGTTTGGGAGCTTTGTGTTCCTGTCTGGGCCTGTTCCTCTGTGTGTGTGTCCTCAGGCGAGCCACTGCCTATCTGGGCCTGGTTTCCACTCTCCAGTGCACTGGGAGCAATCTCTGGGGCAGAACACTGCTCTAGGCTCCCTCTCCTCCAGCCATGGTCCAGAACTCCTGTCTACTCTCGGCCTATTCATCCATAGGTGCTATGGAGGAGCACACCCTTGACTTCTCCAAGGAGTCACTGGATGATCATTATGTATCTTCTACTGTGAAGGAGCAAGGACCCTTTGGAAGGGGAGCCTGAAGGTGGAAGAAAAACCTTTCAGGAAATTAGCCCCAGTGGCAGGAAAATTCATCAAAAGCTGGCAGAAGTGCCTGCTGCTGATTCATGTCTCTTACCTAAGGAACAGCTCTTCAAGGCTAAGGGCAGGACTGGTAGCTTCCAGAGTCTTCCAAAGACCCCAGACCCAAAACTTCAAAACACTGGACCTTTTACTGGGATTTTCAGCATCTGGTGGGGGGGAGGGGCACCGTCATCCATTTTTTTGTTCCTGAATCATGGGATTCTACAGTGCTAGGAAAGGCTGCTGATAGACAGTGGCCTTGAGTTTGATACAAGTGCTGTGTGATCTCAGACACTCAGTTGACCTCTCTGATCCTCTCTGCCAGGAGGATTTCTGACCTTGCCTACCTTCTAAGTGACCAATACATCTATAATATTCAGTGCATGTGTGCTCTCTTCAGTCGTGTCTGACTCTTTGAGACCATATGGACTGTAGCCCATCAGGCTTCCCTGTCCATGGGATTCTCCAGGCAAGAATACTGGAGTGGGTTGCCATGCCTCCACCAGGGGATCTTCCTGACCTATGGACTGAACCCAGCTTTAAATGGCAACCCACTCCAGTACTCTTGCCTGGAAAATCCCATGGACGGAGGAGCCTGGTAGGCTACAGTCCATGGCGTCGCAAAGAGTCGGACACGACTGAGCAATTTCACTTTCACTTTCCTGAATTGCAGCCAGATTCTTTACCACGTGAGCCACAGGGGAAGCCCATAATACTCAGTACACCTGGGAAAAGAATAATTTTTCATGAAGAGTGAGGATGGAACCATATCAAAACAATTCTTGGTAGAGGGACCATCCAGCAGGAAAACAGTCTGGATGTGGAACTCATTATTATGGTGGCACTTACCTCCCTCCCACTGCCAGGTATTATGGCAGGCAGAAGAGCTGTTGCAGGACACCCCTCCAGGGAGCACTGTTTACCTGGCTTACAGTGTGAATGAGCCCCCAAATGTAACCTGAACTCCACGCCATTCGTACTCTGGACCTGCCACCTCCATGCACACTTACACCACCCATGCCTCAGAGAAGCCTCTGATGGGATCTCTTGGTTACCATCTCATCCAAAACATCCACACTGGGTGATCTTTATAGCCCCCTCCTCTTCCAGCCTGTCCATGGCTGCCTTCAGCTCCCAGAACTGGTCTGGCCACCAGGTCAGCCTGATCATTTGAAGCAGAATCCTTTGAAGGAGCTATGGATGTAGCACACCCCAGAACCATAGGGAATCCCTTCCAGGCTGGTGAGGTGGCCATGGGCTAGTAACTCTGTCGGTCTATTTTTAAGACGGTATTACAGTGCAGCTGGGAAACCCTGGCTGCAAGGATGGTTTAGAGCTCAGCAACTTGGGGAAAGAATCCAAGAACAAGGCCAAGTTTCAAGGTATCAGCAGGGAGACCAAAGGAGAGAAGATAAAAGAGGATGCATTTGGACTCAGGCGTCGATAAATGAGCCAGAAGTGGTTGTTGAATTATTCAGCTTCCTTTATTGATCCATTGATCTCTATCTTCAGGTCTTGGTTTATTCTTGGTTGGCATTTCCTGTGTCTAAGACAGTGGGAAGAGAAATGGAGAGAAGAAAGGAACAGGTTTTTAAGACTCCAGAAGAGAGAAGAGGCAAGGCCAAAGAGAAATTCGACAACAGGTATCAGGAACCTTAAAATGCCTGAATCTTTTGACATGGTGGATCTGTTTTCTGGAAATTGACCCTAAAAACACTGTCCAAAACTTTTAAGAAAAAGCCTTCAAGCATCACGATATTCATAGAAGCCTTATTTTATAGCAGTGAATAACGGGAAACAATCTAAATAGTTATGGCCGACAATAAGGGATCAGCCAAGAAGTCATTAGGAGTTTTATATGATTACATGGGGAAATACTTATGCCATAGGATTAGGTCAAAATGGAGCATTCAAAACTGTACCCATAGGGGAATTCTGTAGTGGTCCAGTGGTTAGGACTCCGTGCTTTCACTGCCAAGGGCCTGATTTCAATCCCTGATCAGAGAACTAAGATTCTGCAAGCTGCACAGCATGGCCAAAAAACCCCACAAACCCTGTACATATAGAATGTCACAACTGTGTGAAGAAATGTGGATGGAAAAGGACCAAAGAAAATATACCAGAATGTTAGCAATGATTGTCTTCAAGTGACGGGGTTCTCTTTTTTTTTTTTTCCTGTATTTCCTAAATTTTCTACGATATGCACAAGTTTTAAATAATTAAAACAAAATGTAAGGATGGAGCAAAAGACACTCATATGGGGTGTCTGCACAGAAGTAAAATAAGCACAAAGTAGTAGGGAGCTGATTCTGTCTGGAACCCAGGGTACTGCTATGTCTTAGGTCTGCTGACCATCTCCCTGGCACGTCAAATGGACAGAACTGATAGGATGAGGTGATACTGCAGGGCAGTCACTCTGCAGAGGACAGTCAAAGGCCCCTGAACTCATTATTTAAAGAAAAGCATGAGGGACATCTCTGGCAGTCCAGAGGCTAAGGCTCTGTACTCCCAACGCAGGGGCCCTGGGTACCATCCCTGGTCAGGATACTGCAACCAAAACCTGGCACAGTCAAATCAATAAACACTTTAAAAAGAAAGGAAAGAAAACAAATAAGAGTTTTCCCATAAGAGAAAGAAGAGGAGGTCAGGCTAGATAGAGGGGACAGTGAGAGCCAAGGCCCTGAGGCATGTGGGAACCACGAGCTGGCCAGTGTGGTCGCATGGCAGGGTGCCGTGGGGAGACACAATGGGAGATGGGATTGGGAAGGAAAGGAATGACTGCAGGGGGGTCACAGACGCTGGGCTGAGGGCCTTTGCCTCTCAGCCATAGGCAAATCGGGGGCTTGGGGGAGGGTTTCAAGCAGCAGGGCAGTGTGGTTAGAGCTCTACATTCTCCAGTTCCCTAGTCTAGTCTGTTTGCCATCACCCTCCAGAAACTCAGAGAGGCTGGGAAGGGAAGGAGAGCCATCAGGCAGCCCTCACACATGGTCAGCCATACCTCCTGACCCCAGCCTGGCCCTCTGCCCACCACACCAGGTTCAGGCCCCACCTCCGGCCACTCAGACAAACTCCTTCACCTCCCATGACAAAGAGGCTCATTTGGTGCCTGGGCAAGATTTTGCAAACGTCAACCTTGTAATTACAAGGATGAAATCATCTGGTTCCTTTTAAGCAAACGGGTTTATTGATCCCAACACTGAAGAAATGCTATTCTGGGGAAACTTGCTCCTCTCTGCTTTCCTCTCCCTCTGGGATGGATGAATTGATGGGGGTGTTGGGGGTGGAGGCGGCGGGTGTTTGTGGCAGGGCAGTTAAGAAGGGGGAGAATTTCCCAGAGGGACAAGGGTGAATTGTATGGTATGTAAATTATATCTCCAAAAAATTATTTAGGGCTCAGAAAACGGCCTCATTTAGGTGGATGATACCTCATCCTGGACTTCAGCCCATCTCCATCCAAAGACTAGAAGCTGAGTAGAGCTAGGTTTTGATGGCTCTGTGCCAACCACTAAATCCCCTTCTCTCCCACCCCCCTCAACGTTCATTTGTGGCTCCAGATCCTGTTTCAGCTTTAAGATGGTACACTATTTCCTCAGTAATTGAATGGATGCTGTTTCTTTAGAAAAAAGTACACAGAGGTTCAGGGACCTGGGAGGACCTCACCCCCACTTTGAGGAGAGACAGATGTGGGTGGCTGCTGACACCATATCTGGATAAAGCCATCCTTTCTGCTGAACCTGGGAGGCAGGCTGTCTAGGCCCTGACCAACCAAGCCAAGGAGGGACAAACAGTTGAGCTCAGAGGACAGGAATGTTCAACCATCAAGGGCAAGAGCCACGTCCTGCCACAAGGCCCACAGTAAGACCCCTTCACCCAACCTGTTGGGGCCCCCTTGGGAGCACGGTAGGGTGCTTCAGGAGAGTGACCCCAGCTCTCTACAAGCTCGCACACAGTTTGGTGAAGGAGACAAGCTGGACTTTGGGCATCTTTACCAGTAGAAGCCTTGGAATGGAATGGTTAAGAGCCACAGCCCCTTTGAACCTCGGTTTCCTCATCTGTAGAATAGGGTCAATAACAACAAACTTCAGGGTTATGATGAGGAGTGAATAAAGGATATACCCCCAGTGCTTACCCATTTCATTAACTCTAACGGGTCAGGGTCTTGTCTGGGTCCTATGGCCACCTACTTACCCTATCTCAGATAGGGACAAGGAGGCCTGTCTTAGAAGGTGGTTGTGTGAATTAACTGAGATAAGGGGTATAAAAGCACCCCACTCAGAGCTTCACAGTTGAACCAGACAATTAAGGATTCCCTCAACACCCTGCTCAGCAGTATCGTCTTTTACTGCCCACCCTTTCAAGATCAGTGGGAGCAGCTGCCCACACGGAAAAGTAGGAGAGAGAAGGCCCTGGACTGATTGAATCCTTAAGAAAGGAAAACTCCAAGCAGTAGGGTTTCAGAGAATTCAGCCAGGTTTATGGGGTTGGGAGGGTGTTTCTCGGCAATGAACAGTACCCTCAGGCTTCCATCTGTGGGCCCTACTAGAGCTGGCTGGTAGCAAACTCCTTCATGGGGTGGTGCCTGAACCAATCCATACCCATCGGACAAAAGCACAGAGCTAAATATATGTGATGTGGGTGAAATTTTCTTTTATTAATTTCCTTTAATCCAGTTTTTAAAATAAGTGAAAAAAATTAACAACCATTTAAAAAAAAATAAAAGGCATACAGAGTTCAGCCGAGGAGATGGCCTCCTTCAGCCTGCGGCTCGTTTCCCGGTTGTCCTGGCTGTTTGGATGCCAGACAATGCCGAGTGTGGGTTACCCTGTGGCCTGGAGTTGCCAAAGGCTGTCTGTGGTGCTGCTGTTCTGGGTCTGCCTGGCAGACTCTCCCGTCCCTTTCCCTCCAGACGGCATTCCCCACCTCTGTGAGGCTGACACTTAGAGTACTCTGTCCTGCTCTGCACTCCCACTGCTTCCAGTCCAGCTCCCACTGCTTCCAGTCCAGCTCCCACGAGCTTAGAAGTGATTTGTCTTGACCATCACCTTTGTCAAAAAATTCATGGTGGCTTTCTGCCTGAGCTGCTGCGAAAAAGCTTGTGGCAAAGGGCAAAAAAAAAAAGAAGCTGGTTCTGAAGTTTTACCTTTGACTACACCTACCCTGTAAAAGGTAGCCTCATAGATGGGGCCTTTGAGCAGTTTCTTTAGGAGAGAATCAAAGTGAATGGAAAAGCTGAGAATCTCAGTGGAGGGGTTGTTGCAGTCAAAAGACGCAAGAGCAGGACTACTGTAATGTCTGAGGTGCCTTTCTCCAAAAGGTACTTGAAATATCTCACCAAAAAATATTTGAAGAAGAATCATCTACATGATGGGTTTCCCAGGTGGCGCCAGTGGTAAAGAACCTGCCTGCCAATGCAGGAGACATACATAAAAGACTTGGGTTTGATCCCTGGGTCAGGGAGATACCCTGGAGGAGGGCATGGCAACCGACTCCAGTTTTCTTGCCTGGGAAATTCCATGGACAGAGGAGCCTGGCGGACTACAGTCCAAGTGACATGACTTTGTGACTAAACAACAACAACTACATGATTGGTTATCTATAGTTGCTAACAGCAAAGAAAGTTAGGAATTGCGTTACTTCCAGATTAGTCAAGATCAAGAAGAGGAGGAACTTGAAGGTTAAAACTCAATTATCTGGAATATTTTGTATGAGTTCTTTTATATATATATGTAATATATATATACAATATTATATAAATTTTTAAAAACTTTTTTTGTTTATTTTTCTTCACCACATCTCAGTTGCGCATGTGGGATCTAGTTCCCAGACCAGGGATCAAACCGCCCCCCTGCATTGGGAGCACGAGTCCTAGCGACTGGACCACCAGGAAAGCCCCTCTGTATGAGTTCTCGAATAAAACTTGGGAACAGAAACAACAAAATGTTCCTGTCTGGTCTGAGCATGTAGGCCACTCCAGTGAGATTTCAACTTTTATTTATTCCACATCTCCCAGGGAAAAAACAATTATTGCTGGAGTCCAGACACCAAGGTCAGTTTCAGGTCTGTGAGCCCTACCTGGACCCACTGTGGAGTAAGAATGCTTCCTTGTGAATCATCTATCAGACAGAAATGAAAGGTTTTACACAAGTATCTACCTGAACAGAATATGGCGACGTTGCATGGTATCACATGGGATACCCTTTTTTCCTACTATGGAAGCCAACAGCAGAAACTCTGTTCCCTTGACCACAGTCCTTGTTGACTGACAGCAAACTCATCATCTTCCTCTTGTTCAAACGATGACCGTGTTGTCTTGGTGCCCAAAGGTCTTCTTAGCTGAACTGGGAAGATGTAAGGGAGAGGCAGCAGATGGATGAAAACTTCTGTTCCCTGTGAGTGGCTTGGTTCTGCCTTGGTAACTGGGGTAGAGGCTGCCTCACTTACCTCTTAACATAAAGTGCAGATACTTTAAGGCTGGTTTTGTCTGTGCTTTGTGCTGATGTGAAGTTTCCCCCCTTCAGTTTCACTGGAACCTTTAGGCAGTGAAATAAATGGCACCTTTTGTCAGATGCAGCTGATACAAACTGTTCAGTGGGCCCACCATGTACTCTTACCCCCTCTTTTTGGGAAAACTGTTCTTCCCTTCTTTCAACCATTGGCTTTTCTCTGAACTTGCCAATCGCAGGCTCCCAGTCCGCAATGGGACAGCATGTGACATAAGCTGGCCAATGTCGTCACATCTGCTTGGATATGGTGATTTGGCAGAGGGGAGAGTGTGGGACCCAGATTAGGCCAATCCAGGAGATGGAAATTTTGGAGACAGAGAAGTGGATGTTTCCATCCTTTGTCAGGAAATGAATGCCATTGATGAGAGGCTGAGAGAACTAGCAGTGAGAAGAAACTGAGAAAGGAAAGAGTCCCTCTCTGTGATCTGTTTACTTAAAACTGACACCTTTTTAGCTTTGTTTTTTTATTGGTTTTCTGTCATTTGCAACTGAAAAGCACCCACGGGAAAGATTCTGAGATACCTGGAGACCCAATAAAAGTGGCTGGTGATATCCATATCTATGTATGCCCTTTCTGTTTGTGTACATACACACATTCACGCAGGCTTGGTGTAGGCCAGGGAGCATGCCCTTGGAAGGAGTTGATTCTCTGTTTGCTACTCAGAAAGTGTGTGCTTGTTAAAACCACTGGCCTGCAGGCTTGATTTTGCTGAAAACTCTCCCCCTGACCTTGGGCAATCCGTCACTAACTGGACCTTAGTTAGACGTGAAAAACCAGTCCAGTTTGCCAGGAACCGAGTGGTTTCCTGGGACATGGGACTTCCATTGCTAAAACCAGGATAGTCCATCATTCTAGCTCAGTTCTGTATCTGTAAAAATGAGATTGGATTGGACTAGAAAGGGCTGGGAAAGTCTGCCAAATCCTGCATTCAGGCAGACATTGCCAATTGCCTTTGGCACTAACTCCTGTAAGTTTAAGTGCATTCTTACAATCCTTTGCCATAAGACCAGCTACTGTCAAAACTGGCACCTATTTGCCATACTTGGACTGAGTTTTTGACAAGCTGAGATTTTAAGGATCAGAATTTATTGAGGACCAACTTTGAGTAAAGCTCTGCTATAAACCCCATGTCAGGCTGTCTCCAGCCTGAGCTAAATGACTTCCCTAGAACGTGTGGATCTTGTTTTTTAGGATTTGATTGAACATTTGTGTAAATATATGAACCGGTATTGGCTTGTTAATTCAGCTTGTTCTTTGGAAACTTAAAATTTATTGAGTGTTCATCATGTGCTAAAACTACGTAAAAGCTCTCATGCCAGCTAATACTGCGAGCTTGTGAGTGCCTGCATTTTGGAAAAAAGCAAACTGAGGCTTTGTGGTCCAGTGCCTATCTAAGGGACCCAGCCAGCAGGAAGGGGAGTGAGTGAGGTCCCATTTGAGGCCCTTCTGATTCCAACAACTCAGACCTTTCCACCATGATGCGGATTCAGTTGGATCTTTTTAGTCTCTTTCCACCGTTAGTCTTTGATGTGCACAGCCTGCACCCCTCCTAGTCGGTTTTCGGAATCTCCAAGGACTTAAGTTTCCAAAGGAGACTGGAGTCTCCTTCAAAGTCTCCAAGGACTTAAGTTTTCTGGCGTTCAGGTGACAATTTGGGGTTACTCTGCGCTGCTGGGGAGCCCAAAAGTCCCAGGCAGTGTAGAGGAAGGACTCGCGTGGGCCGCTCCCTATCTCCAACAACGGGGCAGATCCTCCACTGAACGAAGTGGCCCGTACTCGGGCCAGGAGAAAAGGGGCCGCGCGGCGCCGTGGGAAGAGCCGGGTTTCGCTGCAGTCCAGCGGCCCCGCAAGCGGACTTGCGGCGCATGCGCGGCGCGGGTTGCAGAGTTGTGAATGGTGCGTTTTGTTTGCCGGAGTTTGGGGCGGGCGGGCGCGCGAGGAGGAGGGGTGGGGCCGACGGGGGCGGGGCGGGCGGGCTAGCGAGGTGGGCGGCGAGAGGAAGTGGCGGCGCGGCGGCCGGGGGCGGCGAATGCTGGGCCCGCGCGGGCGGTAGGCAACGGCTGAGGCGGCGGCGGCGTGGGCTGGGCTCGAGCGGGCGGCGGCACCTTAGACTCCCGGGCGCGGGAGCCCACGCGGGCGGGCGCCTGAAACAAAGGGAAGCGAGAGTCAGGGCGCCGCGGGTGGGCGGTCAGTCGGTCCGCGCGGAGCCGGCCAGCGGGTGCCCGCGGAAGCCTGGAGCCCGGCGGCCGGCGCGGCCTCAGGGCGGGAAGATGCCGCGCGTCGTGCCCGACCAGAGAAGCAAGTTCGAAAACGAGGAGTTCTTCAGGAAGCTGAGCCGCGAATGTGAGGTGAGGCAGGCGGGCGGCGGGGAGGCCGCGGCGCGCCCCGAGCGGGCCCGGGCCGAGAAAAGTTTGGGAGGTGCGGCCCCGGGGATCCCCGCGCCGGCGCGCCCGCGGAGGGGCAATCTCGCCCGGGCAGCCGTCTGCCCGCTGACTCTGCTTGCCCTTATCGGGGCGGCGCGGGGCGGACGGCGTCGCGGATTTGGCTCCTGATTTCGGGCCGCCTCTGCCTTGCAGATTAAGTACACGGGCTTCAGGGACCGGCCCCACGAGGAGCGCCAGGCGCGCTTCCAGAACGCCTGCCGCGACGGCCGCTCGGAAATCGTAAGTCGGCGGGACGGGGGCGCGGGGGAGTGAGGCGCGCGCTGGTCACTTGTTGCACGGGGGCCGCCGCGGCCCAGGCCGGTTCCGGACGGCGCCGCGGACGCCGCGGCTCCCGGAACTGAGCGGGCGCCGTCTCACTTCCTACTCGGGATTCAAAATGCGAAACCAGACACTGGCGGGCCGCGTCCTCGCGGGGAGACGCTTCCCGGTGGCCGTCGGCGGGTGGATTATGTTTCCCATACACGACTCGGCGGACACTTTGCCGCGAGTGGATCTCAAACCCGAGCCCAACTAAACCAGGAAAGGTCACTGTGTGTAGGCTGTGACCCTGATTAAAGAAAGGGTCGGGATGTTAGTAGGAAGAAAACACCCGTAGGTGAAAAGAAGCGGGCTTCGTTCAAAATCGTTTCTTGGGCTATAGTTTGTCTCTTAGGCGCTAGATTTTGCGTAAATCTATGTGTGAAGCTCTCTTTTTCAATAGAGCTGAGAATAAATCAGAGGGTAAATCCACTTATCTGTTGTCCTAAAAGAGAAAAAAAGAACCCCCCCCCCATTAACGTGCCATCTTTTCTTGGCACATTAAGCTTCAGGAGAATCGGAAAGAAACCTTTTTTCCCCTCCAAACCTGAAAAACATATCCTGCTTAGGCCTGCAGTTTTTAAAGAATCGCATGGATTTGCAAAACCCATAGTCGATCTAAGGCCCTATTTTAGATGCTAGATTTGGTGCTTTACCTCCACCAAACCTTATGTTGAAAAAAAATTCAAGTATCCCAGTTCCCCTCGTCTCCTTTTGGTTTGTCCTATTGGAGGTGCTAATGAGGAGAGAATGATGGAGCCAAAAAGTGCATCGGAAAAAACTAAAGAGGCTGGTGGTTAATTTTTTAAGAAGTTGAGGCACTGTATAAATGGAATCTGATTATCTGTTCCATGACTTGGGCCACTGCATCTTCACACACTTGAAGCTACAGGCGCAGTTTGAATTTAGGTTTGCAATAGAAAGACATGTTGAACCACTCCCATTCCCTGTACAGGAGAGAATATTTTTATTGAGACATAATTCACATATCATAAAATTCTCCCTTTTCATCACTGAAATCAAGTTTATTTTTTTAAAATATTTTGATGTTTAAGACAAAGGCTTTCTAAATTGTATTACAGATAATGAGAAGATATGGCCATCTTTACTAGGAACTTTAGAATATTTGGTCATTATTGCACATTAGAAAAGAAAATGTCTAGCTTTTAGCCCACTTCCTTGAGTAGTTCTAATTGTTATATGATTCAGATGTATAGGACAAATAGTTTTTATTTTTGGCACTAAGTGGTAGAAGAATCTTTCCTTAGTTGGTTCAGTGATTATATCATCCTTTGTCTGGATTTCCTTTTGGAAAAGGTGGATGGTATACCCAACCAATGGATTTCTTGGAAGTAATTGATGTAAGTATAAAAGATGAGCTATAAAATGCTATTGTAATTTTTTAGAGCTGAGGTTTTTGTGGAAATCTAGGGAAATATAGTTAATAGGCTGTTTTCTGTCATTAAATTTTACTGCATGTGATTATGATTGGAAGTATAATTTGAGTGTATTTGAATATATATGAATTCATAGTATATTTGAATTATTATATCATATATAATATGAATTTACTGTTATAGCAGTATTATAGGTTGCTTGTATTTATTATAAATTCCTCTTCAGGGATAAATCAGACATTCTAATTCTAGACTTTCTCTTCTTCCAAAAATCTGATCCTACAAATTTTAATAAGTTCTTAATTTCTGACAAGTATTTAAGTTAAAGAAGGTAGGTAGTTTGAATTTCATCTAAGAATTGTAATTAAGACAGCACAGTTGGATGTATTGAATAATATAACTTTGTATTTGGAAGGAATTTCACTTTTTCCTCTCCAGTTTTCTCCCTTTAATTCAATGTTAGCCATACTTAAAATAACGGAGTTTTAGCTTCTAGGGGATAGAGACCACATTAATTTCATATATACCCCCTCTGTATGGGTTTTGCACAGTATCTTTTGCGTCATAAGCACTTGATTATTTGAATTTAAAGGTTACTTCATTTAATGCCCCAAATTTATCTTACGACTTGTAAACAGGCTATGGCTTTTACTTATTTGGTGGTGGAAAATAGGTGGGGAAAAAGCATTTTTTTTTGCTTCTATTTTAATAGCAGCCATGTATGATGAAAATATATAGTTCTCCAAATTATATCCAACCCTTTTCCCCTTTTATTTTTTATTATGAACACCTCCTTATCAGTGAGGTTAATGAAGAATTTATTTTGTATTTAGATGTAAAACAACATAAGGCTCTGATGCTCATCTCTTCTTAGCTGTAAAACTTACCGAGACTATATCATAGCATGAGATAAGCGTGATTATAGGTGAAGGGTAGAATCTATTTGGTAAAATCAGATTTATTCCTTATATAAGCTCTTGTATTACAATAAGAGTATTAAGAGGTATCTTCAACACTAATGATTAATAAAAAAAATTTATGAGAGGTATGGTGACTACTGTGAAAGTGGTAAAAACTTTTTAATCTTGAAGATGGAAGAATAAAAGGTATGTTGGATTGGCAGAAGTGTGCTATTTAACAATTTAATGAAACCTCATAAAATATAGTCAAAACATTCTGAGAATTCTCCATACAGCCACTTTTACCAGTGTAGATTTTTATGTTTTCAAACAAAATTTTCCCAGCTCCTATGTATTGTAGATGTTCCATTCAAAAAAAGAGTTCTGTGGTCAAATAAATTTGAGAAATGGTATTCTAGAGTGTAATCTGTTTTTACCACTTCTCCGGTCTCAGAGAGGTATGTTGATGAGATAATGGACATGAAGTGATGAAGCAGGAAATCTCTTCTGAGGTTGGCCTTCAGGCGGGAGGTGAGGTAATAAGAGTTGCAGAATGTCTTTACTTAGCCCAGAGCTGATTTGGGATACACCGTGACAGAAGGATTTGTTACTAGGTGACTACTGAAGAAACATGGCTGCGGGATTTTGGCAGGGTATTCATTCATGGACAGGATCTTTTATCTGTTAGCACTCTGCTCTGAGAATTTCATTGTCTGAGACTGAAAGAGTTGGCTGTCTTCTTCAGCTAAGAATTACTTCTCATTGTGTTTAGCAAATACATGTAGCATTTACTGGGTGGTGTTCTAAACACTTGACAAGTACTGAAAACTGAGGTTCAGAGTGAAGTAATTTTCCTCAGGTCATCCTAGGCAGTTTGCCTCCTAGTGTCTGCTTTTCACTTCAGTGGTTGTTTTTTAAACTTATGCTAATAGTTGGCAGAGTTCTTAAGGTTAATATCGTAATATTGATGTTTTTTCAGTCTCTATTGGTATAAGTATGTACCACAAGAAAAGGTATCCCAGTGATTAAGGAAATGCCATTAAAGGTATCTATAGAGATTTAGCAGTTAGATTGACCACTGCACTTTCTAGTATAAATCATAGAAATAGGAAGTGCTGTAATTTTTATCTGTAAAGAATCTAAGCCCCTATCTTCGGGGGAACTAGTGGATAGCTGAATCAGCTAATGCTTTCAACAAATTGCCCAAGAATGTGAACCCCTAGCTTTCAGATGAAGACTCTATCCATTCCGTTCCGTCGCTCAGTCGTGTCCGACTCTTTGCGACCCCGTGGACTGTAGCCTACCAGGCTTCTCCGTCCATGGGATTCTCCAGGCAAGAATACTGGAGTGGGTTACCGTTTCCTTCTCCAGGGGATCTTCCCGACCCAGGGATCGAACCCGGGTCTCACGCATTGGAGGCAGACGCTTTAACCTCTGAGCCACCAGGGAAGCCCTTGGAAACAAATCATGCTTTAGAATTTTAATTAGTAACCTAAAACAAAAAGTTCTCTGATTTCAACAAAGAGTTTACATTTAGATGATGAAAAGCAGAATTTTTTTAATGCTTTTTATGTATTTCTTTTAGAATTTCCCTGGGAAAGAGTGACAGTGTTACTTCCATTTTTAACTAGGGGGAAGTATAGAGTTAAATTGCTCTGGGGCTACACAGAATGACACTTTATTGAAATGGTTTTAGATTGTTCTGTCTGTCGAGCTGTGCCATTCAAATCTTTTATAAATATTAGATGAATACTCTTTTGTTATTGTCAGATCCAGTTTTCCTAAAGTCAGAGTTTCGAAAATGCATTTTTAAAAATTCATCCAAGGTTTTAGCGAGATGAGTACTGTCATATCACATGCTAGTGTATGGTTTATCAGAGGAGAGACAGTCCCAAATGCATTTTTTTCCAATAGTGAGCTATTAGTTAATTAACATTTATTTATATTCAGTGTGGAAGTGATTGGAATTTGGGAAACTTTGGATAAAATAGACACCTATGGGGATGAAAAAGTCTGTGTTTTTTAAGCTGAGCCTTTCCTGAAACTGGAATTTTTGTCTCTGAGAGTGAGTTCTACTGAAAACCATAATGGAGGATATTGTCATCTTATAAATTTTGGTTATTAAAAAGCACTGGAAATGATATTTGGTTAGTTTTATTCATGATAATGAGATCCTCCCAATGTGATATATCGTGGAGATATTTTCACTTCCAGTCATTCCCGAGTGCATTTTTAGCATGATTTTTGAAGCATAGTGTTTCTTTGAGCAGGGAAAATCAAGAAAAATTAAAGTGTCTCATTTACACAACTTTAAATTGTGGTATGCTTTAAAATTCAAAATATTCAGCTCTTCCATGATTTTTACGTTTAAAAATAACAAGTTCTTAAATGTAGTGATGGGGGCTTCTGGTTAGACATTAGCAGTGCGTTGTACTAACGTCAGCAAAAAATGACCTGAAAGAAAGTATTGATTCCACGTCTGATTTTATATTTAAGCAGCCAATGGCAAATGTCCTCAAAATGGAATCAGATGTTTGTAACTTAATACTTAAGAAAAATGATGAGTGCATGTTTTTTTACTTTTAAGTAATCTTGGTGCTGCCTGGCTTAAGACAGAAACTGATGTAAAAATAAATGACTGCCTGCATAATTTATGTAATGTCCTGCTCCTGATCCTGTTTGTATTGATTTTTCTAAAAGGCTTTTGTGGCCACAGGAACCAATCTGTCTCTCCAGTTTTTTCCGGCCAGCTGGCAGGGGGAACAGCGACAAACACCTAGCCGAGAGTATGTCGACTTAGAAAGAGAAGCAGGCAAGGTAGGAAACATTTCTTTGCAATTTGAAATACCGTGGATTGTTTTTTTACTATTAGAGATTACCTGGTGATTGGTATTTTAAGAAAGAGATCACAGGTCTGATAATAGACATGTGATCAGATTTGCTTTCATTCCATATTAAAAAGATATAATTTTTAAAAATCAAGTGGTTTATATAATTTCATTGCTAATATCATGCTTATGTCATTTGCCACAGAAAGTTCTCACCCTTAAAGAGAGTAGTGTGCTTTCTTATATGTAACGTTTGAAACCTAATTCCTTCAAAAGTGTGGACAAGAAATTTTTTGTTTTACTAAAATGTGTGTGACTATAGTGTGTTTTTTTTTTAAAGTTAAATTTAGAGAAAAATGGGAAAAGACTTAGGCTTAAAATTTAATAGTATTTAGAAATGATTCATGGATAGATTTCCACTTCTTAATGTAGCCAATTTAATTTTGAGAAAATATGAAAAGATTAACATGGAAAAATTTTTTTAGTTTTGAGGGAAAGCTTCTGGGAAACAAACATCTTAAAATTTTTATGTAGGAAGTTTTAGATCAAAGATATGAAAAATGTAGGTAGAGATATTTAGGTTGAGAGCCCTATTAAAATCTAAGTTAAATGAATTATGTGCTTTTGATGAAATGTTAATGAATAGTGTCTTGGATTGGTTCATCTTTTAATGTAGAAATTGACTTCTTGAAATAAAATATTTAAAGAAAAAAATTTTTTACCTCGTTTTGTTTTTTTTTTTAAATATGAAACGCTTCACGAATTTGCGTGTCATCCTTGCGCAGGGGCCATGCTAATCTTCTCTGTATCGTTCCAGTTTTAGTACATGTGCTGCCAAAGCGAGCACTTTACCTCGTTTTGTACTCAGTCTTTCTCCTGTTTCCTTTGCAGCTTGTTTCTATACCTGTTTTTATTAACTTGCTAAAATTCTTTTCTAAGTGTGATTCTGAATAGTATAACATCACTTTTTTTGTGAAACATAAGGAACATGCAGATATTCCTTTGAGGAACTTAAAATATTTTTATATTGGGCTGTATTATAAAAAAGATTTTCATATCTTGTATATATACTATGAAGAGTTGTGGGTTTTTTTCCTTTAATTTTGTGAAATAAAGTTTGATCTTTTGTGAGTTGCAAACCAACTAATCTTTTGATGGGGAGAGGGAAAATAGATTACAGAATTTTAAAATGAGTAATAAGTTTGAAGTTTGCTTTTCTGTGTATTATACTTGTTTGCTTGGAAGATTAAAAGCAAATGTTCCAGGTTTTACTACTTGGTAATTCTTGATATATAAAAGAGAAGTTGGAAAGTAATGACAGTGTATGATTATTGCTTTTTTGTCTGTTTGGTGTGTGAACGTGTGACTATTTTTTTCCTTGTTCCAAACACTTCCTTAAAGTTTAACTTGTTAGCTCAGATACTAAAAACATAAACCAAAAAATTTCTTTCCTCTCAACTTTTATGCTAAACTCTTAAGATTTCATGACTGACATCTCAATGTTCCTAAAATCTTCTAGTATTTAATAACTAGTGAATGGGTGTTAATTCTACTAGAATATGTTTGCTTGAATTAATGATATCAGTTTAGTAGATTGAAGACCATATTTTCCTTGGACTTAAGCCGTTGAGATGTTTTTAGTTATATGATCAACGAGAACAAAAACCTTAGATAGCTTGTTCTAGAATTTAGAGAATGTGTTTTCAGATATATCAAGAAAAATGATAGAACTGATGCAGGAAATCCAGAAACTTATATTTTATTAACGTTTGTTTTATGATTTTCTTCTGTTAAGTGCCAGAGTAAATATTTTCAGTTTTGCAGGCATGTGATCTCTGTTGCAGCTTCTCAAGTTCGCTGTTACGGTGTGAAAGGAGCCATAGACAATGTGTAAACAAATGAACATGGCTGTGTTCCAAGGATGGTAATACTGGCAGAAATCTGTATCTTTCCCTCAGATTTAAATTGGTAAATGTTTGTGTATAGAGGATATATTTCTCAAATATAATTTTACCAATACTTTCTACACCAGTAGAATCTAGGAAAAAGAAAGCATTTTAATGAAAAAAACCAACAACATTAAGGGGAAAAAAACCCAAAACCTGCTAGTATTTTGCTCTTTACCACTGGGATAAATATAGCAATGAATTTAGAGAAAAGATACTAACCCATGTTTTCTCATCTATAGAGCTCAGGCTGTGGGGTCTCTTTATTTCTTTTCTGATAACCATTAGCGTTTATTTCTGTCCCCATTGGACTAGAAGCAAAGCAAATTGAAGCCATTTCCCTAAATGTTAATTATTTGCCTCTGTTCCTTATACTAAATCCAAAATCAGTGTCTCTTCTTCCACATACTTTCAGCTTGAGTGAGTGAGTGAGTGGGTGAAGTCGCTCAGTCGTGTCCGACTCCTTGCGACCCCATGGACTGTAGCCCCCCAGACTCCCCTGTCCATGGGATACTCCAGGCACAAATACTGGAGTGGGTTGCCATTTCCTTCTCCAGGGGATCTTCCCAACCCAGGGATCGAACCTGGGGCCTCCTGCATTGCAGGCAGACACTTTATCCTCTGAGCCTAGTTAGGTCCTAAAGCAGCTTAGTTCTCTTCCCATTCAAACCCAGCTTTGAGAAATTGAGCCTTTAGAGTTACATATAAATGGAGGTTAAGTCCTGGCTTCATATACTACTTTGTTTATTCTGTAACTTTGGACAAGTTATTTAATCTTCATGGTCCTCAGTTAATGCATGTGTCCCAGGGTGGCCCTAGTGTTTAAATAAAATAGTGTATGTAAAGTGCTTAGCTCAGTAACTGGCTGAGTTATTAAAAAATTCATTCATTCAGAAGGTCTTTGTTTAACACCTATTATGTAATTTAGTGAGCACTGTTCTAGGCGCTTGATTTATGAATAAACAAAAGATCCTGCCCTACAGGTTGTTTTATGGAAGGAATGGAAGAACAGGCAGTATGCACAGTATGTAAGTTATGTAGTATGTTACAAAGTGATCAGTGCTCTGGGGGGATAAAAGGAAAATTAAAATAAGGGTCATCAGTGAACGGGAATGTTTGCAATTTTAAACAGGATAGACTGGGTAAAGGAGGTCTTATTTGAGCAGAAACCTACAGAAAGATAGGGAATGATGAGCAATGCAGATGTTTGAGGGAAGGGTGATCCAAAAAGGGGACACAGCCTTGGAAAGGCCCTGGAGTGGGAGCTTGCATAGTGTGTTTGTTAAACAATAAGTAGGCCAGTGCGGCTGGAGTACGCTGACCAAAGAGGAGAGTAGTAGTAGAAGAGATTAGGGAGATAGCAGGAAGCCAGTTTATATGACTGTGGGAGGCCATGGGAACAACAGTGGACTTTTATTCTGAGTGGAATGGAGAGTAGTTTCTGCTTTTTGAGCAGATAAATTATATGATCTACCTTTAGTTTTGAAAAGATCACTCTAGCTGCTGGGTTAACAACAGTTTTAGCAGGCAAGAGTGAAGCAGGGGGACCCGTTGGGCTGTTGCAGTAAATCTTGGTGAGAGACCAGGGTGGTGGCAGGGGACACGGTGAGGAGTCATAGTCCAGGAATATTTGAGATAGAGCCAACAGGATTTGCTTATAGATTGAATGTGAGGTGTGAGGGTCAAGAATGACTCCAGCTTTTCTTGGTTAGAACAGCTGGGAGTATGGATTGCAGTCATCTGAGATGAGAAAAGCTGTGGGTGGAGCAGTTTTGAGCAGTTTAGGGCATGTGAGTTTGTGGTGGCAGCTTGTTGCAGCTTCTGTTTTCAACACCCACCCTTAACTTCTTAAATGATGGCACAGCTTTTTCCTAAGTGACCCTTTGTCTGCTTATCTCAAGATTTCAGTGTCTTTTTTTTTAAATCAACTTTATTAAAGTATAGTTTTTATTTACCAAATAATGCACCCATTTTAAGTGTATAATTTGAGTTTTAACAAATGTACACACCCATGTAAACACCACCCACAGTCCAGATAATATTTCATCCCCTTGTGCCCTTTCACAGGAATCTGAGAGTAGCTTAGCTGGTTGGTTCTGGCTCAGGGTCTCCCGTGAGGTTGCAGTCCAGCTGTTGGGGCTCTTCAGTCTCTGAAGGCTTGATTGGAGCTAAAGGATCCCCTTGCAAACTCACTCACATGACTTTTGGTTGGTGGCTTCAACTCCTAGTCATATATTCCTTTCCGTAGAGAGAAAAAGAATGAGGTCATCCTGCTTTTTATGACTTATTCTCTGATCACTTTTTTCTTGTTCATTAGAAGCGAGTCGCTATGTCTAGCCCACACTCAGCAGGGAGGGGGGTGGTTTATTCACATATATGGGAGGAGGCTGGGATCATTGGGGCCATCTTAGAGGCTGGCTCCCAGTGTTCACTTAAATCTGATGAATTCAGGAAAAAAATTAGAATGCTAATAGGAAACAGAAGTTCCATATTCTCTTAGGTTTGAAATATGGCTTTATGATCTAAGAAAATGGGCTTCGCAAAATCAGTCTTTTTATTCATTCTTTCTGCCTTTGTGTTTGTTGGAATATTTTCAAACCTAGAGACTTCAGTAAGAAAGGTCTGTTAGTGGGTAACTGACCATCAAGTCAGAGCACACACGTTTATAGTCTATCTTTCAAATATATTTAAAACTTTTGCACCCAGGTACCTAGTGAGCTATTGACAGATAAAGCTGACTCTTAATTAAGGGTCTTTCTTAGAAGAGGTTTAAAATAATACAGTATAATGGAGAGAGCTCTGGATATGAGTCAGAAGACAATCACAATTGTTTTCCTTAGCTGTAAATGGGAATCAGAATGTCTTCCCTGTTCTTAAACCTCATGTGAGAATTAAATGAAGTACCAGAATATGTGAAAAGGCTTTCTTAATTGTCAAGCCCTATCCAAAGCTAGACTATTTGGTAGGATTGTAGAGTGAGATCATAGATAATCAAGGATTTTCAGGGCCATAGAGGCCTTAGGTCAGCTTCACTTCAGGTAGCAGTATGGAGTTGGGAGGCTACATCTTTCCGCAGTGGTCCATCCTGTTATTTTATAAACCTGGACAGCCAAAATATTCATAATTCTCCCTTAATTTAAACTGCTTTCCTCTAATTTAGCTGTCAGAAGACAAGGAATGCAATAGATCAGAATTTAAATCATACTTGTGTGAAATTTTTGTTAGACCAAGCAACACCCTGTTCCTTTGATCTTTCCTCTTGGAACTTATTTCCAATTAATTTTTATTTCAAACAAATGCAGATGGTTATGGTTGACCATAAGTTATTAGTCTTGAGTGGTCAGATTAATGGTTTTTGCATGCATTCTGTGTTTTTTAAAGCCTCCTTAGATTTTAAAATTAATTATTAAGCTTACTGCATAATCCTAGTTTGTGAGCATGAAGTTAGAGGGTATGAAAATCTTATAAACTGAAGAAATTAACTTTATAGTGCTTTTGTTTGTTTTCCATTTCTTCTATGGAAATTAAATATACTATCTAGTTTTATCTAGATATACTAGATGTGGTCCCAGAAAAAGAGGTTAAACTTTCTAGTTTTTTGCATTGCTATTCATTACTTATGATTTAATTAAATCAATTAGATAACAATAGCAGACATTGGGAGTAGTTATAAAGTGGCATTAGAGCAGTTAACTTTTAAACTTTTTGATAAGTTATGTGTTTTACTTCTTTTCCTTTTCTGAACATTCATAATTAAAATCTTTTTATCAGTCATTTTCACCAGCATAAAATAACAAAGCAAAGTTTAATAGCGTTTGATTTAACAAATGAAGACAAAAGCTCTTACTTTAAATGTTTTCAAAGTTCTGTAACTGCTGCTTCTGGAGCGGTTTGCTTACTTGCTTGCAGAATCTTTGTCCCAAAATAAATATTGTGTCTGTTTATATACCATCCACAGTTTGGCAGAGTTTAGAGCACTCTCTTTAGCTTTGAGACATTCCTATTCAAGCTCAGAAGCAAGTTTCATTTCTTCCTTAGACAGCCCAGTCACTCCAAATAAAAGAGATCTGTGGTAACACTTTGGAATGTGGTTTTCCCCAAGAGAAACTGAGGCAACTACAACTAGCTTGTTGGATCTAGACTTTTAAGTACTTCAATTCAACTAAAATATGAAGTATATTTTCTAGCACTTAGTTATCAACAATTTAGTGCACTGAAATAAGTAATCTGGGCTTTTAAAAAAAGTTTTATTTCAACAATTTTTAAATCCAGGGAGAGTTGACTGACTTCATGAATAAATAATAATGTTTAAAAATTAGAATGTCATAGTACCTTCCAGTTAGAGTTATAATTTACATATATGATAAATGCCCTTCTGAAGTATTTGAAGATAATATACTTTTTTTCCTCTTCTCTTTTTCCTTCCAGTTTTACTGAGATAGAATTGATATACAGCACTCATCTCTTCCCCTTTTCTTGAATTGCATTGTTTGCCTGGATATACCTTTTAGTGTGAAGTGTGGTCTTGGCCATATCTCAATTATATTTTCCAAGTTAGAAAAGTCAGAATAGTATGTCTGAGAGAAACATCCTTAATCCTCCCCCTTTTTGTTTCTACTTCCTATCCCAATATTTTTGAATGGTTAATTCAAACACTGAAAGGATAAAGATGTTATCAACTAAAGAAATCAGTTGGTGAGAAGGGCTGCTATGTCCCAGTTTTACTGCTTCCCATTGTAATTGATTTTTCTCGGTTGTCATTGTTGAGATATGATTTATATACAGTAGAATTCACCTATTTAAGATATACAATTCAGTGACAAATGTGTGCAGTCAGTGGTGTGATTACCACCACAATAAAGATACAGACCATTTCCGTAACCTCAGAAAGTGCCCTTATGTGCTTTGCAGCCAGTCCTCCCGCCCCCTGGCCCAAGCACCCATTGTCTACTTTGGGTAACATACTCTCTTACCTTTCTTGTTACTGAGCATTGTTCCATTGTGTGAATCTGCTGCATTTTGTTTATCCAGTTAGCAGTTGATGGCCATCTGAGTTATTTCGCCTTGGTTTGGCTACTATGCTGCTTTGAATGTTTATACCCGAGTCTCTTATGTGGACATTTGTTTTCATTTCTCTTGGGTAGATAGATACATAGGACTAAAATTGCTGGCTGGTTAGTTTTATGAATATGAACTTTTTAAGAAACTGCCATTGTTAATCGCTCAGTCATGTCTGACTCTTTGCAACCCGATGGACTGTGGCCCACCAGGCTTCTCAGTCCATGGAATTCTCCAGGCAAGAATACTGGAGTGGGGTGCCATTCCCTTCTCCAGGGGATCGTCCTAACCCAGGTCTCCTGCATTGCAGGTAGATTCTTCACTGTCTGAGCCACCAAACTGTTCTCCAAAGTGACTTTGCAATTTTGCGTTCCAGCTAGCCATCTATGAGAGTTTCAGCTACTTTACATCTTTACTAATACTTGATACTGTCAGTCTTTTAATTTTAGCCATTTTTGTGAATTTGTAGTGGTATCTCATTTTGGTTTTAATTTGCATCTTCCTGGTGACTTACTGATGTTCAGTATGTTTTATGTGCTTGTTTGCCATTTGGCGAAGTGTCTGTACAGATCCTTTGCCTATTTTTTGATATCAAATTATTATTGAGATGTAGGAGTTTTTTTATGTATTAAATACATGTTCTTTATCAGATATTTTTGCAATTTAAGTTTTATTATGAGTCACATTTAAAGTAGAGATAGCCTTAACTGCATATAAAACATTATATTAGGAAGTATAAATACAGATTTTGTCAAAACTGCCTCTAATGTAGTAATTTTGGCCTCCTTCGATTTTACCTCTCAACTTAAAAAAATCTCTTAAAATTTTTTGACTAGTGTTGTGTGACATGTAGGATCTTAGTTCCCCGACCAGGGATTGAACCCAGCGCTTCTGCATTGAAAGCCCGGGGTCTTACCACAGGACTGCCAGGGAAGTCCCATGATATGTTTTTGGGTGTTTGTTTTTTTTGAGCTTATTGTTTTGTTTTGTTTATTATGTTAAAATGCACATCACATAAAATTTACCATTTTATCTGTTTGTAATTATACAGTTTAGTATCATTCAGTTCAGTTCAGTCGCTCTTAGTATCATTAAGTATATTAAAATTCATGCTGTTGTCATCTTCTTTATACTAAAACTCTGTACCCATTAACCACTAACTCTCCTTTCCCCCTTGTCCCCAGCGCCTGACAATTGCCTTTCTACTTTCTGTCTTTGGTAATTTAATTCCTCTAGGTACCTCATGTAAGTGGAATCATCATCCATAACCTACCTCTTAGAGAACCATTGTTAAAGTTTTGTTATATTGCCATTCTTATTTTTTCTGTGTATATTTAAATTGTAAAATAAAATTATTCTATTTGATATGGCATTAACTTTTTATCTTCGGATTTTCTGTACATCTTATTAATAATTGATCTTGTGAATAGAACAATCAGCAGTAAATAGATACCTTTGTATAAGAGAGAAGCAACAGAATGATTATTAGTGTTAATTCTTGGAATAAGAAAGTAAGAAATATGAATGTGGATGTATCTGGTGAGCACACATGCAGTGTTCATTCACCTAGGAAACCTTTGGGGATTTAGGAAACCTTTGCAGATCTAGAAAACAGTAGACAGTCGACACTGTACACATGACAGTCATATGAAAAATCTCTCCTACAGAAAACTTTGAGCTTTCTAGTACAGGCATTTTAGGGAGCAGAAAATGTTTATTAACTATCTCTGAGTATATGGGACTCCCTTTGCTACTGTGTACTCTGATTTTCTCATTTAAAAATTAGAATAGTAATAGCAAACAGTTCTGTAGCACTGGCTGTGTGCCAGGTACTGTTTTCATTGATACAAAGACCGATACTTTTATTATCTCCTTTTTACTGGTAGGAAAGCATTTGTAAGTCTTTCTTAATGCTACTTAGTTTGAGCAGGCTCTGAGACTTTCTTTCTTTGACATCACTTTCCTGATACTTAGTTTTCTACAGAAGAGTAGAAGCCACAGACCAGCTAGCAGTGCCTCATGTGAGTTGTTACCTTTTATGAAGGTATACAATGTAAGTAGTTGGAAGTTATTATCTACTCTAAGCTTTCCAGTATAGGCTGGGCTTTCCCAAGTTGATGTATATTGAGGAACAAAGAATTTAAAATAATGCTTAAAATGTGCCTTTGCCAGTGAAACTGCTTTTCAGACTTTCAATATGACTTTCCTGTGCCATACTGTGTGTTCTAAGAAGAAAATGACCAAGTCTGGGAATGATTGGCAGGTTGTTTTTATGGGGGAAAACATTTTTCCATGTATACAGTCAACATAAGCCCTTTTGTGTTTTAAAACTTTAGATATGAAGGCAGATTAATCTTCCGATTAAAACAAGTGTAGCCTCGGGATGTGACTTAAACTTTTCCATTAGGAGAATTTAGATATTTTCAAATAAACAAAATATTCTGCCCATATTAAATGATAATTTTTAATAAATGTCTGCCTCTCTTGCAGAATATTGTTTTAAATAATGGGACTTCGGGAGAACTCTTCTAAATTTTTGGAGGGTATTACTTATTCCAGCTTTTCAGTCCTGACTTGCCTTTCCTTTGCTATCCAGAACAATGCTGCTGGGCTTTTTTCAATTGCAGTAAATTCACATAGAATTCACCATCTTATGCATCTGTTCAATTCAGTGGTTTTTAATATATACACAGTGTGCAACCTTTATCACCACTGTCAAATTCAGAACATTTTCAGAACTCTGGACTGTTTAAAATGTTTTGACCTTCTGCAAACTAGTTTTCGTCTTGATCACCGTCACTAGTACCAGATGATTTATATCCTCAGTAATTCACTTAATCCTGCACTAGAGTGAATGAAGTCTTTTATTTGATTGTGGAATGCATTTGGTGATAGCTTGATTTCACAGCTGAGGAAACTGGGGCCCAGAGAGGCTAACTAAATCTTCAGTAGTCATGTAATCTGTCTCCTAGGAAGAGCCAGCATCCAGACCCAGGTCTTTTACCCAAGAGTCTGTGTTGTTTGCAGTTTACTACATTGCTGCTAATAATCATTAGGTAAGTTGCTAGAAACTTCACATATCACTTTCGAAAGTTATTTTAGCCCACCAAATTATTCTTCCCATTAGAGTCAGTATTTTAACATGGTCATTTTTTACCTCATTTTGATGACTTCAGAGCAACCTTCAACTTCGATCTTTTTCCTTCCAACGTTTAACTTTTCTTGAACTGGTTATCTAACTTAAGGCTGCTTTATATTCTCTGATTCTAGGCTCGCCATGACCTGCCTCCTTTTTATATCCTTCCATAACTCTTTTCTGGAGAAAGTGAATGTGAAGTTGCTCAGTCGTGTCCGACTCTTTGCGACCGCATAGACTGTGGCCTACCAGGCTCTTCCGTCCATGGAATTTTCCAGGCAAGAATACAGGAGTGGGTTGCCATTTCCTTCTCCGGGAGATCTTCCTGACCCAGGGATTGAACCTGGGCCTCCCACATTGTAGGCAGACGCTTTACCATCTGAGCCAAGGGGAACGGCAATCCAATCCAGTATTCTTGCCTGGAGAATCCTGTGGACAGAGAAGCTTGGCGGGCTAGAGTCCATGGGGTCACAAAGAGTCAGACACGACTGAGCTTCTAATGCATGCGTATAACTCTTTTCGTCTTATAAAACAAGCTCTATATCCATGAAATAGTAATTCCCTATTTCTTGACTGCTCCTTCCCCTTGTTCCTGGCAGCCACTCTTCTTTCTCTGTGATTTTGACTAAATAGCTCTTATAAGTGTTTGTACATAAAATATTTGTCTTTTAGAAGTTCTCGATATTGAATTGATTTGGATGTTAATTCCTTAATAAGTATGTGATGTGTAAATATTTTCTCCCATTCTGTGGGTTGCCTTTTTACCCTATTGATAATGTCTTTTGATGTACAAATTTTTTAAAAGTCCAGCTTGTCCATTTTTATTGTTGTTATCTGTGTGCTTGGTGTCATCCCCAAGAAATCATTGTTAGATCCAGTGTCATGAAGCTTTTATCCTTGCTTCTAAGAGTTTTATAGTTTTAGGTCTTAATATTTAGATCTTTGGTCTGTTTTGAAGTAATTTTTGTATGCAGTATTAGGTGAGGGTCCAGCTTCATTCATTTGCTTCTGGATATCCATTTTCCTAGCACCATTTAGTCGGAGAAGGCAATGGCAAGCGACTCCAGTACTCTTGCCTGGAGAATCCCATGGATGGAGGAGCCTGGTAGGCTGCAGTTCGTGGGGTCGCTAGGGTTCGGACATGACTAAGAGACTTCACTTTCACTTTTCACTTTCACACATCGAAGAAGGAAATGGCAACCCACTCCATTGTTCTTGCCTGGAGAATCCCAGGGACGGGGGAGCCTGGTGGGCTTCCATCTATGGGGTCACACAGAGTCAGACAAGACTGAAGTGACTTAGCAGCAACATCATTTAGTAAAAGGACTCTTCTTTCCCCATTGAATGGTCTCGGCACTGTTGTCAAAATTCATTTGACCACACATGTGAGGGTTTATTTCTGGGTTTTCTACTCTAGTCCAGTAGTCTGTATGTCTTTATGCCATTATACCATTTTGATTAATGAAGCTTTGTAGTAAGTTTTGAAATCAGGAAGTATGAGTCCTCAAGTTATCTTCTTTCAAGATTGTTTCGGCTTTTCAGGTCCCTGTAACTTTTTTTTTCCTTTCTTTTTATGTATTTTTATCCATTTTCCATATGACTTTTAGGGTGGAATTTTCTCTTTGGTTAGCACATCCGTTTATTGCATGTGCACCTGCGTGTGTGCATGCACACGTTTGCTTGCTTAATCTTTTAAGTTCCAGGCACATTCTATATTAATCCGTGTTATGATTTCTATAAGATGTACTGTTTTCTGTTTGAACTGTAAGAAGTAGGTTGGTAAATTACATTAAATCACTATAGAAGAATCTATTTTTTTAACACTTGCATGCAACCCAAGTATGATTCAGAGGCAAGTGAGACTGAATGACTGTCTGTAATGATTATCCAGCAGGCTGGCAGCTGACTGTGCATTTCTAAATGGAGAGGAACATGTGACTAAAGGAGGATGAGTCAGAAAGGAATCTGTTAAATAGACTACATAAATGATTACAGCTAACAAGCAAGGGGTACACACTTCCTTTGTGAAGTATCTTGTTTTCCTGGGTGCCTGTGGCCATCCCAGTATTAATGGTTATCTGCTGATGCTATTGGTGTGGTCACCAATAGCATTTTCTCAAAAAAAAAAGTTGCTTATTTCCCTTGGAAAGAGAACACTGTGTAAAATTTTAGTGCAAGTATTTTGTGTAAGTTTCTGTGGTGCTTTATATGTTTCATAAGCTTATGGACATTGGTTTAATTTTTGTTGTTACCTATGAAAAAGGTATATTAAAAAGCAGAGACATTACTTTGCCAACCAAGGTCTGTCTAGTCAAGGCTATGGTTTTTCCAGTGGTCATGTATGGATGTGAGAGTTGGACTGTGAAGAAAGCTGATCACCGAAGAATTGATGCTTTTGAACTGTGGTGTTGGAGAAGACTCTTGAGAGTCCCTTGTACTGCAAGGAGATCCAACCAGTCCATTCTAAGGGAGATCAATCCTGGGTGTTCATTGGAAGGACTGATGCTAAAGCTGAAACTGCAATACTTTGGCCACCTCATGCAACGAGTTGACTCACTGGAAAAGACTCTGATGCTGGGAAGGATTGGGGGCGGGAGGAGAAGGGGACAACAGAGAATGAGATGGCTGGATGGCATCACCGATTCTATGGACATGAGTTTGAGTGGGAGTTGGTGATGGACAGGGAGGCCTGGCGTGCTGTGATTCATGGGGTCGCGGAGAGTTGGACACGACTGAGCGACTGAACTGAACTGAATTGATGAAAAAGGTGTGATTATTGATTTTATATGTGAGAAATTGGGAGACTTATTCATAATCTTAAATTATTTATCTCAAATACACTGTTAAAACTAAAATTTAAATCCAGGTTTTATCTGATTCTAAAGTACATATAATTTTTGCTCTTCCCATGCTGTCTTGGAGTTAACCATAGTGATAATATTCCTTTTTCTTTAAAAAATAATTACAGTTGATTCTCCTTATTTATGGTAGTTGTCTTCTATAAAGTCCCTGCAGACACATGACCTGTTTATAAGAGGAAAATTCACACTTACTGCTAAAAAAATATGCCTTCCCCCAATTATTAGCCAGTTCACTCCCTCTGCCAACATATTAGAACCTGGTATCTCTCCTCATACACACTATTAGAATGTTTATTTAAAATTTTTTTATCTTTCATTTAAAAATAGTTGTATTGTTTTATTTTAATATTTTTAGGCATTTGTTTCAAACTGGTTTTTTTTTTTTTTTCCAAATGGTAGTTTTCCAGTCTCCACTAGTTAAGTAAAATACCCATTTACCATAGATTTGCAATGTTGCCTTTTTCATTTATTAAATCCTCGTATACTTGGCTTTGTTGTTCATTTTTTTTTGCTTATTCCATTAAGTTGTTTCTAGCTGTCACAGCACTGCTGCATGTATATTGATTGCATTGTTGCATGTCTTAATATCTAAAGGGCAGAAAATAGTTTCTTATATTTTCTTGGATAGCTTGATTCTTTTGTGTGCATTACAGACTTATCCCTCAAATTCCAGAAAACATTATTTTGAGATTATACTGGAATTTTGTTAAAATCAGGATTACTTTGAGGTAAATTGGCATTGGTACCCTTACCATTAGAGAACATGACATCTTGTTTTTCAAGTCCTTTTCTGTGTTTTAAAAATTAGGTATTTTCTTCTTATAGAACCTACCTGTTTCTTATTATATTTATTGTTAGTGGATAATTCTAATGCTATTTTAAAATAAGGACTTTTAAAATGTTCTAAATAGTCACTGTTGTAACATAGGAAAGTTGTTGGATTCTGTATATTTTTTATAATAAGTCATTTTATTGAACACATTAATTCACTTGGTTTTTTTGTTAAATATTATAGATTTTTCAGGTAGATAATCTTCAGATATTAGGTCCTGGTTATATTTCTAGTCCACTTTGTTAGAACTGTGGTCTTTAAAAGGAGATTGCAAAGTTCCTGGATCCAGCTCCTGACAATTTTATCACTGTGAATGGAACATTCCATTAATCTTAAGAGTTATTTAAGTCATACTTAAATGTAATAGCTGAATTCAGTCTTAATTCTTACGGTTCTTTTTGTATATATTCAGCTCTTCCTTATTACAAACTTTAAGATAACTGGTGTTGGAATTTTTGAGGGAGGTGGTGGGATATAAATTTTAAAAATCCATCATGTATTTCGCTCTAACCTTATGATACTACCCTTTACAAAATGACAGGTAATAAACATCTGAATAGGTGAATCTTTTCAAATTGAAATTATAGGGAAGCTGTAAGAAAAGCATTTCTTAATTCCAGCTGTCTTTCTGTTCTTCTGGTAATAATCATTCAATTATTTACTGAGGGCCTAAGGAGTACTGATCATTTCTTCCACTGTTTTCCCTAACATCTCATTTTATAGACTAAAGTCACCAGTGGTTGAGCTCTGATAGTTTACTACTGTAGAAGTGAAATATTTACTACTAAGAAGTGAAATATTCTTTCCAATTGAAATGGATTTTTTGAGGGTGAAGTTTCTGCTGCTTGCTTTGATCAATAGCTTTGACACTTGATTTCCATGTATATTGATGTTACGTTACAGCTCAGTACTGGTGTGCATGGAAATCTTTGCAAATTTACAATTATTCAGTTTTAATTATCTTGAAATTACATTCTTTAGAAACACTCAACAGGGGGAACTCTCTGCAGTTCCTTTGTACTCTCAGTTTCTATTGTCTCTCTGGCTACCTCGGAGCTATTATAGCAGAAAGGACAATTGAAGTTGCCACTGCTTATTCCAAATTTAGATTCCGACAGAAAAGAGACTCCAGACTCTCAGATAGAACAGTTCTATACAGGTTGATAAATGGAAAGATATCTTCAGTTCTCTCATATCCTTACTCAGACTCTTGCATTTCAAAACCCAGAGTGACTAATATTTAGCTGCTGAAGTAGTTTGGTCCCTTTACTAAAGGAAATGAGATTTATCATCTCGTAAGCTGTGCGCTGCAGAGACATTGGTGTCTGTGAGGGAAGGGGAAGTTGCATTTTTACTATCATAGTTGTATCCTTTTCCCCTTATGTATCCTTTCAAGAATTTGGTGAAAACATTAGACTTCTTTAGAAAAGTACACATGGACACAAACATATATTTTTATACAGAATTTTGAGATGTTTCTGGTCTTCTTGAAACTTATCCGTAAACTCAAACTCATGTAGGTTGTCTGAACTCCAGACTGCTGCTGCTGCTGCTGCTAAGTCACTTCAGTCGTGTCCGACTCTGTGTGACCCCATAGATGGAAGCCCACCAGGCTCCCCTGTCCCTGGGATTCTCCAGGCAAGAACACTGGAGTGGGTTGCCATTTCCTTCTCCAATGTGTGAAAGTGAAAAGAGAAAGTGAAGTCGCTCAGTCGTGTCCGACCCACAGCGACCCCATGGACTGCAGCCTACTATGCTCCTCCATCCATGGGATTTTCTAGGCAAGAGTACTGGAGTGGCTTGCCATAAACTCCTCTAAATAAGGGCATTGCTAAAAGTTATGAGTGACCTAAGATCCTGTAACATGATACTTTGAAGTTTTATGTGGCCAACAAAGGAGAAATTTTTACGGGGGGGCCTGTAACTTAACCTTTAGCCACTAGGCTCTTTGCATGCTTTCCTTTTTGTTCATAGCCTGCTCTGCTGGATTCTTCTCTGCTCCATAGCATCTAAAAAGTTGAATTGCCGCAGGTCTCTTCATGGGCTCCCCTCTTCTCTCCTACTTACTGTTGCTTGAGTAATCTCTTCCGTACCCCTGAATTGAAACACCACAGTGTTGTTGATGGCTGTGTTAGTTGCTCAGTCATGTCTGACACTTTTGTGATCCCATGGACTGTAGCCCACCAGGCTCCTCTGTCCATGGAATTCTCTAAACAATACTGGATTGGGTTGCCACTTCCTCCTCCAGAGGATCTTCCAGACCCAGGGATTGAACCTGGGTCTCCTGCATTGCAGGTGGATTCTTTACCATCTGAGCCACCAGGGAAGCCCTGTTGATAGCTGCCAGATTTGTATCTTCAACTGATATCTCTTCCCAGAGTGCCAAAATCCCACATGCAACTGCCTGCCCAGAAATCACTGTTCACATATCTTAGATGTCGCCTGTGTAACAGATAATAAAACTTACCATGAATATGTTTTACAATTACTATATTGAGATATAATTCATAGAGCATAAAATTCACCCCTCACTAAATTAAAGAAAAATTTCAGGGATTTTTAGCATATTCACAGAACTGTGCAGCTATCACCACTCTCATTCTAAAACATCTTCATCACCCTAAAAAGAAATCATGTACTTATTAGTGGTCACGCCTCATTTCCACCACCCCCCACACCCCCTCTGCCCGCCCTCCAGCCCCAGCCCCTGGGAACCACTAATATCTTTCCTGTCTCTGTGTTTCCCTACTCTGGATATTTCATGTAAATGGAATCATGTAGTTTGTGGCCTTTTTCTGGTTTCTTTAACTTAGCATAATATTTTCAAGGTTCATCCATGTTGTAGCATGTATCACTACTTTATTCCTTTTTAATGGCTGAGTGGTATTCTGTTAACGGATAATGCCATGGTTGGTTCGTACATATTTTTGTTGAAACTTTACTCCTACAGTGATATGGATTTTAAAGCTATAGAATGTGAAAATTAAGTGATACCATGTGTAATTTGAATTGAAATAGCATTACAAATACTGGTACTTAGAACTTGAGCTGATTTTTTTAAATGTGCAGTACTTTTGTGCTCGTGCTTGGTCGTGTCTGACTCTTTGTGACACCAACTGTAGCCCCCCAACCACCCTCTGTCCATGGAATTTTCCAGGCAAGAATAGTGGAGTGGGTTGCCATTTCCTATAATTGTAATACTTTTACCTTATTTCCAAAAGATGCAAAACATGAGGCTGCAGTCACTTTTAACTTTCTGTGAAGTCTTAAGCATATCCTCCTGATATTTTACTTTTGGAAAGATAAGCAAGCTATTGCTATTTTTGTGTGTGATTAGCTGACTATTTACCCATTTTAAAGACTTTATAGAATCCATTTTATATAAAACATTTAATTATTCTAGGACAGTGGTTTAAACCTGAGGTCATATTCTAATACATTTTCTTTTCACAGTTTGAAATGAACCATCATTTCTTTCATTAAAAAAATGTCTGAATGTTTAAATGACATTATTAAATTACATTACAAAATGCCAAATTGTTGACAGTTTTATTTTCTTCGTACTTCAAGGTTTGTTATTCATGAATGTATGAAGGTGCCAAACATTTACTTTGAAGGTCTACACATAAAACTGTTTTTAAATGTGAACATCTAAATAAATCACAGGATCATCTAAATATTTTTTTAAATTACAATTCCAGGCACTAGCCTTGATTATGAACTGTAGCCATTTTCTGAACCCATTTAGGAATTTTCCAAGGCAGATCAGTGGTTTTCTTAGTCATGAGAGAACTTTTATAAAAGAGTAATAAATCAGCTTTTAAAAAAAAATTTGGTAATTTCATAAGGAAAATATTTCTTGATGATGGAAGTTAATTTGAATGTTAGGTTATGGAATCTTTGATCATAAAATTGACCTTTTTCTCCTGTTAAATGAGAATCATCTTTATGTTTAGTGTGAGAATTTAAAACAATGAGGTAGATTGACAGTTGAAATGCTGTACTGGGTAGCACCCTCTTCTCTGTTGGAAAGAGTAAGTGGGAATCTCGATTAGTAGATGTGGTAAGTCAAGTTATAGTGATAGGCAATTCAGAGAGTTATTGTAGATTTAGTGAGATCACGCATGAGGTTGTCATAGTCACTTGTTCGATTAGGTGCACACCATTGGAGTTTTAAATTCACAGTGTGGAAAGGAATTCACAATGTGCACTTATCGGAACAGAAGGAAATGTGTGGTTAAACGGTTTCAGCTATAACTGTAGACTGTTTCCCTTGGTCCACATGGGAGGAGAAATGGAACCTAATGTTTTTTACTTTTTTCCCAATATCAGTAGAAATTGACTCAGCATGGTTTATGGGGGCCCTTAACAGGAAAAATAGTTGTGTTTAGTAGTAGAGGGGAATGACATAAATATGTACTAAGAAGGCATAAGTTCCCTAGGTTTTATTTTACAGGTGCTTCAGTAGTCATTTTTCTTGCATATTTATAATTACTGACAGTCTTACTAAACCTCTCTAAAAACAAGAGTGCCTCAAGATTTTTTTGTTGAAGAAACTGCTGAATTAATAGAAAAAGGTGTTTTCAGCTTCTTCCTCCTTTATTTTTTCTTACTGTATCACAGTAAAATACTCACCTCAAGATAATAGTATCATCCATCTTCCATCAAGATGATCCATCCTTTCTTGGTGGATCCTTAATTGCTTGAGAACAATTATATTTTCAGGCAATATGAAAATTAATTTGGTGATCCAAAATTAAAGTGACTTAAATTTGGAAATCATGCCTAAAGTGACTTTTGTTCAAGGCTTATTTACTTGAAACATATTATGTGTTATATGCATAAGTAAGTGTTGTATCAGTTAAGGTTCTTTGGCTGAAAGCAATAGAAATCAACTCTGGCTAACTTAAGTTTAAAAAAAAAAAGCAGCATTACTTATCAGAAGTCTATGAGGTAGCTCATAAAATGGAAAGGAAAGGAGAAGAGCCTGACCCTGGGTGGCTTCAGGTATCCAAATAGAAAGAGTGCGTTCTCTTCAGGGGCTAGTGAATTCCAATTATTGTACATCTACATGTCTTTCTGTTTAGGATTCAAAAATTAAGACAAAGTACCTGAGTGTCCCAGCTTCAGCTCCAAAAGAAATGATGTCTACTTTAAGCATCATCTTACTACAAATGGTTTTTACAAAATCTTTGAAACTTCCTTTTAAAAATAATCTAGAAAAATTGTGACTAGAAATAAAATCCTGGTAAGCCAGATTAACTTTATGTATAGAACATAGTCAGGGGCTGTAGTTTGTATACTTTCCTGCAATTCTTAATTTTATCATTGTATTTAATTTTTCCCCCCCGAAGAAAACCAGTTTTCATAAGTAAATTTATCCTTTCTTATGTGTCTGATGGCTCATCATGGATTTTCATCCTTCTTTTCTGTGTCTTAGGTATATTTAAAGGCTCCCATGATTCTCAATGGAGTCTGTGTTATCTGGAAAGGCTGGATTGATCTCCAGAGACTGGATGGTATGGGCTGCCTGGAGTTTGATGAGGAGCGAGCCCAGGTAGGGTGACTTCAGGCTTTACTGACTGTGGTCCCTTTATTTATCCCTAATCTTGCCTTTGTCTGGAGATCTATCTTACCCAGTCTTTAAGAGTAAGTATACAGTGCTGCCCTGGGAGCTTCAGTGGCCCCAGCCTTGCAGCTGGTCAGGGGAGGCTGCCGAGTGGTGGCAGTGGTGTGTCCCTGGCCGCCTGGACTGCAGCTTCTTAACTGCCAAGTCATCTGTTCATCCATCCGTGGGGGTCCACAATGGCCACCTTCAGCCGCCAGGAATTTTTCCAGCAGCTCCTGCAGGACTGTCTCCTTCCTACTGCCCAGCAGGGCCTTGACCAGATCTGGCTGCTCCTTGCCATGTGTCTCGCCTGCCGCCTCCTCTGGAGGCTCGGATTGCCATCCTACCTGAAGCACGCAAGTACTGTGGCAGGTGGGTTCTTCAGCCTCTACCATTTCTTCGAGCTGCACATGGTCTGGGTCATGCTGCTCAGCCTTCTGTGCTACCTCGTGCTGTTCCTCTGCCGACATTCCTCCCATCGCGGTGTCTTCGTCTCCATCACCATCCTCGCTTACCTGCTCATGGGTGAGACGTACATGGTGGACACTGTGACATGGCACAGGATGCGAGGGGCCCAGATGATTGTGGCCATGAAGGCAGTGTCTCTGGGCTTTGACTTGGATCGGGGTGAGGTGAGCATGGTGCCCTCACCCGTGGAGTTCATGGGCTACCTCTGCTTTGTGGGCACTGTCATCTTTGGGCCCTGGATATCCTTCCACAGGTACTTAGAGGCCATCCAAGGCCACCCACTGAGCTGCCGGTGGTTGCAGAAGGTGGCCCGGAGCCTGTTGCTGGCCTTTCTGTGCCTCGTGCTATCCACCTGTGTGGGCCCCTATCTTTTCCCCTACTTCATCCCCCTCGATGGTGACCACCTCCTTCGCAAGTGGCTGCGAGCCTATGAGAGTGCCGTCTCCTTCCGCTTCAGCAACTATTTTGTGGGCTTTCTATCTGAGGCCACAGCCACGTTGGCAGGGACCGGCTTCACCAAGGAGAAGGATCACCTGGAATGGGACCTGAAGGTCTCTAAGCCATTGAACGTGGAGCTGCCCCGGTCCATGGTGGAAGTTGTCACAAGCTGGAACCTGCCTATGTCTTGCTGGCTAAATAACTATGTTTTCAAGAATGCTCTCCACCTAGGGACTTTCTCAGCCGTGCTGGTCACCTATACAGCCAGCGCCCTTCTGCACGGCTTTAGCTTCCACCTGGCTGCGGTGCTGCTGTCTCTGGCATTTATCACTTACGTGGAGCACATCCTCCGAAAGCGCCTGGCTCGGATCCTCAGTGCCTGCATCTTGTCAAGAAGGTGCCCGCCAGACTGTTCACACCAGTATCATTTGGGCCTGGGGGTGCAAGCCTTAAACCTGCTCTTTGGGGCCCTGGCCATCTTCCACCTGGCCTACCTGGGCTCTCTGTTTGATGTTGATGTGGATGACACCACAGAGGAGCAGGGCTACAGCATGGCATACACGATCCACAAATGGTCAGAGCTCAGCTGGGCCAGTCACTGGGTCACTTTTGGATGCTGGATCTTCTACTGTCTCATAGGCTGAGACACATCTGAGGCAGCTCCCTCAAGAACCCTCCTCAGGGTGGTGGGATGAGGGAAGGCCCACTCTCTACTTTTTGATCCTTCTCCGTTCTTCACACTGCACCCCATACCGCTACACACACACACACACGCACATTCATACACAAACAAGCACACATTCATACACACGCACATCATCTCCGTACCTTCCAATCCCCACTTCCACCACAGGATGGGAAGGGAATGGTCCCTGCTGGAGCCTAGGGGTGAAGAGAGCCTGGGGAAGCAGAGAACAGGAGATCCAGGGCCTTGCTGCCTGCCTTGTCTCTTTGTATATACAGTTTGTTATTATCAAGTAAATTTGGAATTTTTTTTTTAAGAGTAAGTATAGAAAGTCTCATGTTCTCATGATATTGAGGAATTCTGAAGAGACTAAGACCCAGAATTTGGTCCCGGTTTGGGGGAAGTTTTTCCTTCAGTGGTTTTAAATTGCATCGGATTACCACTGTGTGCTTAGTGGGGCACTTCAAAGTGTAAAAGGTGGTTCTGCTTAATATTTGCTCTGGATCTTTGGCACATTTTGGAGGGAGGGAACCCAGTTTAAAATAAAATGTAAGAGCAGCAGTTTTGAAACAGCTGAATGAGGAGCTTGGCAAATTCTCCTTCCAAAAAGCAATTATTAAACTTAATAAAATTGTAAACAAACAAGCAAAAACCCATTCAGGGTCTCTGGAAATTAACCAGAGGACATATATTGAGAGGCATTTATTTGAACAAAGCTAGTGAATTTCAGTATAAACAGTGATGATGGTCTAGCATGTTAGGAGATGCTCCCATCTCCTCCCTCAGCTCTGGTTCCTTAAGTTCTACCCTGGGCACGCCATGAGGACTGGCAGCTCTGTTGTCCTGTCAGAGGGAACTGACTTTATTTAGAGCAGCACTTGGAAAAACACATGCCCAGGACTGTCACTGAAAACAATAGCAGTCTCTGTGGCAGACAGTCTGGGAAAGCTAATGTTGCAGGGAACAAGAAAATAGCAGACTGGCCAGAAATTTATCAGAGAAATCTAGGGAAAGAGATAGCTAAAGTGAGCTCTCCTATTCATATCACACTTAGCTCTTACGGTCCAAAAGGCTGTGTACATGAACAAGGCTACACCTATTCAGGAGAGGACAGAGGATCCTTGAAAGCTACTGGCCCCTGACTGAATACAGGGTAGACTGAGAAACTCCCTGCACTTTGAAAGTATCCCTCCAAGCCACACACAGACCCCATGGCAAAGGATTTGAAAGCCTTCTGGCTCAAGATGTTGAAGCAAAATGTCTGACCAGTCATTGGCTGGCCACTAAGTTATGTTGACCTGGGACAGCCCCCTAGAAAGCAAGGCTTAGAAAGAAGGGGGATAAGAAAAAAAAAGCAGTGACATCAGAGTTTAGACACTGATGGGGAAACAGACTCCAGAAAATTAGGTCACTAAGTGGACAAACAGAAAACAGGCAACATGAAGCTGTAGGCAGGGTCAGAATGTCGAGTTGCTACTAATTTAGAGTATTTCATCTAAAATACCCAGTTTTTATCAGGAAATTATAAGACATGAAAATAAGCACAAAAGTGTGACTGTTATTCAGGGAAAGGCAAGCAATAGAAACTTGGAGGGAGCTCAGTGGCAAATGATGGTTCCTAGTAACAAAAAGAGCAGTTTATTTTTCAGTGTATTCTAAGAACTAAGGAAAAATTCTTCCTTTTGCCAGTGACTCTTCAAAGAGAGTATTAATAAAGAGATTTGGGACTTCCCTTGTCCAGTGATTAAGACTCTCTGTTGCCAATGCAGGGGTGTGGGTTCGATCCCTGGTCGGGAAACTAAGATCCCACATGCCGTGCAGGGCAGCCAAAAGAGATTTTTTTTTTTTTTTTAAGGAATAAAGAGATCTACATTTTTAAAAGGAATCAAATAGAAATTCTAGAATTTGAAAAGTACAGTGACTGAAATGAAAAATTCACAGACTCAGGATTTGAGCTGGCAAAAGAATTAGTGAACTTGAACACAGGTTAATGGAGGTTATCCAATCTCAAGAACAGAAAGCAGAAAGAAAAAAAAAAATCAGTATCAGAGACGGTAGGACGCCAGCACACAGAATAGCATACATGTAATGAAAGTCCCAGATGGAGAGGAGAGAAAGAAAGGAGCAGAAAATGTGTTTTAAGAAATAGCTGAAAATTTCTAAATTTGATTAAAAATATTCACCTCCATGTCCAACAAGTTTAATGAACTTTAAGAAGGATAAACAAAGAAATCCATACCTAGATACATAATAGCCAAACCTGCAAAAGGGAAGCCTCATTACATGCAAGTGAGTCACAGTAAGATTAACAGCTGACTGACTTTTGTAATTATGGAGGCCAGAACATATCAGAGTATATGATTATTAGAGGGTGTTATTTTTCATTTGTTTAGTATTAATCCACTTAGTGAAGTTAAAATGATGGCATGAATAAAAAGGAGCTCTCTTTTTGTTAGCTCTGTTATCTTTTTCCATGTTGTTGTCCATATATAGAAATGTAGGAATTGTCTCCTTAAGAGATTAAAAAAATTAAACCTTCCGAGTAAAAAAATTCAGATTCAGAGTTAAAATTCTTAAGAAAGAATCTCTGCTACTTTGATTTCCACAGGGATAAGGAATACTTAATTCTTTCAGAAAAATAGTAAATAATTAGCAATTTAGAAGGCTGTTTTTGTAAAAAGTGATTAACAGCAGAGTGAATTTATATAAGGGGGAATTGAGTTGATGTCTAAAACTGAAATATAAAATGATAGGTAAAAATTTTAAGTTTAACCCACAGTATTTTCTGTACTTAGAATTTGCCAGGTTTTGTTGCCCTGGTCCACAGATTGGGTTTTATTGCTATAAAGTGTCATCTACTGTGATAGAAAACTAATATAATAACAGGTCTTTCATAATATAAAAATTTTAAAGCAGGGGATGCCAACCATCAGCACTTCTCTGGAGCTTTCACCATCCCAAATCTTCTGGAAGATAATAAAAATAAACAGGCAATACAGTATATAAGTTAGGAGTAGGAGCTTCATGGTCCTAGAATTGTGATTCCTGGCCCCACCACTTACCAGCTATTGAGAACAGCATGTTTGTGTTACCCCTAAGTTAGTACTTTGAAGCCTCAGCTTCCAGTATGACTATATTTGGAGATAGGGCCTTTATGGGGTATGTTCTTGTTGTTTAGTCACTAAATTGTATCTGACTCTTTTGCAACCCCATGGATTGTAGCCTTCCAGGCTCCTCTGTCTGTGGGATATTCCAGCCAAGATTAGAGTGGGTTGCCATTTCCTTCTCAAGGGTATTTTCCTGACCCCAGGATCAAACCTGCATCTCATGTATTGGCAGGTGGATTCTTTGACCATTGAGCCACCAGTGAAGCCCCCTTACGGGGTTGATTAAGGTTAAATGAGGTCCAAAGAGTGGAGTCCTGATATGATAGGATTAGTGTCCTGATAAGAAACACAGAAGAGAGCTAGCTTGCTTATTCTCTCTGCCATGTGAGAACAAAATTCTCTAACAGTTGCTGGGGTACCTGCTAAGCTAAGAGATAAACAGAGGATAGTCACAACTCCATTTTTAAAAATTAAATTGTGTAGGTATTTCCACTGAAATATTTTCACAGGTATTGTCTTTTTGCCTTTGTTCAGAGTTATTTTTGAGAAACATTGGCAAGGATATGGAAAAACAGTTTGTGTGTTGTTTGATTACATAAAGTTGGCAAAACATTTGGAAAACTGGCAATAAATACTCAAACTGCACATGTGTGTGTGTGTGATCCAGTAATTCTTTTCTGAGGCTTGGTATGCAGTAGAAATGAATATGTGTGTGTGTGTGTGTGTATTCATCAAGATATACATACTAGGACATTTGTAACATCATTATTGGTTAATAGCCAGGAACTATATAAACTGCCCAAATGCCCACTAAACAGTCAAACATGTTCACACAGAGAAATACAATGAAAATGAAAAAACTACAACTAGCCCACCAATGAGTGAATTTCACAGATATATTAAGGGTATTAAAAAAACCACATGCTATATGAACACATAATACATATCAAAGTACAAAAATAGGTAGAACTAATACTGCATGGTGTTAAAAAGAACGGTAGTGATTTATCCTTGAGAGAGGAGTCTAACTGGAATGGAGGAGAAGACGACTTCCACGATGCTGGTAATGTTCTTTTTTCTGTAATGCTGGCTTCTAGTTACAGAGCAGGTTCAGTTTCTGAAAATTCATCAAGCTATCTTTTAGGACAGTGCTGTCCAGTAGAATTCAGATGTGAGCCACATTAAGTAATTTAAATTTTTCTAAAAGTCACATTTAAAAAAAAATTTTTTTTAATTACTAAGTTTTTCATTTTATTGATCCCAGTATATCCAAAATATTATCATTTGAACATAAAGTGGATATAAACGTTTATTGAGACATTTTACCTTTTTTTGGCAGTAAGTATTTGACACCCAGTGTGTTTTCCACTTACTCGAATTAGCAGCATTTCAAGTATGCAGCACTCACGTGACTAGAGGCTGTGCTACTGGGCAGCACAGCCCTAAGATGTGCACTGTTTTGTGTGTGTAATATACTTCAATAAAGTGTTCTGAAATTTTCTTACAATGAAGATATTTCTGACTACAGTTGTATAAATTCACAATTGAATCATGTTTGCTGATTGTATTTTCACTTCGTTTTCTGTAATGTGTAAGGGGTAAATTTAAGTGTTGTTTTCCTATGTTTGATTTTCAACAATTGCAATTCTTTGAAAGCTGGAAAAACTGAAAAACTCACCATTGAGTACTTTGATCAGAGATTTCCAGCTAGTTTTGAACAAAATATAGCTAAAAGGACAAAAAAAAAAAATCAATGCCATTTTAGAAACTAGGTTGATTTCAGAGAAATTCTTCAAAGGCTAAAGTTTTTAAAATCCAAAGTGCTTATTTAATGTCACGTGAATTTTTTTTGTGTTCAGCATCAGCTTTGTCATAGATTTTTTAGTTAGCCACTTTAACTGTGAATACATGGATGTATTTGTAATTTATGCAACTCTGATATCCAGTTGATTGGTAGAATTCCTCACTACTTTGGAAAAGAATTGCTCGGGTAACAATTATGAATTACTTGTGTACCACAGCTAATTCCTAGTAAATGTCTATTTCATCGTTTTAAAAAATTCACCAAGAATATTGTTCTTTATACAGTGTTTAAATGTTTGTTCCACCATTTGTATTTGTATTATCAGTTTAAGAACTAATAGCTTATCTTCGTTGTTGTACTTTTTAAATTAATTTAGCAGTCACAACAATGTTCACCTTCAATATAATGACTTTCCAAAAGTTCTAATTTGATTCTATAAGGTTAGAAGAATTTAGCCATTATTGGGATGAATAGATTTTCTATTTAAAGTACCTGATGACACTGATGTAAAACTGGTATCCTAAAGCTTTTTGCAGGGTTTTTCTTTCAACAAAGCCAACATGCAAACAGCTTTGCTTTTTGTATATGCACAAGAATGTGAGTGAAAATTTAGAAGAGTCGTTTGATTTAAATAAAGTTATGTTCTACAGAGTGGTGTTAAATGTACCGTTTGCAGCTGCACATGCTAAATTGTCTCCTTTGAAGTTTATGTTGATGATTCTTCAGCAGATTTATTTCTTTTGGTTTTCATGTGATCAGTGATAATCATCCTGGTCCCCACAAAGAATAGGAAATGTCATTATTTTGTACAGATTATGCGTTCATCATCAGCTTTCTTGGATACGAATTTGATTCTTAATTTTCATTTAATATATACGTCTGTTTTTTAAATTCATTGCACAGAAAGGTGAGTATTACCAAACTGTAAAATAAATATAGTTGTAGATTTAGCTATACAATAAAGACAAAATCAACATAGCAAGAATGGTTAAGAATAGTCTTATTTGTATGCTTTATGAGAGCACTGCTAGACTTTTTTCCCACGTGGGTTTCACAAACACCCAACCACTCTTTATGATGACCCCACCTGACTGCTTTGTGCAGACTGTGGTATAGACTATGGAGTAACAGACTGGTATAGCAGGTAGCTGGTGGGGACAGGAGTGCTGAAAGCCTCTCCCACGACTGCTTGAGTCTGGCTGGTGTTAGTTGTCCCTATCTGTTTTAGCATACTTTATGGGTGAGTGTGTAGTTTTATCAGCAAGTACTCTTTATATTATCCTCGAAAGGGAGGTGTTATTTGAGTTCCCACCAGGAAACGATCAAAATAACGTTGGGTCACTGATTTTCTTTCAGTTTAACCATTTATTAAAGTGTAGACATTGTTCATTGCACATACATTTCACATCTTACTAGAAAAGACGAAGCTGTAATTGTAGGTAGAGAGCTACCAAATCTCTCTTGGCTTTTTTTACTACAAATAATAGTAATAATTTCTTTTTAATAAGGTAAAAACCTATGATCCTTGCTAAAATACACCTTAGTGGCTAATAACTTCCTTAGGGAGTTAGATTACACCTCATATTATATGCTCTCATTTTATCTTTCAAGTCTTCTCTACTGTATTCAATCACAGCTGGTAATTATTTATTGATTTTTGTAATTATTTCTTCATTGTCCACCTGCCCTACTAGACCAGAAACTCTGAGGAAAAGCATTGATTGTTCCCACTCTGTATACGTGGCACCCAGCACAGTGACTTGGGCATCATGAAGACTCACTGGACATTTGTGGAATAAATGAAATTAAGTGAATGAATACACAAAACAGAAGGGATATCCTGCTGATAAGCAGACATGCCCTAGTTGATACCCAACTAATAGAAAACCCTAAGGAGTTGGGAATAGTGTCCTTTTGTGGGTATCTCTGGCTTATACATTACATTCTGAGAATACAGTTGATATATATAGTTATGTGTACTCACATGTATAAATTTTATCTGTCCACAAATGCTTATAAAAGAATAGGATTTATTGAATGTTGTCAGGTATGCACTTAAATTTTTTTATGTTATTTAATCTCATGAAGTATTACCGCTATGTGCATTCTTCATGAGAATTTACTGAGGCTTAGAAAATGAAATACCCCTGGGTCACAAAGCTAGTAAATGCATCATGAGAGTGGAAATTTGGTCACACTTTTCCATTTTGTTTAGTCAGTGAAAATGACAAGTATTGAACAACCCTACTAACACAGCCAAATAAAGGATTTAGCACACAGAATAAGATATCGGCAGTATGCAGTTCAGGCCCGGTATGGCACATTTTATTGGGGGCTGTGGGTCCTTTCATTTTTCCTGCTGGGCTTAGTATTATGTGTGCAAGATGGATGCTGTATCTCTGGTCATTGCATCAGTTCCCAAGGAGAAGGAAAGGTGACATGTCTCTTAAATGACTCTTAGAAGCCCTATCAGGTGACTTACACTTCTATATCATTGGCTAGAGCATTGTTACCTGGGCACCCATTCCTGCAATGAAATTGAGGCAGTTGAATATTGACTTTTTTGGTTGTATTTTTGATACTTTAATTTCATCAACTGTATATTGAAAGTTCTAGTGTTGAGACGTATGTGGCTGCAAACATTGAGCATCATGTGCTATAGACAGGGAGCCTTAAGTTGGGGGTTATTATGGTCAGGTTGTGCTTTAGAAAGCATGCTCTGATGGCTGTATTATGGCTTGGGGGATGACAGAATGGAAGCAGTAAGTAATTGCAGTAATTTAGTGAGAGTTCTTAGGAGCCTGAACTAGCAAAATGTTTGAAGGAATGAAAAGGAGACTATAATGCTTCAAAAAATAGGAGGTCATATGGATAGGATTTGGTGGTTGATTGGGTCTGTGAAGGTAAGAGGAGAGTAAAAGGCAAAGGCAGTTCAGGTTCCCAGCTGAAAGGAGTGAGTTGGTGCTACCATCCAGACTAAAGTATAGAGGGCGAGTTTCAATTGGTTGCCTTTTAGACACAAGAAGTTTGAGGTATCTGGGTTTCCTTCATGTACAGATCTTTATTCATCCATTGGGAAAGGATTCAGGTAGATTTGTTACATGTTACAAATAATTTTCCTTGATAATATCCCTTGGAATTTTCTTTTTGTTGCTTAGAAGTTTCTAACATTTGTACAATCAATTCTGCTAATACTCTTCTATATTTCTGGCTTCAGTGTTATAATTAGAGCATCTGGCCTGTCTTATCCCCACACTGTAGAAGTATCTACTAATTTCTTTTTCCTTATACTTCCGTGTCTTAAATATTGTCTTGATTAGGATTTTATTTTGGTGAATAGGATGAGGTAAGGACGGAAAAGGGAAGAGCATTTTCATTTGAACGTGACTACGATTTCCAGGATGTTATACTAGCATATGGAAATAATGAGGTTTTCTTGGAGAAGTTGCTCTAATGTTTATTTATGGCTTTGATGTTTTGAGAAATCGTCTGTTGTTCCTTTCTTTCAAAAAATAGAACACCCCCCCAAATTTTAATTTTTTGATTATATATCAAAATTAAAATACCTATTTAATGTCTTCTTATGACAGCAGGAGGACGCCTTAGCACAGCAGGCCTTTGAAGAGGCCCGAAGAAGGACACGTGAATTTGAAGACCGAGACAGGTCTCATCGGGAGGAAATGGAGGTGAGAGTTTCACAGCTGCTGGCAGTAACTGGTTAGTACTTTCCCCCAAACTCTCAGGCTCTATTTGTGATGTTTGTACATAATGTTTTTAAGTAGTTTAATGTCTTTCAATTTTAAAAAGTGGTGCTCTGTGACTTCCATGTTTATTAAATGTAATTGCTAAAAAGAAACTTTAGTCTTAATTTTTAAGGTTGTACATGAATTCTTCATTTATTGGTCTTCCTAAAAATCATATAAGGTGTATTTTCTATTCATTGATCCAAATATCTTCTTTTTTCTTAAATATCTTTTAGATTTTTGTGTAAAAACTATTTTATGTTATCATAGAATACGCATTTTTAGAACATTATTAAAATGGGGAAAACATTATTTTCCACTTTTCTGTGAATATTTTGGCTTGATATTGTAACATTTAATTTTCAGTCCTCTATATAGTCTCTTTACTAGAGGAGAATTGAATACTTTCAAACTAATACAAAGAATGGAATAAACTTAGACTATTTTTATTTAATTTGTGATAAAGTGAAATAGACACCAAATCTATACCAAAAAAATATGTAGCTTAATTATTGGAAGGCTAACACTCTTCTAACCATCTAGATTTTTTTTAAAAAATGTGACATTTATCCAGGTAGTCCCACCTCCATGTGTGCATTTAATTATGACCTTATCTTTCCGCTAAACAGTAATCATTATTTGTATTTGTAGTACTCACTTCCTTGTGTCTTTTTACAGTTTTATTACTGATGTCTCCTTCAGTCCTAAACACTCATATTTAGTCTTGTCCAGGACTTAAATTCGATATGACTATCAACTAAATAGAATAATTTCCAGGCATTAGAAGGTGTTCTGAAAACTGGTCGCACAGAAGTGTGAATATGCTTATTTAATACTACTGAACTGTGTGCTTATTGTAATTTTTATGTTATTTACATATATTTTTCCATGTTAAAAACATTTTTTTAAGTCAATGTTATATGATAGAGAAAACTTGTTGTTTTTCCATGCACAAAATTATATGTACACTATTTAAATTAGCATAAAATTGTGTGTGTGTGTACGCAAAGACAGTGGTTAGGATCCCAGACCCTGGAGCCAGGTAGCAAGCTCTGAATGTGACTGCCACTTTGTCACCTCTGATAACGTGTTTCACCTTTCTGTGACTGAGTTTTTTCATCTATATTCGTGCCTATCTCATACGTTCATCATAAAGATTAAATGAGTAAATATTAATAGGTGTCAGCTGACATTATTGGTATTACTTCATATATATGTTTGTTAAAATATTTTCTAAGGGAATTCCCTAGTGGTCCAGTTGTTAGGACTCTGTGCTTTCACTGCCATGGGCCCAGGTTCAATCCCTAGTTGGGGAACTAAGACCTCTCAAGCCATGTGGCATGGCCATATATATATATAACAAATTAAAACATCAAGTCTACTTAGTGCTTAGTGTATGAAACAGAATTATCGTTTAATGGTTGATATTTCTCTTTGTCAGTGAGTAAATTGGTTTAATTGGCTGATCGCGACTGATGATGACCTCAAAAATACTTTCTAGCCAGGGAAAGAGACAGGAGGGATGTAATGCAGTACATTTTTTTCTTTGAAGCTTTTACATTTCTTGTAATCAAACTTCCCATGGCATTTTCTTCGAGGATACTCGTTTCTGTAATTGTAAGAATTTTTCAATGTATAATATGCATTTGTTATCTGAACCTTTTTGCTCATGCTGTTTGTTCCTTGACTGAGAATTTACTCTTCTGCGTATTCAAGGTCCTGCTTAAGTGTTATCTGTCAATCCCTTCTCTGATCTTCTTAATCATAATTAGCCCTTCTACTTTGTAGTTTTCAGAGCTCTTCTTATTCCTATTATTGTTCTTATTGAACAATATGTTAGAACAATTAAAAACTGGTCTGTCCTCCACTGTAGTATGATCCCCACTGAAATGGGGTCCCTGATGTTTTGAGCCGTTTCAGTACAGAGGAAGGGCGCTCACATCTGCCTCTGCCTGGGGGGTCACTTGCAGGGTTTTGAAGGAGAAATGTGAACTTGCCAGCAGGACAATCTGGGGAAAGCATTCTGGACAGATGGAGCAATATGCAAAGGAGTGAAGGACTAAGAGATTCTACCATGTCAAAGAATGGGTCAGTCTTTCTGGAACAAACTAACATAGCTTTAAATGAACATCAGAATCATTTTATAAAAAGTGCTGCCCAGCTACATTATATTTGAAGAATAACGACTTGACCGCTGTTGGAACAGTTAATTAGAAATTTTTTTGTATGTGATTTGCTTTACATAAAATTTTAGATTAATCGAGGCTAAGAATTGTCTTCTCTAAAATGTTAGTTTGACTGTTCTTATAAATAATGTCTCTTGAAGAAAAACATGTTGGTGTGAGAATTTATATGTGTGTGTTTGTATATGAACAAAAATATAGTGATATTTTTGTTGCTAAAGATGTCAAATAATTTCTTCCTCATATAGATGGTTTGCAGTGATTTTATATCAGTGATTGAGCACAGGGGCTTTGTAGTCAGGGCTAGTTAAGATTCCTGGTTCATCAGTTGCCAGCCTCTCTCAGGTCTGTTTTGTCAGAGAAATTGTCGTGAGAATTAAATGGGAAAATGCTTATAAGGCACTTGGTGTGTGTGTGCTCTCAGTAAATAATAACTCTAAAGTACTTCTTAGCACTAAAAGCTCTACCACAGTGCTGGTTCCAGCTAATTGAATTATCTGGCTAACAAGAACATCCTTTTTGTTCTCTATAAAGTGTATTGAGGCACTTTCCCTGCATTATGACCTAGAGCGTAGAGAAAATGGCTTGGTTTCCATCAATGATTTAAGATCCTGTAGTCTCTTATGGCAATAATGTAAGAAGTCAATTCTTGTAGAGAACTGTCATCTAGAAAATTGGGCTGGAGTCTTGACTCCAGAGCTTGCGCTGGCAGTCTCTTAAGGGAGTTTTGGGTATGTCTTTTGGCACTTTGTGAATGTGTATTTTTCTTCCCTTTAAAAAAAAAATTCCTAACAGATTCCTGATGTCAGCTTATTTCTTGTAGTTTACCTCCTCTTTCCTGAAAGAACATTGGAGAAAAATACTGTGGTTTCCCCGCCCCCCCCCCATAATTCAGATATCTGTAAGAGGGTCTTAAAACATATAATCAAACATTCTTTTTGTTTTTAATTTTGTTTTTAAAAAAGTAACCGTTTTATGAAAAATGGGTTTTTTACATTCACCTAGACAAAGTTATTATTTCCATTTCAAGAAACTGAGACTCTGAGAAAAATTGACTTTGTGTAATTCAAATAGTTGGTTAATAAAGGGAAGAGTGAAGACGTAAACCAGTTTCCTAAGCAGAAGTTTTCCACCAATACAGCCTAGCACTGGGAAATGAATTTCCACATCACCCACAAAGATGATTAAGTTGAAAAATAAAATCTCCCAGAAGAGGTCAGAAACCATTTTGCCTGGAAAAGAAAAAACTGAGGAAGAAAAGAATAATAATGGTTCTAGTGGGTGGTCCTGACGCCTGACTGGAGACAAGGGCCAAGGATCAGCGGTAAACTCGTGGGTGGCAGTTACCCAGTCACTGGGCCTTGGAGGCTTGAGATCCTGGCAGCACAGAGGCTTGGGGATGTCCTGCCCCTGTTTGGATAACCTCTGAGGCCTCTGGCCCTGGCTTGCTAAACTTGTAACAGTGGGGCTCATGAGCATTTAGTATGTGTAGCTGGTTAAGGTTCCTGACAGAAGGAAGCAGAATTCCAGGTGGTTTTGGTTTTCCCCAGTGTCTTTTAACCTGAAATCAGTTCTAAAACTCCTGGAGTGATTACATTTTTATACCTTTTGAATTTTGTATCATGTGCATCTATTACCTGTTAAGAAAAGAATGTTTGTTGGTTGTGTTAACACAGAATGATGAAAACAGAAGACTCTCAAACTTTTTTTTTTTTAATGTGAACTTTCGTCTTCATCTGAAATTTTACACAGAACTTTAGTGTATGAAACAGCTAAAGGGGGCACTGCTGTGGGTGAAGCAGGGGAGGGAGTATTCTGGTCTCCCTCTGGAGTCCCTGGGATGTTTTCAGGGAACCCAGTAACTGGCAGAATGTTACTTGAGAACTTTTCAGGTAGTAGATGAGGATTAGGCTTCTAATAGACTGCCCTGGTTTTGAATCCTAGCTCTACTACTTGTTGCTATGTGACACTGGGCAAGTTGCTTAAATTCTTGACCCTCATCTGTAAAATGGAGCTAACAGTGTACCTCCCAGGATACTGCCTTACTCAGTATCTGACACTTAAAATGGAACTCATTGGAAGCTAATTTCTTCACCCCTGCTCTTTCATTTTTGTTTATTTACTTTTAATTGGAAGGTAGTTGCTTTACAACGTTTTGTTGGTTTCTGCCATGCATCAACATGAATCAGCAATAGATATACATAGTCCCCTCCCTCTTTAACTTCCCTCCCCACCCCGTCCCACTCCTCTAGGTTGTCCCAGAGCCCTGGATTGAGCTCCCTGCAACATGCAGCAAATTCCTGCTGGATATCTGTTTTACATATGGTAATGTATATATTCCAGTGCTTCTCTCTCAATCTATCCCACCCTCTCCTTCCCCCACTGTGTCCACAAGTCTGTTCTCTATTTCTGCATCTCTTTTGCTGCCATACAAATAGGTTCATCAATACCATTTTTCTCGATTCCATGTATATGCATTAATATATGATATTTTTCTTTTTCTGACATACTTCAGTCTGTGTAACAGGCTCTAGGTTCATCCACCTCACTTGAACTGACTTGAGTTCATTCCTTTTTATGGCTGAGTAATATTCCACTGTGTGTATGTAGCACAGCTTCTTTATCCATTCATCTGTTGATGAACATCTAGGTTGCTTCCATGTCCTGGCTATTGTAAAACAGTGCTGCAGTGAACACTGTGGTACACGTGTCTTCTGGAATTGTGGTTTTCTCAGGGTATATGCCCAGTAGTGGGATTGCTGGGTCATATGGTAGTTTTATATGGAACTATTCTCCATAGTGTCTATATCAGTTTACATTCCCACCAAAAGCGCAAGAGGAGTCCCTTTCCCTCACATCCTCTCCAGCATTTATTGTTCATAGATTTTTTTATTCATCCCCTTTTTCTGTGCATCTTAGCTCACAGTGTATCTGGAGTGGCAGTAAAGGTAGGCATATCCTAACTTTATAGACTGAAAGTCAAAGATACGTTGCCAAGCTATTTTGTATCCTGTGTTGTTTCTTTCTTTGTTTTTTTTAACAATAGTAAACAATTCTGCACTTTTCTGGCTTCTCTTGGGGTTGAGTAGTGACAAGGAGCAGGTACAAACTTCCTGTGTTTGGTGATATTTCTTGATCTAAGGACTACATGGGTGTGTGTACTTTGTGAAAATGTATCAATCATATATTTATGATTTGTACACTTTTCAGTACAGAAGATAAAAAATACTTTTTTAATAAAAAAAGAAAGTAGACTTTAAAACAGAAAAAGTAATCAAAGACATTTATTCTGTAAAGTGCCTGCCCATTGATGTCTGTTGCCACATAGAAGTAACCCCATGCCTCTTTACCTGAGATTCTTTCCACGACTTGAAAATATTGTCATGCTATGCGTGGCAGTCTTTTATGTTACACATCTCTATAACTGTAATTTCATTGTCTTACTTTGGGATTTTGTGAAAGAAGATTGAAGTTAATAATTTCATAAGGTAGAGGCTGAGTGCTTTGATCATAAATAAGTTGGAACGATACCTCTGTCATCTGTTCTGTAGCAGCTCACACACACTCTCAGTGTCCAGAGACTGCCTTCAGCTTGATTGGCCTCTTAACCTAAAACTGTGATATAGTACTGTTGGCTCTTAATTCAGCTGCAGGATGACAGGGTGCTGGAAGAGATTTTCTCTGTCATTATCTAGAAAATGCTTTCATTTGTTTAGGTTATAAAGCGTTAGCAAATAAAATTACTGTCTTTAATGTCAGAATGGGTAAACCATTATTGCTTATTCTGCTATAGGCAGTTTTAGTACAGTTCAGCAAATCATATGGGAGTTTTATGTGGAAACTATTTGGAAATAAAAACAGGCGAAAGACTATGTGGTTTTTATATTTATGTTTTGTATGTTTTTGGAGCCTTCGATTCTGTGTGGTCCAAGAAAAAATTTTCAGTCTCTTATTTATTTTAAATTCCCACAGACTTCAGTTTTCACATCACTTAACTCTATCAACACTTATTTTTATGTAAGGACAAATTAACATAAAAATCTGTCTATACTGGACCTTCCTGAGGTGTATTTTGGAGAGTAGATGAAAGTGAACTAGGAATATGAACTCAGACTAAAAGTGAGCATATGAAGAGGGTTAGTGAGGGAGAACAAGGGTGCTAGGTCTGCCTTCTCCCACACAGAGGGAGAGGGCCTTGTTTGCTAGATAGCATAGGAGAGGTAGATTTTACTAAAATTCTTTTAATTTTAACTTTATTTTAATTCAAAAAATCCTAATTCATTTAGGATGCAGTTTTTTTTTTTTAAGATTTGAAAAGTTCATATAGATAAATTGGGAAGTTACAAGCAGCTTTGTAGTGATAGCAACAGCATGAGTGCTTAGTGTGTGCCAGGCAATATATGCTGCAGTATTGGTTTTACATTTGATTCTTAAATGCTCTTAGAAGATATATCTCCCTTTTGTGGAGCTGAGGCTGAAAGAGGGTAAGAAGCTTATATAAGCTCACGTTACTAAAGTGTAGAGCTACCCCATCCAAGCCCGGAAATGTCAGTTATTTCCACTATCTCTTTTATTTTTAAAATGCCACTTTAAAGTTTTCCTGAAGTATACTTTATAAGAACTGTATTTTTTTTTTAATATGCCTAGTAGACCAGCTCTTGAAGTCTACTAATGATTGTCTTCTGACCTTGTGTTTACCTTTTTATGAGTTTGGAGAAAATGCATTTCTTTCTGTTGTATTAGGCCTTGAAATTTCTTTGTGTCTTGTCTCACCTTAGCAGTCAGGAAAAAGCAGTTACTTAGGAGGCTGACATTAATACTAATTGTAAGGTAAAGGTTCATTTTCTTTAGCGTTCTGAATTTGTGTTTTCACTGCCACCATCTAACTGTGAAACCTTGGGGGAATCATTTAACATTCTTGGTCTCAAGTCTATCATGTGTAAGTAAGAGTTGATCTAGAGCTCTGTAAAGTACAGTGCTGCTCTGAAATTCTGTCATGCTATGTTCTAGCCTTTGGCCAAGTGTTAAACATAAAGTGATTTGCACATTATCTTGGTGTACTATACACTCAATAAGTTTGGATATATTTTTAATTATTGGGACATTTTCTCATGAAGAGTTTTCTGCAGTTTGATGATCTTAATAATAAAAGAAAGGAAGTCAGCCAGGTTTTCTTCATTTTCACTTGGATATCCCTACTCTTGGCTACTTCTGCACGGCTCTGACTAGCAGAGAAAGCTCCAGCATCTGGTGAATGTCTTTGTCTCTTCATTTTGAGCGCATCCCGTGACTGCCATCTAGAAACTGGATTTGCCATGTTTCTGGGTGATAAAACAAGAGCAACTGGTAGTGAGGGGTCTGTAGTAAAATGTCTAGATTAATTCTTTATAAAAACTAAAAACAGATTTGTATTCTGAACAGGCTCATGGGTGTCTGCTTTATATTAAAACCCTATTCTGAAATATTGTTAATAAAAAGTTAAAATCAAGGGCCTATCTGGATTGACTGGGGAGAAAGAAACTAGGAATTACAGGCTTTATGCTTTTAAAATACTCAGGTTCAGAGTTTCTTTGCCATCATCTCATCTAGTTTGTTACTCATAGAATTCCTTCTAAAATATCCAGCCTTCATTAGAAAACTGCCACAGTTTAAAGCACTGCTTTTCAAGGCAGTGTATCCAGCTGTTGAATTCCAGTCGTGTTGAATCTATTTCATTGGATGTAAATGTGTCTGTATTTGTCTCCTTCATATGACAGCGCATGCATCTTCCTTTCTAGCATTAAATTTCTTCCCAGTCTCCCCGCTCTCTGATTCTTCTCTCTTCTGCTCTCATTCATACTGTCAGACTTCCTTTTATTTTTTTCAGTTTTTGATTCTCCATCATAGTGTCTTCTTTTACATCTTCCTAATTCCTTTTTTACGGTGTAAATAGAAATTAAAAACACAGAAAGCAAAACAAGTTTTCTTTCCATGCTTTTACCAAAAATATATTTTAAACAAATAAACCCATAGCAACCTCTGCACAGACCTGACTAGTAGGGAGGACTCTAGATGCTGATGACTGTTTTTGTCACTAATTTGGAGTCATCCCATTATTAAAATAATTTTTTTTCTTTTACTTCATGGAATTTTTTTAAAAATTTATTTTTTATTGGAGGATAATTGCTTTACACAATTTTGCTGTTTTCTGTCAAACCTCAACATGAATCAGCCATAGGTATACATATATCCCCTCCCTTTTGAACCTCCCTCACATCTCCCTCCCCACCTCACCCCTCTAGGTTGATGCAGAGCCCCTGTTTGAGTTTCCTGAGACATATAGCAAATTCCCATTGGCTATCTATTTTACGTCTGGTAGTGTAAGTTTCCATGGTATTCTTTCCACACATCTCACCCTCTCCTCCCCTCTCTCATGTCCATAAGTCTATTCTCTATGTCTGTTTCTCCATTGTTGCCCTGTAAATAAATTCTTTGGTGCCATGTTTCTAGATTCCGTATATATACATTAGAATACGATATTTATCTTTCTCTTTCTGACTCACTTCACTCTGTATAATAGGTTCTAGGTTCATTATTAAAATAATTTGAAAATTACTAATTATTCCAAGTCAAAAGCTGAAATGCCATTTTCACAAAGTATTACTGGTAGGTTAGTAGTGATTTATAAATATATAATTAGGATTGATTTTTCTCAGTGTTTCTTCATTGCTCAGCCCCTTTCTAACCTTCATTGACTGAAACCAGATGCTTATATTACCATCTCTGATTTTGCAGAATTGATCTGTCCTTACACTACATTTAGCATTGATTCTGTAGAGAACATAACTTGTTTTTCTGATGCGTATGCATTCTATCACTCTTTCAGTCTGTACACATGTAGCATAACATTAACCTGACTACTTAATCGAAAGGAATGTGCCAAGATGTAGTCAGCATGTAAAAATAGTTAAGGTTTGCTAGAGGAATACGTCACAGTTTATAAGAAAGACCACAGAAATTAGTGTTGCATTTTCATCTGTTTGAAAGTGAATAAGGCAGTGTCATTTCTGTCTATAAACAGCATAACCTTCTTGAGAAATGATGATAAAACTGGAGCTTCCTACTAAACATGAGTTTACAGCACAGGTGTGACTTGTTGAGATGTTTCACTGAAGGTCCAGGATTCTCATTCCCTAACAGCTCTTTTAGATCTTAATAATTGAAATCAGAATTTTCAGTTTTTGGTTGTTTCCCAAAACTTGACAGACAGTGGACAATCGGTTGGTGACAATAACACATGATTCCATTTAGCTAAAGATGGCACAGGTTACTTGCAATCAGTCCTGGTTGCTGGCATATAACAAAGGTGACTGAAACAAGATCTAGATGAAAGATGATGGTGGCTTGGACTAGGGTGAGAGTGGTAGGAATTAGTCAGAAGTGTCAGTTTCAGGATTTATTTACATGTAGAGCTCTCAGAATTTGCTGTTGGATGTGAGAGGAAGACATGTTGAGGGTTTTTTGCCTAAACAGCTGGTAAAATGGAGTAGCCTCTAGCATGGGAAAACTGCTGCTGAAGGAACTAGGTTCTAAACAGATGTTTATGCTTGACTGACCTTTGTAGTAACTAAAGAACACTAATGGAAGAAAGATGCACTGGAATTTGTGAGAGACCGAAAGTAAATATTATGTGTGGATCAAGTGGGAGGCACTTACATTAAACCTGTATATTTCATGTTGATGTTTGGTAGAAACCAACACAATACTGTAAAGCAATTATCCTTCAATTAAAAATAAATTTTAAAAAACTGTATATTAGCAGAGTGTGTCATGTACAGTATGTGCATTCTTAGATGTTCTCTATTATTTCCCATAGTTTAAGTAGAAATGTTTATTCTAAAGTAAAACTTGAAATCCTCAATGTTTATAATTGTCAAGCCTCTTACTTGTTTAGTATTGTTGTAAAGATACTTCCAGGTATAAACAAGTGCACCAAGGACTCTCATATCGTATTTTTTTTGAGACAATACTTTATCCATAGTAATTCTGAATTTTATTTCTTGGCAAAGAGATTTCTGGTTAAAACCCAGATGGCAGAGATAGAATACAATGAGAGATGAAATTCCCTACTATATTTTTGTTATATGATTAATAAGCCATATACTTCTTATGACTCAGTTTCTTTATCCATAAAATGGATAAACAGTAGTACTTGTGTTATAGGTGGTTGGCAGGGATTAAATTAATTCAATTAATTCATCCATGTGAATTGCCTAGAACAGTGCCCAGCATATAGTTAGTGCTTGATGGATGTCAGCTTTTTTAAAAGTGTGTTTATTTATATGTATATTTAATTGAAGAATAGTTAATTTACAGTGTTATATTAGTTTCAGGTATACAGCACAATGATTCAGATATGTATAGTAGGTCCTTATTAATTATCTATTTTATATAGTAGTATGTAAAATATCTGCTGGTATTAAAAGAGAAAATGGGAAAGTTTGCTTCTAAGATGATTGGATGGTGTGTTCAAATTAAACCCTTCAGTCCCAAAACTATAAATACAAGATTTGTTACTCTTTTATCCACAGTACATATTTTGATAATGCTCTTTTGCATATAATGAGATTTTTATTCTTGGTTTTTAAGGAAACTATAGCAAAATATTTCATACATAATCTGTACTGTTCTTTTTCCTCTTAACATGTAGAAATACTGGCTGAAGATTTGTTAGTTGCAAACTTTTCTTATATGTGCTACTGTATTTTATATTTATTAGCACTTTGATGTTCAAAACACATTTTCACCCTGAATTATAATTTTGTCATTGCAGGCAAGAAGACAACAAGACCCTAGTCCTGGTTCCAGTTTAGGGGGTGGTGATGACCTCAAACTTCGCTAATTGGTGGCACAAAAGATGTGACCCCATCTTTACATATTCATTGTTTCTAGTCTGCAGAAATAATTAATTAAAAGACCAGAAACTGTGATAACTGGAGGTACTACGGTTTATTTCTCAACCTTAGGCAGTAACAAGACATCACAAACTGCCATGGTTTTGCACTATAATACCTGCATTTCTAATTTTGTATGCATGTAGCCAGTAATAATTTGAAATTTTTTTCTATGCAAGCTTACCTTGTTGGCATTATTTTAGTGAGTTGAAACTATCCACTTGTAAAATTTTTTTTCCTTCATTTTAATTTAAAAGTTCATGTCATTTTTAAAAAGTCAAGAAATTAAAATTTTTACCAGAGGGTTTTTCCCCCTAATCAGTTGCTCTAATTTTTTTTTTTTTTTTTTTTTCAGTTTTAGGTGTGTTGGTTATTCAGCTTCATTTTAGATAAACATTCTTGGCTTTTTGTTTTGTTTCCCCTGTTTCCTTTTGTGTTTTTATAGTTTATGGCATTTTAAAACTGCTGATGGTTTGCATTATTTACAAGCTAAAAACCTTGTAGCATAGAGCTGTCTGCCATGCCTTCTAACACAAAGTTTACAGTTGTTAAAGTTGCAGTATCCTTTTAAATGTTGATAATCAGCTCCTTTTCTTTCCTTTTTAAACATAAAAAAATTTTAATTGGTATTAACTCTAGTCTGCCCCAGATCATTTTAGATTCTGTTCTATAATCATGAGTTTGTATGGAGATATTCTCAATATTCTACTGAAATGCCTAAAGAAGTCACAGGCTGGCTTCTGTTTTATTCAGGGATTTTTTTTTAAGTCAATCAGAAAAGGGATACTGGAGCTTCTTCATGTATGTAACAGCATATTAAACTGGAGACAGTGATGAATCAGCTACAAAGGTAATATTGTATTAAAATCATGTTTAAGATAGCTGCTTTTATGTGTATTTTATAATGCATGCTTTTGTAAAAAACAATGCTGAGTGATGAAAGATTAGTCTTAGAAAATGTACATCTATGCAGAGGGTACATTTTCTTCCATTAATTATTCTGGAGAAAAAATTCACAGGTTATATATATATGGTATTTTCCAAAAGGACTATTAATAGAACCTTTTGAGATGAATTAGTATAAGAATATTTTTTAAATAGGCTCATTGTCAAATTGATTGCAGCTTTTTTTTTAATACAAACTGGAAAAAAACGTAAGTCATTTGGCACCTCCTTACAAATATTTTTCATGGTTACATTCATTTAATGTTACTGAATTTCTGAATTTTTGCAAAAATGTATTTTATCATAACAGAATGGCATTATTATAAAGAGTTTGAAAAAACTGACATGGTCAATTCAGAAAATGAACTGAAGTCTGAATAAAGTCATTGCATTTAAAACATATGTACACTTGACTGATGAGGGAGGTGTGACTTTCAATGTATATAGGTCTTATAATTCATAAACATATTCTGTATCTCAGAATAAAAGTATGTGTTATATGTTTGAAGTCATGCATGGTAAGGAGTGTGTTTGAATCATTATAAACAATATGCATCATAAAAGACCATGCTGATCTTGTGTAACTAAGTACTATGAATGAATTGGTTGGATTTTGATATTGTGCAGCTCACATGTTTACACACTCAGTGCCCTAATTTCCCTTGAGGGAATCGCCTTTTAAATGGTCCTTCCAGTGCTGTTTTAAGGTTACTTTATCACCGAGCTCCTTGGTTTTTGACTCTGCACTTAAATTTTGTTTTTTTTAAAAACATGATGATGGCACATTTTTTCTATTGCTTCTAGCTAAGGGCTTTCAGTCCACCAGTAACTAAGATCAAACGTTATTAAATGTTCATGTTACCATCCTTCTGTAAATACGGGATTGTTCTTGTCATTTAGCATTGTACTGCTTCCATCTGTCTTAATGCTGGCATTAAGATCATGAGCCCTTTTTCTCCAGTAGTGCAGGCTTTGAAAATTATTTTTATTAAGTTATTGATGCAATTTGATATTTTTCCATAATCTGTATTTAAACAAAATTACATCATTGCATCATCTTTTCTAAATTCATCTCCATTAATGAACTTGCCTTAAGCTACCAGATTGCTTTTGCCACCATTAGCCATATTGTGTGTTTGTATGTTTAATTTACTTTCACAATAAACTTCTGTGTAGTGAACTTCTGGGTCTTGGTTCTTCATTAACAATAATCCAGCAAATTTCTGTTCCAGTGTTCATTATGGCACAAAAATTGATTTTGTATCTGAACTGTTCTTGCATCCTATTTACCCTTTAAAAAAAACAACAGTGGCATCTAGTGGTCATTTTTATTAATTCCAAAGAAAACTAATGTAGGTAACAGAAAGAATACTAACTTCCCAACGTATATTATAGTTTTCAAAAAATCTGCCTTGATTTACCCAGCCTATGAGATATGACTATAGAGTAGTCACGGAGGGAAGGAAGAATTCCAGAAGTTACACATCCAAGTAACTGCCATCTTTCAAACTATTCATTTTAGGAATATACATTCAGTTTAACTGTGCTGGTGTCATGTCAGACATTCTTAGGACTTTTCTTGGCATTTTCCTACACCAGAAAATTAAACCATTTACTTTAGAAGCATACCTTAAGCTTGATCATAAGAAAGTAATTATTCACCACCAGACTTATTGCAAATAACAAACACCTTTGCTGAATTGACACCATGAATCAAAATTCCAAAGAGATTCATACTGTCAGAGTTAATTTCAAAAATTATTTGAGTCGTAGCATCACCGTTTCAGTAATTACCTCTAGAAACAGGTATTTGGATATGTTAGTTGGGGGCTACCTGAGAAAAGAAATGCCTTACTTGATTTATGCCTCATTTGGCACTAGGGAGATTTTTCAAGCTATAAGAAACCATTGTGTGAATTATCCATTGGTGCATAACACATTGCCCCAAAACTTAGCAGCTGACAATAAACACCATCTCTGTTCCTGTGGGTCAGGAATCAAGAAGCAGCTAAGTCCAGTGGTCTGATCCAAGGTCTCTCCTGAAGTCAGATTGTCATCCTGGGCTATATAAGACAACTGTGGCTGAAAGATCCTCCCAAGCCCACTCGTGGTCATTGGATGAATGACCTTGCACGGTGTTGGGGTTGGAGACCTCCTTCCTTGGTACATGAATGTCTCTATTGGGCAGCTCATGACTTGATAGCTGGCTTTCCCAGAGAGTGATCAAGGAAGCGTGCATGCCTAAGATGAAAGCCACATCTTAATAACTTCATTTGGAGCTGCCGTACTCCATATGTTAAGTAACTGGGTCAGGCCCACACTGGAAGGGAGAAGTACTGAGCTTCATCTCGTGAAGGGTGGGGTGTCAGAGTCTGTGAACATGTTTTTAAAACCACCACAGTCATTTTGCCACATGAGTGTAAGTATTTACAAGACAATATTGGTGTTTTGATGTCACAAACATTCTTTTAAAGTTTAAGACTGCAGTCATCTGTGGGTGTATTTCAAGGCATGATTCTCTTGGATAGCATCAGTTTCCTTTCCTGCATCACCACCACGTATATGTACATGGCATTTCAAAAATATTCAAGTAGAAAATTACAATTTGTAGAGTAGAATCATAGGTGACAGTGGCAGTTTGGTTTGTTTAAATGTAAGATAACTCGAAAACAGCTACTGTATTAGTCGATCCTCAACTTTTGGCTAGAATAATTTAAGCAACTTAAAGTCATTATTGGCCTTATTCAGGTTTTAGAAACATTGGGAAATGTGAGAAGATAAGATACAGGCATAAATTTTTGGTTAGAGAAGATAATGTACATCTATGCGTGGTAGATGCTAAGCAAGTGTGGCTATGGAGTTTTTGAAATGTGGCTACTAAAACCGAGAAACAATTCATTTTCTAATTTAAAAACTGAAGCAATGTTAAATATTTTTCTGTTATAACTTCGGGGAGGACTACATTTCATGTTAGCCTTTGAAAATCTTGTTTCCAGGTTGAAGTACACTGTAAAATACCAAATGTCAAAAATCTAATACAAAATAAGGTTTAATTTATTATTTTGATGACATATTAAAATATACACCGTGTTATATTGGGTTAAATAAAAGCAACTATCTTTTTTCCTTTTTAATGTTGCTAGTAGAAAATTTTAAATTGCGTGTATTGGCTTATATCAACATTGTCAGTAGGCAAAGGACATAGATCATACTTATTTTCAAAAGGGAAAAGTTTTTTAAAAAAGGAAATATCAAGTCTCACTGTTTTTAAAACAAAGTGTGACTATTTTACCTCCTAGGATCATTTAGGAAAGAAATGTATATCCAGTGCCCAAAACAGTAAAGTGAAAGTTGCTCAGTTGTGTCTGGATCAAACCATGTCTCCCACATTACAGGCAGATTCTTTACCAGCTCAGTCACCAGGGAAGCCCAAGAATACTGGAGCGGATAGCCTATCCCTTAGGGTCTCCTGCATTGTAGGAGGATTCTTTACCAGCTGAGCTACCAGGGAAGCCCCAGAACAGACATGGTCTTTGTCCTCAGGGCACCTACGATCTGACTCAAAAACCAAAAGCAGACAAAATACACAACTTGTACTGGAAGTTGTGGATCTTATGGGACACCTAACTTGGTCTGGGTGGTCAAAAAGACTTCCTTGAGACATCCGAGCTGAGATCTGACTGTCAGCGTGGCAGAAGTATTATAGGTAGCATGGCAAGTTTGAGAAGCTAAGTGCAGTTGAGTGTGACTGGTGGAATGAGGCGGGGTGTGTTGCAGTGAGACAAATCTGAAAGGGTCAGCAGGGGCCAGGGTGAGGGTCACCAGCAGTGCTGGATGGACCCTTCAGTCATGTTAAAGTCCCTGGACAATTCCCAAGAGCAAACAGGAAGCCAGTGAGGGGTTGGGAGTTTGAGGGAAAAGGTGTTTGATAAAGCTCATTTTGGTTGATAGAACAAGATTAGAAGCAGCAAGTTTGTCCCACTGATGATATGGTGACACAAGAGGAAGATTAAGGGCAGCTTAGCAAGCATGAAAACAAGTCAGAGAAAAAAGTACAGAAGGCATAACTACGATTTTTTCTTACCTGGATAAGCTGGTTGTGTTGCCTAAAACTCCAAATTTTATTGGCTTAAAGAATTATTTGCTAAATACCCATCAGGTCAATACCTACCCATTGACCTAGGCTGATAGAGCCAACACGGGAACATTGCCAGCCATGTGACAGAGCCAAGAAGAGAGTGTAATGAAAGGGGCACTGACTTTTAAAACTGTCATCTGAAACTTGACACATGCATCTTCAGTTTTCATTTCACTGGACCTATTTCACAAGGCCCATGCTCAACTTCATCTGGACAGAGAACCACAGTCTACCTTTTGCCCAGGAAAGAGAATATCTGTGACTACTACAGGCTACCCTTTGAATTCTTAAATATTTAATCTTCCTCTCTTTCCCTCTTATTCGCAATGCAGAAATAGACGTAGAGAACAAAGGTATGGATACCAAGTGGTAAGCCTGGGATAGAATGAATTAGGAGATTGGGAGGGACATATATTCACTGCTGCTGCTGCTGCTAAGTCGCTTCAGTCATGTCTGACTCTGTGCAACCCCATAGATGGCAGCCCACTAGGCTCACCCATACCTGGGATTCTCCAGGCAAGAACACTGGAGTGGGTTGCCATTTCCTTCTCCAATGTGTGAAAGTGAAAAGTGAAGACACTCAGTCGTGCCTGACTCTTAGTGACCCCATGGACTGCAGCTTACCAGGCTCCTCCGTCCATGGGATTTTCTAGGCAAGAGTACTGGAGTGGCTTGCCATTGCCTTCACTACTATGTATAAAATAAGTCATGAAAACCTGTACTGTATAGCACAGGGAACTCTACTCAATACTCTATGATGGCCCAAATGGAAAGGAAATCCAAAAAAGGGATATATATATATAAACGTATAGTTAAATCACCTTGCTATATGCAGCAGAAACCAAACAACGCTGTAAAGCAACTAACTCCCAATTTTTTTAAAAAGGGAGAAGGGTCCTGTTAACACATATATATCATAGTTAGCCACTTCCCTACTGATGGACTGGAGTGGGTAGCCTATCCTTTCTCCAGCAGATGTTCCCGACCCAGGAATTGAACTGGGGTCTCCTGCATTGCAGGTGGATTCTTTACCACCAGGGAAGCCTGGACATCTTAATGACTCAGTTCTATTCTTTTGGCATAGGATGTTGCCAATGAATAACCTTCTCCATGTTTATTTTATTGTCAGTAGAAATGACCTCAAGTTTTTGTAGAATCTCCCATGTTACACTCCTACCAAACCAGTTTAAGAATTCAGCATGTCACTCTCTGCTAAAAACATTCCTCCAGGGGCAATATAATGGAAAGAATTTGAATTCTACCCCCTCAAACGAAAAGGCCTTCAGCCTCTCTGGGCCTCTTCCCCAACCCCACCCCCTACCCCCTCGCCTGTAAAGTGAGATAGGACCAATCTTGCATCCCAGGGTGGTTGTGAGAATCCAGAGATTCCGTCCATGAAGGGTCAGCTCCAGAAGAAACCTGGTTGTCTTTCAGTTTTAGAGTGCCCCAGGGCATTGGCCAGAAGCTCAGGCTGAACAGGTTGGAGGACACCCTACTCCAGGCACAAAGAGCACCAGAGGTTGGATGAAAACCACACAGCGCTGGCGGCAAAGCGGGTGCTCCGGCAGAGTCTGAGCGGCTGCCAGCAGTCCGGATTGCAGCCCTCGGGGCTGTGCACAGCGGAAGGAGGTCGGCTACTTAGCTCCTCTCTAACCTAGTCCGCTCCCTCAACTCCCCCAGAAGCCCCACCTCCGTCCCACCCCAACTTCTCGAACCCACTTCTCGCTTGCTTTGAGCTCGACCCAAGCCCGAGGGGCCGCAGGAAGAAGGAATCATTCCTGGACAACTAGAGGCAGCTGCGGCCAGCATCAGTCTCGGCCCCAGCCGGGAGTGGTAGGGCGCTGGCGCGTCTTGAGCTTAGAGGCTCCACGTCCTCCCTCCCCGCTGGGCCTCAGACGGTGCGCTCTCGGAACTCGCCTTTCGTGTTCAGTGGCTGTGAGTGGGACGTACATATAGACGGCAGACAGGTTCTGTATAGCCATGTCACATGTATGTGTTGCGTGGTCACGCATCCTTTTGTGAAACGTGTTCACTGCGGTGTGCGGATGTCTGGGCGCACGGAGTGTGACGCTCCTCTTCCAACAGCTCCCGCATTTCCTTTCTGCTTTTGCGGGACTGTCGCAATCGCCTATCCGGAGTTTGCGCGGGAGTGACTCCGCCTTAGCCCCGCCCCCCGCGAGTGAAATCCCGCCTTCGCCCCGCCTCCGCCACACTTTACGGCCCGCACGCCACTTTTGCTGCAGACGCTCCTGCTGCCGCCGCTGCCCAAGGCTGCTGCCGGTGAAGTGAGGTGAGGTGAGGTGAGGTGAGGTGTGGTGTGGTGTGGGGCCAGTAGCGCTGGCGACAGGATACAGGTGGAGAGCCGGGCCGTCGAGGGCCGGCGCGGGTAGTGAGTCACCTGCTGCTTTGTTTCTTAAGCTCCGGTCCCGTTTGCGCTGCCGCAGGGAGGCCGCCCCGGCCCGGCGAGCCGAACCAATGCTGGATCTGGAGGTGGTGCCCGAGCGCTCTCTGGGAAACGAGCAATGGGAATTCGCGCTGGGTGAGTGTGGGGTGTGGGATTTTCCCCCACGACCCTTCTCGCTGATCCTTGTTTCCTGCCCTTCCCACCTCTGGGCTCTGCCCCTTACTCCTCTGCGCCCGCGGCTCCTTGACTCTTTGGGACTTCAGTCACTAGATACCGGCCCCGACCTGGCAGCCAGTCGCTCTGCCGAGCCCTTACGCCCTTGCATCAGGCCTCGGCAGGGCCCCTCCCGGAGCAGTGCTACAATAATAATAACAATAACAATGGCTGACACGCCCCAAACATTTACCCAGGGCCTGACCCTGTTCTCCGGTGCAGGATTATGTCAGGTTGCCTCCGGGGAGGCCTGAGGGTCGCTAAGATTGTTATTTCTGTACCCATTTTACAGACCAAATAGCTAAGACGTGACTGACACCCTTAAATACCGCCCCAGTAGTTCATCTCCCTTTGCTTTTCTGGGCCTTGTGTAGCCTCTCCGGAAGGAGAAACCTAGGCGCCGTTCCCATCGTCACATACTGGGGAGCTGGTCAAGGGAACTGAGGAGAGTTTTTGTGTGTTAAAGCAACTTCTGACTAGCTTCCTTCTCATTTTTAATGTGGTCGGTGTGTGGTGTAATCCTAAACCCAGACTTTAGCGGAGAGAGTGAAAGGTTGAATGAAATAGGAGTTTGGGTAAAGTAACATTTGGTTTGTAAAAATGCAGGTTGGGCATTTTGTGGGATTTGGCCCACGTTTTCCCCTTTTCCTCAATGTTGCTACCCCTCTGTGTACAAGTGTTTGCATTCAGTAACCCCAGAGTGTGTTTACTTTTATGTTCCAGCACTGGGAAAAGGGGGTGGGTGGGGAGCAGGTGTTTGTGCTGTTTGTTTGTGCAGGCCTGAACTTTTGTTACACTAATTTGGGCTACTGGACTGAGTCAGCTGCTCCATTGGGCTGTAGTTTATCCTTGAATCTGGAAGACTCCTGTCTATGGAGATAGGGTAAGTGAGAAACTGCAGAACAAATTTGCTGGTAGGATTCTACCACAGTGTCTCTGTGAACTGAACAGCAAGCTGCCTCTGGGTTGTAAGAGCCAGTTTTATTGAGAATTTGCAGTCCCTGTCTCCCATAACTTAACTGGTATGAAACACTTCATCTTCTTGTGAAGCACCAAGAACCTGATTGAGAGGCTAATGATATCATTGCCTCCAGGCCCATTTGTTTTGCTGATGCTGTTTGGCTTATAGTTAGGAAAGAACCTCCCCTAAACAGAGTTTCTCATCCCAGGATGTCACAGGGCAGAGTGAAAACTATGACTATAGGTTCAAACTGTGCTTGATGGTGTGACTAGGTTGTGTATCTACAAGTACAGTCTCTGGGTCAAAAGTAGTGAGTATCATTTGAGATTTTCAAAAAATGAGTTGGGAGAGTAAGGTTTCTTCTGTCAACTGTTGTTTTGATACTTTAACCCCTACTCCTAAGTTTGCCAGTTTCTAGGAATCAAAGATTTGGGTAGTTCTTTCAGGCTGTCTGAATAACAACCACAAATAGTGAAAAGAGCATTTCTATGTGTTGGACCTAGAACTGCACTTTGAGGGAAAGTTCATACAGGGAATAAGCCTGATGATCATCAGCCTTGATGATTCCTTTTTGGGTCTTGAAAGTCTGCACTTAGGGGGAATTCCCTGGTGATCTAGTTGTTAGGACTTGGCGTTTTCACTGCGGTGGGCTGGAATTCAGTCCCTGGTTGGAGAACTAAGAGACTCCAAGCTGTGCAGCATGGCCAAAAAAATCCACGTTTTTGTATTATGTCTGCCTAAGAGATAGATGGTCATTTAACTTCCCTAAGCTTTTTTATTAAAAAGAAATTTTCCGTCTTTCTCAGTCTTCTTACCAGCCCTTAACACATTTAATCTGAAATTTAGGCTGATAGGTAAGGATAGGCCTAAGAAGTGAATCTGTGCTTTAAAATTATATTCTTAGGTTAAAGTCACCACAACCCTGTGAGGTTACCTCTATTTGCCAGGTGAGACAGGCTCAGAAAGGTAGAAAGGATAAAAAGAAGCCTAGTAGGGATTTCCTGCTTCTCACTGCTCTGCCCTTCTGAGGATGGGCTCAACTTAGTCTCCAGGTTTCTTTTTAGCATCTGTGCAAATGCAGATATATCCAGTTCTTGCCTTCATCTGCCTGGCATCACAGTGAGGAGATGCATCCAGCTTTTTGGCTGCCTTCCTGACCTTTGTACTGTTGGGAGATTAGGGAACAACACAGAGATAAGAAAGCCTTGGCAGAGAGGAATCTTTTGTGGGTACCACCCTGGCTTGACCAATGGTGGAGTAAAGGCAGTGCAGACTTAAGTGTTTTCAATAAGACTTACAGAATGTATTGGTGTGGAGACATATCTCTAAATTTGTTTTAAAATTAATCTTAAAAAATAGATAGCTAATAAAGACCTGCTGTATAGCAGAGGAAATTCTCAATATTCTGTAATGACCTGTATGAGAAAAGAATTTTTGAAAGAATGGCTATAGATATATATATAACTGATTCACTTTGCTGTATAGCAGAAACCACAACATTTTATATCAACTATACTCCAATAATTTAAAAAAAAAAAATTCATCGTGAAGATGCCCAAGCTGGGTAAATTTAAAGAGTGAGTGGACAGTAGCCTTCTCTGAGATCACCTTGTTCCAAAGAGACTAGGGGCTTAATCTGTTGAAGGCTCATTCTGTGGACTCTGCTTACAGTCATTGAAAATTGAGTAAGAAGAAGTAGTCATATGCCCTGAAGAACTTAGTGTCGTGAAGGGGAAGGATTACAGAAATAGTTCATTTTATTATTTAAAAAATAGTTTATTTTTTGGAAGAGACTTGACCTGACCTGAGAATTCAGAGGAGGATTCCTATCAATCTTTAGGAGCCAGGAGCCAGTACTATTCCTGGAGCCAGTGAGCACCAGAAAGGCCCTGTCAGAAGTCTGCTGCCAGATTTCTCATCTACACTTCCATAGACATAAATCTTCCAGTCATTTTTTTTTTTTAAGTGGGAAAGATAGATGGGGGTGGGGGGGGCGGTGGGAGCTGCAAGCAATTTGGTATTGTAATCAGAGCGTGATGTACTAGTGGGAGATCAGTTTCCCAGATTCCTTGTGTTTTAGTTACCTTCCTGGGATACTATCAGAGAGACTCTGTTCAGTGGGGGAAAGGATGTCTATTAGTAGTGTGTTTTGGGCATGGGTTTAGGAAGAAAATTTGGAGAGATGGGTAAGGAAGAGGAATCTAGAGGTTTCTGGCTTGAGTGACTGTGTAGATAGATGTTAGAGATATGAGATCCAGAATACAGAGGAGAGGGTAGAATGAAGAGAAAATTAAAAGTTGCTTTTTTATAGGTCAGCTTTTTATTTGCCTTTGATTTATACAGAAAACAGATTAAGATGTGAGTCAGAAACTAGGTGGTCGGGTACATGAGGGATGGCAGAAGGAAATATTGTCCAATATCGAGACCTGGGGAAGTCGGAGGAGCAGCAGGAGAGAGTGATACTGATGGAGACAGGATGAGAATTCTCAGAGGGGGACGGTGGTCACAAGGGCTAGGTAATGTACCCGATTGCTTTGTTTCACTCATTCAGAGCTCAGCAGATACATAGGCACTTACTGTTGTGTTGGGCATGTGATTGAGTGCTAAGGATACAGCTATAAGACAGACATTGTCTATATCAGCAAGGAGACATAAAGGCGAGACTTACAGATAAATAAATGGGATGGGAGGTTTGATTAGATAAGGCAGTCAGGAAAGTGAAGTGTGAGCCAAGACCTGAAGAGTGAGAAGAGCTAGCTATGGGAAGAACATTCCAGCAGAGTCCAGAACTTGAACTTGAAAGTCTCTCAGTCATGTCTGACTCTTTGAGAACCCATGGACTATACAGTCCATGGAATTCTCCAGGCCAGAATACTGGAGTGGGTAGCCTTTCCCTTCTCCAGGGGATCTTCCCAACCCAGGGATCGAACCCAGGTCTTCCATATTGCAGGCAGATTCTTTACCAGCTGAGCTACAAGGGAAGCCCAGAGTTAATGCAAAAGCCTAAGGTGGAAAAGAGCTTGATGTGTGCTGGGAGGCTTGGTGAGAAGTGGACGGAATGATGGAGGTAGACAAGGTCCAAAGTATTCAGGGCTCTTGGGTGAGGTTTGGGTTTTATGCCCCTGTAATGGGAAACCACTGGAGAATTATAAGCAGGCTAATAATGAGTAAGGTGTAGGATTTGTAGAGTTTAGAAGAAGGACCATATAGTCCACACCCTTTGGGTGGTTAGGTAACTCTTCAAGCTAGAACAGTTCCCTGGTTTCTTTGCCATATACACATTTGGTTCCTTTTAGAGGCCATTTGTAGCTTTCCTTTACTAGCAGCTGTGTGACATCTGCTGCGGTCATTGGTGGGTGCTTTGTCTCCTCCAGGTGAGTTACTCCTGAATGACTCAGGACCCAAGATTCCAAGGCCAGGAATTTGATGTAGTTAGGTATGAAAGGACTCTCCCACAGAAACTGGTTTGTGCCATGTGGTCTTCTCTTTCTCAGCACCTGAGATTATCTGTCTTGCCCACATGGATGTTTACCATTCCCCCTGGGAGAAACAGTGTAGATGCTCCTCGATTTCTGGAATGCCAGCACTGAGGAATGAATGCATCAACTTGTTCATATTCTCAACGAACATTTAAGTCTCTACTGTGTTCCAGACCTTGTGCTGGGAAGTACCTTAAGGTCTGGTTTACTCCAACTTTCTTCAAACAGTAGAATGGGCCATTGAATAAAGGCAGGATCAAATTATCGTTTAAATGTAGATGGGCCACACATTTTTTTAACCTACTGCTTTCTCTCTGAGCTCTTCTCTGCACATCTCTCTTCGAATCAGAGGTAAACCGATCTTGAATGTGAGCCACTGTCCTGGTCCAAGGTCATGTGGTGGTCTCTCTTCCTTTCTCTTATTACCTAGCCCATAATCCTTCAGTCTCACTAAATAAATGTTTATTCAACAGCCACTATGTGGGTCCCCAATGCTGGAGATCCAAAGAGTGGTGAATAACAGTGAAATAACACACTGTCCTTGCACTCATGAAACTTTGTTTTTTGATTGTTTCTGTGAGTTTCTTCTTGTTTGAAACATAATGCACTCTGTGAAAGCATACTTTTTACTGTTCCCATGAGTCCCTGAGCTTCCCTGGTGGCTCAGATGGTAAAGAATCCACCTGCAATGTGGGAGACCTGGGTTCGATCCCTGGGTTGGGAAGATCCCCTGGAGGAGGGCATGGCAACCCACTTCAGTATTCTTGCCTGGAGAATCCCATGGACAGAGATGCCTGGTGGGCTTCGGTCCATAGGGTCACAAAGAGTTGGACACAACTGAGCAACTAAGTACACATGAGTCCCTGGAATCTTTGAGGTGTCGTTGGAATTTCAGTTTCTTAAACTGGGGCAGGGGGCATATATACATTTGTTTATAATGGGCCATGAGTTAAAAAATCAAATGTTAAGATTTAGAGGATGTTTGTGGGTTGGTAAGTGAGAATCCAGTGAAATTCTTGGTAAAATAAGTTGATTCTGGTAGACATATGATTCTTTACTTTTTAAATGAGCGCTTACAAATCATGTGCTCCTGCTGACTCAGTGAGGAGACAAATATCAGAAAGGAAAAGAGGAAGGACTTGCCTAGGTTATACGTAATCATGGCAGAGTGAGAATCAGAATCTTGGTCTCCAGAGTCATGTAGTCAGTGCATTTCTTTCTTCTTTGGTTCCTATTGACTTGGCTTTCGCCAACCCCTTTGCCTGCTTGGGGATCAGCATGAGTGAGTGAGTAAAGTCGCTCAGTCATGTCCAACTCTTTGCGACCCCATGGACTGTAGCCCACCAGGCTTTTCTGTCCATGGGATTTTCCCGGCAAGGGTACCGGAGTGGGATCAGCATAGAAGTCCCCATTTCCAGGAAGTCTTTTCTATTTACTCCTTCCCCTTATACAATCCGGGGGCTTGCCTGGTGGCTCAGACAGTAAAGTGTCTGCCTGTAGCGCTTGAGACCCGGGTTCGATCCCTGTGTTGTACTCTTGCCTGGAAAATTCCATGGACTGAGAAGCCTGGTGGGCTACAGTCCATGGGGTCGCAAAGAGTCAGACACAACTGAGCGACTTCACTTTCTTTCACTTTTCTTATACAATCCAGTTTTTCTCTTAGTGCTTGCTGTTAACTTTATTCTCTAGATCTTACTGCTTATTGGGCTTATTAAACTTTTGTTTACTCAGTATGTCTGTAGACCTTAGTGGCCCCCATTCCCACCCCTGGCTTTACTGCAAGGACTAATGCCTAGTACACTGATAGATGTCAGTAAATGGATAGCCCAAGTAACCACACAGGTGTCCTTGCTTTATTTCAGGAATGCCTTTGGCTCAGGCGGTGGCCATTCTTCAGAAGCACTGTCGCATCATAAAAAATGTTCAGGTTCTCTACAGTGAACAGGTGAGTGGTAACTGATTTGTTTACTGAAGTAGCATCCCTAATCAGTGACTCACCTCTGGAGGTAGATGCTCTGGGAGATACTGACTGGCAGGGATTACTAGGTCAATATGTTTGAATGGGAGTGTCTTCAACACTTAGTCACTTACCAAGTACATTTTCTTTGATTCTGAAACATTTGTAGTTTTGATCATCTAGTGCTGCTAGTGGAGAAGGAAATGGCAACCCACTCCAGTGTTCTTGCCTGGAGAATCCCAGGGACAGGGGAGCCTGGTGGGCTTCCGTCTACGGGGTCACACAGAGTCGGACACGACTGAAGTGACTTAGCAGCAGCAGCAGCAGCAGCAGTGCTGCCAGAAGTTTAGATGAGCAGTAATAATCAAACTTGCTTTTTGGTTATGTTTGACTTACCTGCAGGCCCTTAAAAGGGGGGATTTTTCGGTGGGAGGTCACTTCAGGGATTGTCTGGTCTTCTAGGGTACTTCCCTTCCACTTTCATGTTTAAAATAGTCTTTTCTGCTTTGTTGATTGCTTTGGTTTGCATTCAGGATTGTCGCAGTGCAGATTTCTAGCTAGCGGAGCATCCCAGACTTGGAAAGAAGCAGGTGTAGTTCACCCTTCTAATAGGAATGATCTGATAATATGAAAATTGCAAAACAATGGTTCCAAATTAATGGACATGTCTTACTCTTAATTTCTTTTGTCTGACCTGTGGTAATCTTTATTAAATGTTGTGCCAAGAACTACCCTTATAGTATAATGTACGTGCCTACAAAGACTTTTTAAGTTTCTAGAAAGAGTATATTTTAGGTTAGCACTGGTGCAGAACTTTCTGAATATGTTCTGGATTTTTTTAATTGGGTTTTATAAGTAAAGTTGGAAACATTTTTATAGACCTTTAGAAATAGGATTCTTCTTAACTCTTTAAAAATACCACCTCTTTGGAATCCATGATTCTTCTAAGACACAGACATTGTGCTGCCCTACGGAGCAGCCTTTGTGGTGCTCTGTGTGTCATAAACCTCGGGGGATAGTTCTGTTAGTTTCTGATCCTAAAGCAAATGGCAGGTTATTTTTGACATGAAGGTGACTGAGACTTCTATGTGGCTTCCACATTTGGCTTAGTGTCAGAGTTGAGCGTGTTACCTATACCCAGACATTACATTTTACAGTACTGTGCACCTCTGACAGCCTAGTGAGGTCCATGTGAGAGATCCTTCTGAGGCAGAGAAGACTTAATTTCCAAACAAGTATTTGGAAATTCTTGTGCCAACTACAGGACTTGTGGGAGTGGGCAGAGGTTCGTGGAGCCACAGTGCCAAAGTGGTTTCTCTTTGAAGAAAAATGAAGAATGGTGATTTTTCTCTTTTTTTTCAATCAGATCATACCTAACCTAATCTGACTCTCAGCATTAGACCATGAGGGAATTACTCAATGACAAGTAGCAGCCATCAAAACAGGGATAATGGGTTTGCTGCTTGAGCTTGTAGCCATCTGTACATTTAGTTCAATCAGATTTAGGCACCCAGGATTAGATATAGTTGAAGTAGTGTTTAAACTTTTTAACCAATTTTTAAAATGAGGCTTATTTCTTATATCACTATCTTGTCTGTCATTCCAATCTTTGGGTACAAATAGTTGTTCTGGCATTAATTAAGCTAATTTCCCCCAATGTCTCTAAGCAGCTGGAACAACAGGGTTTTAAATCCAGACCTCGGTTCAGATCCATGCTTTCCCCATTTCTTGGTTGTACAGCTGTGGCAAGTTAATAACCAGGCTGGTTCTCCAGATGGTTTCCTTATAAAAGAATAATCTTTTTATGAGGATCAAGAGGAAATGGCCTCTCAGAGCTCTGATATGGTGCTTCTTAAATGTGGATCCTATCCTTGTTGCCCTCCTTCCCTTCTTTTCCCATTTGTCTCTTTGCTTCATCATTTGACCCCATTAAACATTTCAGAAATATCTTGTTTCCAGCAGATCACAGCTTGGAAATTAAATGTGCATGTCAAGTAGATCCCATCTGAGAGGGAAGAGATGTTAACAAGTAACAGAGACAGCTTTATTGAACTGGAAGGACCTCCTTAAACACCACATAGCACATGTGATTTTGGTTCTGGAGATATAAAGTACTAATAAAACATTGATTGTGAGGATGATTTGCTTGCTTTTGGATATGCTTAGTTATGTCCTAAATTGTAGCAATGCCAAGGGAAAAACAATCAGATCTTGGAAGTGTGTAAAGAAATTCAGATACTCCAAGCAAAGATCTTTAAAGATGCTGAAATGTTGCTTCATGCTGTTTACCTCCATGGAATAGCCCTCTCAGAAAGAGAGGGAGAATAAGTGACCTAAGGTGAGGTTCATTATTCCATTATCTTACTTGAGTCCTATTGGTTTTAGAATGATTCATACAGACCTACTGGAAAATTACAACATTCTTTCTTCTGTTGTTTGCCGGGCATAATGGAGCCACCTGGGCCTACTATCTTGTGAAGATCAGTGGGGTGGAGGGGAGTGGACAGTATGAACTAATCTCAGAAAGCTCTTTCTAGAGAATTTTTCCAGTGAGGCCCACACCAGCAGGGGCACATGGCCTTCTAGCCTATATCTCTATCTCTGACAGGTACCACCTTCAATCACTGGGCCTACCTTAAGAAGCTCTATAAAGAGAGAAACTTCTCTAAATCTTTTTGACAGCTATGTGCCAGTTTTAAGAAAGGACAGGGTTTTGAATGGTGGTGTTTTTCTTCTGCTGCTGGGCAGCGTGGTTCAGGGCAATGGAGAGTCTTCAGACTTTGATTGATTGCTTTGCAGCAGAAGCAGGCAGGTGGGACAGACTCCAGGAAGGAGTATTATATGCTGAGTGCTGTGCTTGGTGCTTCCTGGTCTACTGTCTCTGCCCTCATGACAGCCCTGGAGGGGTAGGGATGATGGTATTCCCATGAAAAAACAGAGAAGTTTAGAGAAGCACTTAAGGTCACCAGCTCACCAAGTCTTAGGGCCAGCTCTGTCCATTGCTCTGCTGCTGCTCCCCTCCCCCCAGGACTCAGAAGGGGCAAATATAGAAATGACTCCTTAGATCTCAGACTTGGGTTTTACAGAAAGAGGCACATGTGACATGGGATGGTGGGGGGCGGGGGGCAGTGAGAGTGTCGTCTCATACATAATCAGATCACAAGGCACTTCTTTGTCCCAGAATATGACGCAAAAGAGTCAAAGAATAAAATGTGTTTCCTTTGAGTGGTACAAACAGCCTGGGAGTGAAGGGACATGGTTCAGCTAACATGTACTGACCATTACTTGCTGAATTTGGATCCTCGTGAGGCCTTTTATTAGGCTTGTATTTCTCATCAGTTACTCTGTAGCTTTGACAGCAGCAAATAAACCCATACTACAGATATGGACCCTGGACCGGTGAAAGAAAATGGCCTATATGCCCACATAATTCTGACTTTTCTCCCAGGTAATAACTCAAAGCCTGGAAAAGAGGCTCTTTTCAACCAGTATTATGAAGCAACAGCTGCAAACTGGAAGTAGAGGACACTGAATTCACAAACCAGCCTGTCAGCTGTCTACACTTAGATACTCCCTGTGCACTGCATTTCTGTTGAAAGGTTTCAAATTCAACTGGTGCTGATGAGTATACTTAGTTGTTCAGAGTGTGTGTTTATTTATTATTTTGTTTTTTGTAGTCTCCTCTAAGCCATGACCTCATCCTTAACCTGACTCAGGACGGGATCAAACTACTGTTTGATGCTTTCAATCAGAGACTTAAGGTAACTATAAATGACAACTGAAGTTTCACGTCAGGCTGATTAATGTGTGCAATTGTGGAATGTTTCTGAAACTCCTGAGTGGGAGTAGGCTTGTGGTTCAGAGACAGCCACAATATAGGAGACTGAAGCTGTGCCTGTCCTCCTAAAGAGAGAAGCTGGGGGTAGATTGGGTTGGTTGGAAAGAGGCTGGGAGGGACTTCAGTTCTGGGCTCCAGAGGCGAAGGGGAAAAAGTTGAAGATATGGAGAACATGCTGTAGGGAGCAGGCTTTTCTGTGTTGAATAGAAAAATGAGAGGAGGTAAATATTTGTCATAGATTATCCTGAGTCTTTAAAATGGGGCCTAACTGCAGAATAGAACTGGAAGACTTTAGTCAGATTTTTGTATCTTATTGTTTTACTTCATTCTTGGGTCAAACAATAAGACTTGCAAGATGAAAAATGGAAGCGTTCTTCCTAAAATACTGAGGGCTTGGATTTTAACACCACCAGCACTGAGTTGATTCTTAAATCCCTTTAAAGAAATCTAAACAAACAATTTGCTGGTATGTCTTAATTGGCATTCAAGTACAGTTTACTAGCATCTATTTCAGACCAGGATGTTTTTAATGCACTATTTACAAATGCCTGGACATGATATGTTAGTCATGTGACATCCGACTCATGCCTCAGAGTCACAAGGTTGAATATGGCTCAGGGCAGTTGAATGCCAGAGCTGTCATCCTGGTTAGCTTATGGAGCTGCCGAGTTCAGAGAGCACATGGAAAAATAACCTGAATATGGAATAAGAATTCTTCGTTTACGCTGCCTTTTCAAAAAGGAGAGTTTGATGTGAACACTCTTATCCCCACAGCACCCTTGCCTCTCTCTATGCTCAGTCAACCTGGCCTACTGACCAGAAGCACCCCCACACTGAGAAAGGGTAGAAGCTGGTCTTCAATGTGGCTTCACCACAGATTGGGGGAAATTAATCTGGAAACACCTTTACAAAGAACCATTTGTCTTTAACTTGGTAAATCCACTGTAGGAAACTTAACCCCAAAAGATTAATGGGGAAGGTAATATTGCCAGGTATTTATAGCAGGACTTTTCATAGTAATGAAAAGCCGGAAGTCATCTAAATGGGCAACAGTGGAGGGTAGATAGGCAGCCTATGGCAGAATTTCAGCATGGTGAGGAAAATATATTTAGTGAGCACTTAGTACCTGTTAGTCACGTGGCTGAGTGCTTCCCCTGCATTTCCTAATTTAATCCTAACAAGTCCGTGAGTGGTACGGCTTACTAGTGAGACAACAGAGGAACAGAAGATAAGCAGTCTACCTGACACCAGGCTTTTAACTCTGTATTACCAGAGCATAGCGACTGGCTGCTGGGAATAGAAATGGTTTAGGTTCTGTTGATGAATGTGGGAAATAAATGGGATAAAAGTGTGTGAGCATACTATGCAGAAATGCAAGGAATTCAAAGTACCCTTGAGTGGGAAAAGAGATAGAGTAGAACCATCTCTCTCCCTTCTGTGAGTCCCTGTGAAGGGAGGGCTGGGGCCCTGCCTGAGAGTATGGAAACTAAGGAAGCAACCCCTCAGGTACCGTTGATGGGCACCAAGTCTGACCTGACCAGTCTGCGTGCCCCACCATACAAGGGCTTCAGAAGTCACCTCTTCCCACTGCTGTCCCCTGCAGTTCCCCCGTCCTCTCACTCCCTGCCTGTGAGAGAGCCCTGTGGAATGAAACTTCACAAGTCACAATCTCTACAGCCACTTGTCTTTTCCTTTCCTATCTTGTCTGCTGCCATAACGTCTCCTCTGGAGAAATCAAGGTCTTTTCCAGCCCAGAGGGTAGAAAACCATGGCTTTCAGAGTTCCCCAGCTATCTGTCCCTATGGTTCAGCAAGCATCTATGGGCGAAAATGTGCTTGTTGATGGTGGCAAGGGACCCAGAGTGCTGACAATCTTGGAGTCCTTCACGTCGCAAGTGCTATAGTGTCACAGGAAGAATATTCTGAAGGCCCGCAGGCTGAGTGATGGGCAGCCCTTGGGGGATCGTTGGTCAGCCACAGTGGTAGCAATCAAGGGGCAGAGTGCTACTCCTGCTGAACGAGCAGAGGTTCTGGCTGAGGGTCGAGGCCTCTGGCAGCCTGGGACCTTGGCCTCAGTAAAATGGCATACCCGTTTAGCATAATATACTGCCGTGCCCCAGCTTTCTGAAGATATTGTCATGAATCACAACTATTCCTCTGCCCTTGCGTGACCTCCCTCAGCACCTCTTTTCATGTTTTTGAGCTTCGTATTACCCTTAGCTAGCTTCATCCGAGGCAGACTCCCTGGCATGTGTTGTGTACCCTTCTGTGCAAACTAATGAGCCAGACCTCAAAGAGCCTAACTCAGTGGGACCAGTGAATGGCATATACTGGTAGCGTAGGAAAGGGTAGATAAAAATGCTCCAACAGCCCAGCAGAGGCAGTAATTCTTAGCAGCATGTAGGATCAGAATAGCACCTTACAGTTAAGAAGAGCCCAGCTTGTAGCTTTCCAAGTTAGGGACAGGTCTGACCACAAGTGAACTGCCTGTTATGTCTCTGTTCCTGTGACAGTGCCAGGTGCACCATCACCCAGTGTCCACAGTCCTTCCCAGAATGAAGCCCTGGTTGTCAGGGCCAACAGATGAACCAGCTCTGCTTGTGCTTCTGCAGTGGGAGCCAAATCTCCCAGCTGGGAAAAGCAGACAGTTCACCTATCCTCAGTCAGCTATGCTACTGGCTGGACGTCTAACCTTTGATGCCATGGACATCAAAGACTTCAGATGCGGATTACTTGGCATCAGTAGTGGCTGGATGTTCAATGCCTTTTCCTTTGTCTCCTCCCTGAGTTCTTAGCATTTCATCAGAGACTGAACCCTTAGAAACTTCACAAGGGTCCTGAGGTTCTCCAGGTTGGACCAGATGCTCTTCATTAGGGATATAACAATATTGTCACACTGGACCTAGGCTAATAAAATGACTTATTTTCTAATAAGATAGACACACACCCCCATCTTTTTTTTTTTGGTAAACCACAATATTTTGAAACTGTTTTTGAAAGTGACTTGATTTGGGTTTTTATAATGCAGCAAAGTATAGCATGAGAGAAAAGGGGCTCAGTATTCCCCTTACAGGTTACAACCTTCACAAGCTGCCTAAATTTGTTTTTGTGGAGGGTTTCACTGTCCTACTGCATGGTATATGCAGTCTTATGTATGACCCAGCTGTAGACTAGATACAAAAACTTGACCTAGAGTATCCATAGACATCTGTTGAACCATCCTGTAGAGAGAGGGGGAAGATGAGTTTATGCCATATGTGGTATGGGTTTTTCTTCCAGATTTAAAAATAAATACAGACAAAATGTGTAGTGCTTCAGGAGAATTTCAGCTAGTGATTTTTTTTTCCTCACTGCTCTATAAATGTCTTTTCTAATTAACCTTTTTCAACTGCAGAGCTCTAATAGATCTTAAACATTTGCTTTTTGTTTTTAGGTGATTGAAGTATATGACTTGACTAAAGTAAAGTTAAAATATTGGTAAGTTTTCTCCTGGTTTGTGTCCTAGGCTTGGCACACATGGGCTTATTTCTATCCTCAGCAGTTCTGGGATTACAGCCGGGTGCCATGATTCCCTCAGGCAGCCTCCAAGTCTACTCCATTTCCTGGGGAAGAGAAGGAAAGCTCATTCGGAACACACTGTATATGAAACACTTTCCATTTGGGTCAGTTTCCTTAATCCCACTACAAAGCAGGGCCTCAGTCTGTGACTCTCCCCTGGTCATAGCTGCCCTTCCCTGCACAGCTTCTTTTGGCACCTTTTTATGTTTTCATGACCAGCAAAGGTGGGACAAACCAGATGCAGCTGACTCTGAGGCCTATGCTAAAGAGAATGCTGAAAGGATCACTATTTGCAGGGGGGCGAGGTGGAGGGGCAAAGTCTGCTTTTTAGAATGAAAATGGGAATAGCTTGTATGGTGCACAAATATTTCAGCCCCCATATGGTAAGTCGCTGTGCTGGCATCTAGAATATTCTGTTCAGTAAGCTTCCTTAACAAGCTTCCCTTTTCAAGGATATCAAAGGGATCAGTTCCTGGGTTGTTTCAAGCAGTATTTGCTGATAAAGAAGTGGATAAACCAGATGCATAATAGCACTGACCTCTGCAGATTCTGGATATCTCTTAGTCTTGTTGGGGCCTTCCATACCTCAAGGTCTGGATTCTCTTTACCCTCTTAAGAGTCACTGGTGGATAAGCGAGGGGTCAAGAATCAGGCTGCCCTGGGTTTGAGTTATGACTTCTTCATTTTATTACTCTGCGAATTGGGCAAATCACTTAACCTCTTTGAGGTTGTTTTTTCATCAGAGAAGTGAAAGCATAAATCTGGCTGCTGAAGTTAGGAAAACTACATGATATAACACTGATAAAGCATATAGCACAGTGCCTGGTTAAAAACAGAGGTGCTCTAGATGCTAACTATTATTTACAGATCAGATAAACAGCAAGGTCCTACTATATAGCATGGGAAACTATTTTCAATATCCTGTGATAAACCGTGATGGAAAGAATGTGAAAAAGAATATATGTATAATTGAATCACTTTGCTGTATGGCAGAAATTAACACAATATTGTAAATCAACTATACTTTATAAAATTTTTAAAATGCAGAGGTATGCCATAAGTGATACTCATTTTTTAAAAGAAATATTCTTAAGCTTTAAGTATTCTCCTTAAAGTTAGAAATGACTTATCTTCGTGCTCATCATCTGAAATCACATGCTCCTCTTTGCTCCCAAGCCCACCCCCTCCCAGGTATTTTTCCTTTACTTGGGATCATTCCTCCCCATCCACTTACCCATTCACCCAATTGAGGAGTGCTGCTTCTTCTGCTTGTTAGGAAAACAAGCTGCCAAAATGTTAATTCGGTTTTTAAGAAAGTTCCTTTTTAAGACAAACTGCTCATAGGCATTCTGGGAAAACACATTAACAATGTCTATTTCTATGACTATTCCTTATCCAAGTCCAAATGCCATGGGATTGAGGCTGGATTTACTTCCTTCTGAACTGGGCCTGGTCACCATAGATGTCTTGGGAGGTCCTAGAGGGCTAACCCTCTGTACCAGCCTCAGGAGAATTGACTGTTTCTGACCTCATTAATTGTCTCTTATTTCAAAGTTCTATAGTTAAACCTTTATTTTGATATAATTATAGACTCAACCCCAATGTATTTTAAGAGTAACTCTTCCAGCCACCATCTCTAATGACCTGTGTATCTCCTACAAGCCTGGTATTAAAAAGCATCTTTGTTTTTCAGTGGCGTGCATTTCAATTCTCAAGCCATAGCTCCCACCATTGAGCAGATTGACCAGTCTTTTGGTGCAACCCATCCTGGAGGTAAGCCCAGTCCATCCGATTCCTCTGATCATCTGTAGCAGCCAATAGTAATAAATCGGGCAAGTGGTGCTATGCCAGCCCCAACCTCAAAGCTCCTATCAGATTTGGGAGCCAGTTCTTGGATGTGAAGGAAAGCTCTACCCCATTGTTTTCAGCCTAGTAAGTCAGTTCAGAAATGAGGCACAATGAAAGTGTTGCCAGTCGTTACTCCCTGTCAGGCTGGTTTGTGTTTGCAGCTTTGGATGCCATTCAACCTTGTCATTTTCTTCTCCCCACTCCCACAGTGTACAACTCTGCTGAGCAGCTCTTCCACCTCAACTTCAGAGGACTGTCTTTCTCTTTTCAGCTAGATTCCTGGACCGAGGCTCCCAAGTATGAGGTTAGCCTTTTTCTTTCCCTGATAGTTATTGCCCAGTGCCCGGGTGATAGGGGGCAGAAGACAGTACCAGTGGAGGAGGCTGGATAGGTACCCTTCCTTTGGTTCCCTTAATCTCTGAGGTCTTCAGAGGCCCCTTGGGGGTACAGTGGGTGAAGCTGAGAGAACAAAGCCCAGGCTGGCATTCCCAGGAGGAGGGCGCTTCCAACTGAAGTGAGGTTGAGCTCACTTTTCAGAGGGAATCCATGTCGTGTGCTTTAAAACTCCACCACAGTTTTTCTCAATGGCCTAGAATTTGAGAGAATTCATCCTTTGACAGTGGCATCCTTAGTGTTATGAAATGATAGTTTTTTGTAAGTTTTACATTTTATTAAAGAAGGCATTTCTATATTTTCTCCTTGATGAAGGAAAGGAGAACTAAGTAAAATTAAAGATGAACTTGCATGGTTGAGTGAATTTATTGACCTGGAGAGAGATCAGACTATGCTTTGACCTGGCCAGTTCTTTTTTGTTTTTTAATACCTTGATAAATAAAACGAGCAAATTTCAGTTTCTTAGAAACCATTCCACACTGCAGGTAACAATACCCAGTGAGAGAATGGATACAGAAAATGCATACCAAATAAGGCAGTACCAGTGTACAGTTGTGTCTGAAACTGAGATATTGCTCTTCTGAATTCCCTTCTTTTGTGACCTGGCTGGTTCTCGAAGACCACAAGTATTGGGAAAATGCCAGGGCCTGCAGTGTGCTTTTAGTAAAACATTTATCCTGTGTTTGCAGCCCAATTTTGCCCATGGTCTGGCTTCTCTTCAGATACCCCATGGAGCAACTGTGAAACGAATGTACATCTACAGTGGGAACAGCCTACAGGATACCAAGTATGTGTGGGGGAGCGCAGGCTTCATGCTAAGGCCCTGGGCTCCCTGGGAGGGAAGACAAAGTCTCTGCTCACTCTGTGCCTGCCCCCAGGGCCCCCATGATGCCCCTGAGCTGTTTCCTGGGCAACGTGTATGCTGAGAGTGTGGATGTTCTCCGGGATGGAACTGGACCCTCAGGTTTACGACTCCGCCTCCTTGCCGCAGGTCAGTTACTGGCTTTGGGGTGGTGGGTTCTCCATTATAGCTTTGTCGAGATGGTCTAAAATCCCACATCCTTAGGGATAGTTGGTAGAAGACAAATGGTGCTGACATTTATGGTTAGAAGTTTTCTTTTGTTTGTGAAGGAATAAGACATAGTTTTATTTTGAACAGCTCTTATAAATGACAGTAAAACTGCTTCCCTTGACATGTACATCAGCCTCTGTGTACTTAGTTTTGCAGTGGTGCCTGGGTCCTAGAGGTGTATCTTATAGGCTCAGTGTTACATGTTCTCTCATTTTCCACCCTTTGTGCTCATTTCTCAGAGTAGACTGGCAAGAGGGACTTCTTGAATTGTGATTTGGCCATACCGTGCTCAGTTTTGCTGATTGCAAACAAAAAGAATTGCTGCCTTCAGTAGCCAGTCTCTCTAGGATCCATACTTCATCCTGTGATTTTCTTGCGTGGACAGTCTCAGCTCCTTCGAACTTTGGATAATGCTTAGGGGTACAGAGATCATCCAGTGTGGAGTTTGCCTCCATAAAGATGACCTGGGGACTTTGAGCTCCATGAAGGGTCCTATGCCTTCATGAAGCTCATAGTCTAGCCAGCCTTTGTTTGTAAGCTGGGGTCTCTCCTCAGTCTCTGGAGCATCAGTTCTCAACTGCTAAGAATCTGGCAAATAAATTGTAAACTCACTCCCCTGAACAATTAGACAGTTCAAAACCTCCAGGTTAGAAATTTCTTAAAATGTGGTCTTCTAGCCATGGCAGAACACCAGCTTCTTAAAGGAGCATTGTGCTTGTGCTGCAGTTTTTGAAAGAATTGAGATGTGGCATCTCAAAAAGAAGATGAGGTCTTCTCAGGAGGATTGCTGCTTGAAGCAGTGGGGTAGTCAAGGGTGTTGTAAATATACCAGGTGACAGCAAGAGGAGCCTGTTGAGAGTAGGGGGTCTCAGCCAATTCTGACCACCACCCTGACAGGACCGGCCCAGCAGTCACATCACACTGCCTACAAGGTCAGTGGGAAAAACACCTTAAGTCAAGACCTCACTGAGTTATCCAACCCAGTACTCATTGAGAGTTCCTGTGGAGTGTGGCTACAGTGATGCCATTCAACTGTCTTGATCCCCATAGTAATGATTCCCTCACTCAAGGGAATCAGAAACTAAAATAGTCTCCTTGAGAAACTAAGGGTACCTTTACTTGAGGAGACTTCAGATAAAGTGAGACAAGAGAAGAGACTCACCTTTGAAGGGTGGCTCCCGTACAACCCTGTGTGGACATTCACAAGGATCTGGTACTTGCAGACTTTGGGCACACAGTCTAGCCTGACAGGACTTTCAGTGGTTTCCATAGGTCACCCAGGCTTACCTAAGTGCAGGATTTATCAGTTCAGTCGCTCAGTCATGTCCAACTCTTTGCGACCCCATGAATCGCAGCACGCCAGGCCTCCCTGTCCATCACCAACTCCCAGAGTTCACTCAAACTCATGTCAATCTAGTGGGTGATGCCATCCAGCCATCTCATCCTCTGTCGTCCCCTTCTCCTCCTGCCCCCAATCCCTCCCAGTATCAGAATCTTTTCCAGTGAGTCAACTCTTCACATGAGGTGGCCAAAGTATTGGGAGTTTCAGCTTTAGCATCAGTCCTTCCAATGAACACCCAAGACTGATCTCCTTTAGAATGGACTGGTTGGATCTCCTTGCAGTCCAAGGGACTCTCAAGAGTCTTCTCCAGCACCACAGTTCAAAAGTATCAATTCTTCGACGATCAGCTTTCTTCACAGTCCAACTCTCACATCCATACATGACCACTGGAAAAACCATAGCCTTGACTAGACGGACCTTTGTTGGCAAAGTAATGTCTCTGCTTTTCAATATGCTGTCTAGGTTGGTCATAACTTTCTTCCAAGGAGTGAGCGTCTTTTAATTTCATGGCTGCACTCACCATCTGCAGTGATTTTGGAGCCCAAAAAAATAAAGTCTGACACTGTTTCCACTGTTTCCCCATCTATTTCCCATGAAGTGTTGGGACCAGATGTCATGATCTTAGTTTTCTGAATATTGAGCTTTAAGCCAACTTTTTCACTCTCCTGTTTTCACTTTCATCAAGAGGCTCTTTAGTTTTTCTTCACTTTCTGCTTTAAGGGTGGTGTCATCTGCATATCTGAGGTTATTGATATTTCTCCCGGCAATCTTTATTCCAGTCTTCCTCCAGCCCAGTGTTTCTCATGATATACTCTGCATATAAGTTAAATAAGCAGGGTGACAATATATAGGCTTGACGTACTCCTTTTCCTATTTAGAACCAGTCTGTTGTTCCATGTCCAGTCCTAACTGTTGCTTCCTGACTTGCATACCGGTTTCCAAGAGGTAGGTCAAGTGGTCTGGTATTCCCATCTCTTTCAGAATTTTCCACAGTTTATTGTTACCCACACAGTCAAAGGCTTTGGCATAGTCAATAAAGCAGAAATAGATTTTTTCTTTTGGAACTTTCTTGCTTTTTCGATGATCCAGCAGATGTTGGCAATTTGATATCTTGTTCCTCTGCCTTTTCTAAATCCAGCTTGAACATCTGGAATTTCATGGTTCACGTATTGCTGAAGCCTGGCTTGGAGAATTTTGAGCATTACTTTACTAGCATGTGAGACAAGTGCAATTGTGCGGTAGTTTGAGCATTCTTTGGCATTGCCTTTCTTTGGGATTGGAATGAAAACTGACCTTTTCCAATCCTGTGGCCACTGCTGAGCTTTCCAAATTTGCTGGCATATTGAGTGCAGCACTTTCACAGCATCATCTTCCAGAATTTGAAATAGCTCAACTGGAATTCCATCACCTCCACTAGCTTTGTTCGTAGTGATGCTTCCTAAGGCCCACTTGACTTCACATTCCAGGATATCTGGCTCTAGGTGAGTGATCACACCATCATGATTATCGGGTCATGAAGATCTTTTTTGTACAATTCTGTGTATTCTCGCCACCTCTTCTTAATATCTTCTGCTTCTGTTAGGTCCCTACCATTTCTGTCCTTTATTGAGCCCATCTTTGCATGAAATGTTTCTTTGGTATCTCTAATTATCTTGAAGAGATATCTAGTCTTTCCCATTCCATTGTTTTCCTCTATTTCTTTGCATTGATCACTGAGGAAGGCTTTCTTATCTCTCCTTGCTATTCTTTGGAACTCTGTATTCAAATGAGTATATCTTTCCTTTTCTCCTTTGCTTTTTGCTTCTCTTCTTTTCACAGCTATTTGTAAGGCTTCCTCAGACAGCCATTTTGCTTTTTTGCATTTCTTTTTCTTGGGGATGGTCTTGATTCCTGTCTCCTGTACAATGTCATGAACCTCCATCCGTAGTTGATCAGGCACTCTGTCTGTCAGATCTAGTCCCTTAAATCTATTTCTCACTTCCTCTGTACAATCACAAGGGATTTGATTTAGGTCATACCTGAATGGTGTAGTGATTTTCTCCACTTTCTTCAATTTCAGTCTGAATTTGGCAATAAGGAGTTCATGATCTGAGCCACAGTCAGCTCCCAGTCTTGTTTTTGCTGACTCTATAGAGCTTCTCCATTTTTGGCTGCAAAGAATATAATCAGTCTGATTTCGGTGTTGACCATCTGGAAAGGTCCATGTGTAGAGTCTTCTCTTGTGTTGTTGGAAGAGGGTGTTTGCTATGATCAGTGCATTCTCTTGGCAGAACTCTATTAGCCTTTGCCCTGCTTCATTCTCTACTCCAAGGCCAAATTTGCCTGTTACTTCAGGTGTTTCTTGACTTCCTACTTTTGCATTCCAGTCCCCTATAATGAAAAGGACATCTTTTTTGGATGTTAGTTCTAGAAGGTCTTGTAGGTCTTCATACAACTGTTCAGCTTCTTCAGTGTTACTGGTCAGGGCATAGACTTGGATTACCATGATATTGAATGGTTTGCCTTGGAAACGAACAGATATCATTCTGTCATTTTGGAGATTGCATCCAAGTACTGCATTTCGGACTCTTTTGTTGACCATGATGGCTATTCCATTTCTTCTAAGGGATTCCTGCCCACAATAGTAGATATAATGGTCATCTGCGTTAAATTCACCCATTCCAGTCCATCTTAGTTCACTGATTCCTAGAATGTTGATGTTAACTCTTGCCATCTCCTGTTTGTAGGATTTATACACAGAAGTTAATGTGAGCTATATTTTTCCCCCTGATTTACACACAGCTTTGTGTGTGTGTGTGTGTGTGTGTGTGTGAGGAGTGGGATTTGAAACAGCTCTTATAAGTATAAGAAAGAGCTTTGTCAGCTCTAAAGCCCTATGCAGAGTAAGGTGATAGTGGTGATTATCATGGTACCAGAAATTATTCCTTCTCGGATTCTTAGCTTCCTTTTATAATTTTGGGCAAAACACTCTGTCTTCCCATCCACAGAATGAGGGAAATTTTACTGTTGGTATGTTCGTTGCTATTTCACAACCACACTGTGTGTGTGTCTGTGTGTGTATTTAACTAGAATCATTTTTTAAATGTATTAGACAAAGTCAGAGTTTAAAGATTGTTCCCAAAGAAGAAATCTTTGGCAAATCAGGTTTTCCATTTTCACCCACTTTCCTGGTTTGTCTATTTTTGAGTGTTAGTGTTTGTAGAGTTAGGGACTAAGTTAATGGGTGCTTTAGCTCTTGGCTCTTTTATAGAGTGATCTTCCGGTTCAGTCTCAGGTTGGGGGTTACCATTGAGAAGTACTTGTTATCGTAAATCCTCTATGCCGTTGGGAACCGGAAAGTGGCAGGAGGTAATGGCACCATTTATATGTTTCCATAGCACCTGTGCTGCTGTTTGTTGTACCACAGTTGTGTGATGGTTTGATTAGAATCTTTACACCATGAGCTCCAATGTAGGCAGAGGCTGCACCTGTTTTTCTCACCGTTGTTCCCTTAGCATCTAGCAGAGTGTCCTAGCCCAGGGTGTCAATGACTAAATATTTGGTGAGTCAGTGAGTGACATTTCCAGAGCTCCATGTTACTTTTGTGAGATTGAGTGAGTCTCTGGCATTATTGTGAGTAGATAGTGATCTCCTGTAGCATCTCAAGTCCTGGTGACCTGCTGTTTCTACTTACATGCGGTCTTGCCCCTCAGCCAAACCTGATAATGCAGCATGCAGCCACTGGCCTCTATGGGGCTCCAGACCCTGGGCTGCTGGGTTCCAGGCCCTGACTGGGAACCTGACCACCTCTACTTGTTCTCTGCAGGTTGTGGACCTGGCCTGCTAGCAGATGCCAAGATGCGGGTGTTTGAACGCTCAGTGTATTTTGGTGATTCCTGTCAAGATGTTCTTAGCATGCTTGGCTCTCCACACAAGGTCTTCTACAAGTCAGAAGATAAGGTAGGGGAAATGTGTTTATAAAGTGAGTAGGTGATCTCTCTCTTTTTTATGTAATCAACTTGAACTTAATAGTGAATAAATATAAACTATTGTTTTCCCATAGAACCTGTTCTATTAAAGCTAATGGAAAAAAAAGTTAAAAACTGATGGAGAAGTAAATTGAAAGCTCTCTTCTGACCCCTGTTGGTCAGATTGTCCTGCCTTTCCTTGGAGACCAGGGCCCAGTCTATAGTCAACCAGAGCAGAGCTGTCTGGGTTGTTCAGCACCAGCATCAGGGACTCCCACACTCTTGCTTACCCAACAGATGACTGTCATACAAGAAACACAACTTGTAGACTCATTTCTTCCCTTAACTGTATTAATGGATTGGATTTTAATTCATTATTATTTTTTCCCCCAACAGATGAAGATTCATTCTCCTTCTCCTCATAAGCAGGTTCCATCCAAGTGCAATGACTACTTTTTTAACTACTTCACTCTCGGAGTGGTAAGCTGTGATTCCTTAGAGAAGTGGTCCATTTCCCTGGGGGTATGCAATGCGCTGGGCAGGCCTGTGTGTACACTTGCAGCTTTAACTGTGCTGGCCTGTGGAAGCCAGAAGGATCTGGCAGGTCCTGGCTTTCAGAAAAACCAGGTTCCTTGAGCCCCTTGACAGTCAGGGGGGCCCTGAATCTTCTCATTAGCTTTTAAGGCAAAATATGTGTTCAGTTACATTTTTTAATCTGGTGCTTTTTGTCAGGGAAGATCTCCCTGACCATGTTTGAGTTCCCAAGCAGTGGGAGCTGTCGCCCTCTGTGCCTTTGGGGCCTACTGGTCCAAGGTTTGGAATGAGGAGGCCTGGAGATGGTTGGGTGTGTGTCATCATCCCATCGCGCTAGGCCTCAGCTGTCCCCTTGGTTGTTGTTTGGGTCAGAGCCGTTCCCCAAGGGCATCCCCATTGTGGAGTGGGTGTCTTCGAGTAGGACATGCCCTCAAAAGCCCCCTGCCTGCCTCAGGAACTTTACCCACTTGAGCATCCTTGTTTTCTTATCCCAGGACATTCTCTTTGATGCGAATACACACAAAGTGAAGAAGTTTGTCCTACATACCAATTACCCTGGGCATTATAATTTTAATATGTGAGTATACCTGCACCTGCCCCTCCAGGAAAGAGCTTGTGGCCTTGGATTTTACTAATTCATGAAAAGTAAACGATTTCCTGGGTGTTTTCTGTTCCTGGTATAGTGTCCATAACCTTGTATCTCTCCAATTATACCCATTTTATAAATAGAGAAATGGATTCAGAAAGCTTGGCCTCTTATCTGAGGTGATAGGGTCTTCAGAGCCCCCCAGCTGTGCCCTTTCTGGTTTGACTCTAGGGCCCAAATCTGGCCTCTCCAGGGCTTTGAGCAGGTGTGCTCAATCCTGTTTTTCTTGGGATGCAGAGTTGAGATGTGGGGGTGGTCGGGTCTCCCAGGGGGTCCCACCTTCACCCATCTCCCTTCTTTCTCTAGTTATCACCGCTGTGAGTTCAAGATCCCCCTAACCGTAAAGAGAGGTGAGTAGTCAGTGTCCTCAGGATAAGGAAAGGGTTTTAGAGTCAGTCTCTCATGCTTTGAAGAGATAATGATCCAAGCAGAGAGGGTGGCAGTGGTTGGATGTGTGGACTCTTTGCCTACCTGCTTCTCCCCAGAGCCTCAGCTCCTCTGGGTTGGGCTCTTGGTTCTGGGGGCCACGTGGTTCTTGGTCTGTAGTCTCCTGGAAGCCCTTAAAGTCTTATCCTGTGCCTGTGGGATTGTTGGTTTCCAAATTTCAATCCCAGTGCGTAGGGCGGTGAGGGCTGGGGTCTCAGGTGGGCTGAGCCATCTACCTGAGCAGATGTGGAACTGAATCCAGGCCAGGCCAGCTACCAACCATGCTGTGTTCTCTCTTCAGAAAACACAGAGGGTCAGACAGAAACATGCACCACCTACAGCAAGGTGAGCTCCTATTTTTCCCACCTGACGCAGTCTGAAAATGCGGAGGGCATGAGCCTGCCACCAGTCTGGGTGCCTGTGTCCTTTGGGCCAGCCACTGGTCACAGTGGGGTCGGGTCCCTACTAATCCCCTGTCACCCTCATCCCTCTTGTAGTGGGACAACATCCAGGAGCTCCTGGGACACCCTGTGGAGAAGCCTGTGGTCCTGCACAGGTGAGTGGGGGGTTGCTTTCTGATCGCCCCACCTGGCTCCTCACCACCCAGGACCAGGAACCCTAGCAGTGGGTATGGCTTAAAACCGGCAGGAATTTCTGATGTTGCCACACGCTTCCTGCCCCAGCCCGGTGAGTTACAACTCAGCCAACAGTTCTGCACAGTTACTTGCAACCAGAGGGCCTGCCCCTGGGATAACTCCCCCCTCTCCTACCTCCAGTTACTCAGGCAGTTTGACTAGCTGTCCCCATCACACCTGCTACCTGCTTTAGTTCACAGCCCAATACCTGGTTGCCCTGCTATCTGATGTGCCCTCTCCCTCCTGACTTTGTACATTCCAGTCCAATTGCATAATACCCTTCTGTGCCAAGTGGACTGCATAGGATTTGGTGCTTGAGTGAGATCAGTCAGTGCCTCGGACCTCAAGAGCCCATGTGGGAAACACTCAGAGCCCTGAAGGGCCACTGGCTAACAGCCCCTACCCCAAAAGGGACTGGGTGCCCCACCTTGCCTCGGTCTCTGTCTGCCCCTCTAATTCTGGCTTCCCCGGCCTCAGGTCCTCGTCCCCAAACAACACCAACCCTTTTGGCTCCACATTCTGCTTTGGTCTTCAACGGATGATCTTTGAGGTAAGCCCTGGGGGTTGAATGGCTGGTGATCATGGCAAGGACAGGCAAGTGATGGGGGAGAAAGATTGGGGAGGGCCTGAAGGCCCTGCTGGGCAGGCTCATCCAACAAGATGAGGGGAAATGGGGAGCCCACATTTATATTTGAAAACACGAGTATAATAGCAAAGGGAACCACAGGGCAGGTGGGGCTCTCTCCGCAGGTGTTGGGGGGGCTCTTTAAACGCCATATGAATGAGTGTGCAGTGGGGCGAGTGGCTTTTGAGGCCCCACTGGCTAGGAGAAGAATGGGCTGCCCCTGCTCTCCCATCTGGTTACCATACCTTCAGCAGACCCCTTGCAGTTCCAGAAGGGCTGGACAGATGGGTATGGTGAAGTTTATGTGTCCCGGAGGAATAGGTAGACACAAGGGCAGAGATGACCCTCAGCACGAGCTGGGGGGTGTTGAGGCGTCCGTCCAGCCCCATGTGCAAGTGTGTTGCACACACAGGCGCTGCCTCAAGTGCCTTCTCTTCCGTCACAGCCCAAGACTGATCCCACTGGGGGTTTGTGGGAGTTTTGCTGCGCTTACATCCCTTCGACTCCTCCCCCTCGACTCACTGTCATTTTCTTACACCAGGTCATGCAGAACAACCACATTGCCTCGGTGACCCTGTATGGCCCCCCCAGACCTGGTGCCCACCTGAGAACTGCGGAGCTCCCCTAGGAACGTCATGACCCTGCCCCTCTGCCCCGTGGAACTGTGCATTGCATCCCATTCAGTGGGCCACCCTGTGGGTTTTCTTGGACATCTTGCCAGTGTGGAAGGGCTGTTGTGTTTTGAGGTGGGACTCAGGCTGGGCACTCTGCCATGGGGTGAGAGGCCCAGATATTCCTCAGTCCGTTCTCAGCCTGCTGGTGCCAACAGGGGACACAGACTGCAAAGAGAAGCACAAACTCTGAGCCTTGATACTTGGAGCCAGGAGCTCTCAACTAACATGTAAGGAGACAGGGTTCTGTCTTCCTGTCCCACACACATTGGGAAAACTTGGGACTTTTCTATGGCTGAGAACGCAGGCACCCAAACAAGGACATGGTCCTGCCTTTGGCCCAACATTGCCACATGACCTTTAAGGCAAGTAGGTAGCCTGTCCATAGTACTTGGTTGCGACTTTTGCACTACATCCACTTTAGTTACTTGATGAGCTGGCTGTGGCCAAGGTGGCCCACCTGCCCTTCCCTGTTTCTTTCTTGCACGCGCTCCCTGCCAGGCCCAGTAGGCACAGCCAAGTGGTTGAAACACAACTTTCTACCATCAAGGTACATGCCCAGGCCTGGCTCCACCCGTCTTGGAGCAAGCCTTCAAGGTCGCCTGTTCCCCTGCTCTGCCCTAACGTGGCTGGTGGGGCTGCATGTTTCCATTCTGTTTGCCTCTTTTATTTAATGCCAAAGTTTTAGCCAAAGACATCTTCCTCCTTTTTTGTGTGTTTCAGCATTCTGTTCTGCACTGTGGGCTTGGCTCTCCTGCCCTGACTCTGGGCAGTGTCCCCTGGCCGGGCCCTTTCACATGGCTCAAGGCCTCTGGGGCTCATGGAGGGCTGGGCTGCTCCCTCTTCATGGGACTTGCTAAGGAAGAAGCATATGTGCTTTAAAAATATTAATCCTTTTGAAAAGAATTGAGAAGAGAAATGTATAATTTTATCCCATTTTTAATATTTTGGTCTAGCGACTTGTGATACATAGATGACAATTTTGTGAGGTTTTTCAAATGTGTGTACAGATTTTTGTAAATATGACTCTTTTGTAATTAATTCATGTACAGCCTCATCCTGTATAGTTTAACAGTGAATGTGCGGGGGACCAGCCCCGGGCTCCTGTGTGACGTTCCCATGACTTCGTAACTGATTGGTGTCTTCCCGTGTGGATGGTGGCCTGGCCAGAGATCCCCACACATCCCACTGTGGGGCAGCCAGGACTCTTCCCATCCTCCTCGAATGGGGGAATCTTCCTCATGCCCTGCCCATACCCCTCCTCCAATAAAGACCTATGCCCTCAGCAACAGCTCCCCATGTGCTGATGCTGGGATGTTTGTACTAAAATAAGCCTGGAGGCATTGGTGGTTTTTTTTTGTTTTTGAGAAAGGGGTGGTTGAAGAAGATGGGGAATTTTACAGCTGAAATCATCTTAGAAGAGGTTCCTTGGCTTCTCTGAAGGGGGCAGCACAGACTCCAGTGGGAGACTGGCATAGTTGCATGGGTGTAGGTTCTCCCGTGGGTAGCTGGAGGTGGGGGAGACTTCAGGTCGGAAGTGTGCCTCCATCCCAGGTGTTCCACCTAGTCCAGGGCTCAGGAGGGGCTGGCCCCAGGAAAGCAGATCTAAAGACCTCGACAGGGCTAAGACCAGTTTGCAAACTGGAGGGGCAGATAGGAAGCAAAACACCTACTTTCAGATTGAATTTTGGCAGAATGGCTGCCAGTTCCATGAGGACTGAGGCCAGGCCCTTTACTCCTCCCTTGAGAAAAACCTGCATTTGTTGGCATCACTCTAGGGGTTCTGAACTAAGGAGCATGGCCAGACTTCTTGAGCCTCTGCCGCCACCCCTCCCCACAGACATACACTCACACATCCCTGTTGGGAGGACCAAGCATATTCACCTGCTTGGCAAAGAGCCTGGTTCTCCACCACCTCAGCCCTCACTATCTCAAAAGTGCCACCATTAGATTGGTTCCAGATCACCACCCAGTAGAGAGGGTCAGCAGGAGCCAAGCTCAGTCTTCATTCCCTGGGCCTTCTGAAGGCAGACACCTGGATACCCCTTTATGGGGAAGAACCACATACACAGCACTAACCTGCCTGGGAAAGCTACCCTTCAAGCTACCTCCCACTTATATCCTGGGTCTGAATGAAGGGGGCTTAGAGCTGTGATAGGCTAGGGGCCCCACTGGAAAGGGCCAGCAGGAACAGGCCACGGACGTGCACAAGCTGGCCCGTTCGGCCCGTGCAGCAGGTGCCACATAAGCCAGATGTCAGCAGCTGAGAGCCCGTGCACTACAACCAGCTCGCGATAAAAGCAGGGGTCGAAGGTGTGGAGGTGCGGCGCGGCTGACGGTCGAGGGATGCCAAAAGTGCGGAAAGCAGGATGAGGCTCAGGCGTGAGGCGCAGGCGCTGTAGACACATGCCCAGAAAGACATCGTCGATGGGGAAAAGCTCAACCTGCGCGCAGGCACCGGCCAGGCGGCGCAGCGTGGCCCCCGAGAGCACGAAGCCGCCGCCGCCTGCGTAGGCCGGGTAGGCTGGCAGGCCGTACACAGCCTCCGGGATGTAGTACTTGCTGGCCCGCACGCGGATTGGCCGCGCCTGCACGATCACGTCACCTGCAAGCAGGTCCTGCGCCGGATCCCTCGGCGCCAGGAACTCCAGCAGGTTTCCCACGTGCACGAACACGTCGGCGTCGCCTTTAAAAACGAAGCGCACGTCGGGGCAGTAGGCGGAGGCCCAGGCCAGAAAGTGGATCTCCTTGAGCGTTAGGTTGAAGAAAGTGTCGTCGAAGGCCCAGAGCAGGATGTCCGCATACGCGCGGCTCTCGGCACGCAGCAGGGCGCTCCAGTGCGTTTGAGTGCCCGCCTCCGCCTCACCCACGACTGCGCCTGCGCCCCTGGGTACGCCCAGCAAGAACACCCGGCGCACTAGCGCCCCCTGCACGCGCCCCTCAGCACCCCACGTCTGGCGTACGGCCTGGCGCCGCTCGAAGTCCGCCGCCACCGACTTGACGGCGATGAGCAGGTCGGGTCCGCGGGGCAACGCGCCATTTCCTTGGCACTTGTGCGGCTGATTAATGAGGAGAGGGAAGCGCCGCTGGTCCTTGGCGCGCAGATAGCGGCCGAAGTCAAAGGGTCCCGTGGGCGTGGGCGGCTCCGGCGTATCCCCTTCGTAGGCCGGAGGGGCTGCACCCGTGTCCGGGGCCTGAAATACACGGAGCCCGGGGGTGGGCCCCGGCGCCGCCCCCGCTTGTGCTCGCGGCGCGCTCGTCGTCGGGGCCGCGCCTTCGTGCTGCGCGTAGAGCAGGAGGCCGAGGGTGGCGCCGAGGAGCAGGGTGAGCAACGCTTCTCGGCGTAGGCGCAGCCTCCGCCTCATGTCAGCCTGGCCGGCGCTCGCGCCTCCTGCGGAGAGACTCAGTCAGGGGCTCGCGACGAGGAAGCTAACAGCCGGCGGGGGCTCCCGCCCCGCACTCCCGGAGGGGAGGCCGCGGGAGGCCACAGGCCAGGGGTCTCCGGCTACTGGTCGTTCACCCCCCTCCGGGTACTCCTATTTTGGACCCTAACTCCCCCCACTGGGATGGACACCCTGAAAGGACAAGAGGTTCCTCCTCTTAGCCGGCTGCCACCCTCCCAGCTCCGGCCCAGGACGGTGCCCCAGAGCCGGGCTGGGAGACAAGGAGCCTCGGGCCCACCCCCCTTCCCGCGCTGAGGCCGTATCCCTTCCACCCATCCCTACCCACCACGGCGGTCCTTGGGATCCTGACACACCTTCGGCCCTTGGGAGTGGCGCGGCCCCGGATGCCGGGGCCTCCGGGGCTCAGCGCAGGGTCCCAAGGGCGGCCATGGACGGGGCCTGGGCCAAATGCAACGTTGGCAGGAAGGGGGGCCAGGGCCGCTGCCACGTGACCCTACAGCTGTGTGCGCCCGGACATCTGGAGCTCAGCTCCGCCCTGGCGCCGCGGGAAAGCTGTCTCCAAGTGGAGACTAATCTCTGAAAGGGATCCTCACGGTCAGCTCTCTCCGGAAGGCTCAAAGAGGTGAGTTCTGGTCTTCGTTCTGACTTAAACTCCCCAATTCTGTCTTTCCAGGGGACAGGAAGAAGCACTAGCCATTTTGGTTAGTTTCTCCCCCCTTGCCTCTCCGGAGCCGGAAGGGCCTGGGCTGGCAGGAGCCCCAGCGCAGGCGGGCTTGGCATCCCTGGCCCCTCCCAGGCCATGATTGGAAGTGACTCTTCTCTGCGTACCAGGAGCCCTGGTTCCCCAGGTACACGGAGCCTCCTTTCTTCTGGTTCTGCCGTGCCCGCCAACAGACACACCACACACACAAGGACCAAGATGACTGCTTGCTCATTCTCACAACCCTGGCAGCAGCTGTCCTGGGTGATGCCCAGATGGGAATACTCCTTCTCAGGGAGTCAGGTGACTCGCCCAGGATCAGACAGACAGAAGGGACTGCCCAGGACTTCTGGAATTCCATCCAGGACTCTTTCCTCTGTCCTCCGTTGCCCCTCTCCCTACCCATCCGCAGGGATACAGGAGAGGGGGCCAACCCTCTCTGCTTTAACTTCACAGGTGAGCACTTCAACCTGTATCTGCAGAGGCAATTCTGAGTCCTCTCGTCCCTAGTGGCCCAGGCCAGCATAGCCTCCTGCAGGAGGAAATCACCGTGCCTGGGCCCACTGCAGGCCAGACAGGTTGGCAGGGATTGGTTCAGCTTGGAGAACTCCCGAAGTAGGTCAGTGTGCAAAGGGTTTGATCAGAACCCAGGTGGGCAGAGAGGTGAAGACTGAGAGGCCAGACCTTGCCCAGCTGTGCTGCCACCTCTCTCTCCCTGGAACTCAGAGCCTCCAGGTCCCAGCCCATGCAGTGGGGCCTGGAGTAGACAACCCCACCCCGAGTTTCTGAGGGCAGACTAGGGAACCAGCACTGCTACCCAGCACCATCTTCTTTCCCAGTGGTTATGACTGCTCCTGACTTCTTCCCACCAATGTTCTCCCAAAATAAACCCTCCCTCCATCCTGGGCCTCACTCTCCTGCTCACAGATTTTTCAGGAGTCCTCTCCTATCTGTGGCTTTCTCTACTGCTTCCACTCCCATCCCTCCTGTGGTCTGGTATCAGGCTGTCCCCACTATGTCCCAGAAACAGCCTCCACCTAGTAACCTTTTCCCTGACTCCAGTGGACACTCCTCAGCCTTCACAAATTCTCAGCCTCCATCACAGCAGATAGAGTCATTCCTCTGGCTTCCACATCTGGTTTTCCTCCTTCCGCTTTGGGTTGCTCTTTTTTCCAGTTGGTGTCCTTCAGGACCTCCCCCTGGGCTGTCCCACCCACGCCCACCTGTATGTTTCAGAGTCCTTAGCCTTGACCCTCTCCTGAACTCAAAACTACAGCTCTAGCTATCCTTGAACTCTGGGTGTTCGACAGGAACATCATGCCCAGCTTGTCCCAAACAGAGCAAGCACTTCACCTTCCCCAGGGCCCCTATTTCAGCAGGCAGATCCCTCCTCCCATCTAACTGGTAAAATCAGAAACTCTGGAGTCCTCTCCCACCCTCTCCTCATTCAGCGTCAGCATGCCTGTTGTCCTTTGTCCTGAACAGCTCGCAGTGTTCATCCATTTCCTCCATCTCTGCTACCAACTGCCTCAGCCTGGGGACTGTACTCTCTCTTCCTCTGAATCCTCACTCCCAGCCTGAACTGTCAAACCCCTTTAAAGGCCTCTCACTTGCCTCCGGATAAAATCCAAACTCTTGCAAAATGGTTTACCAGACCCCATACTCTCCACCTCCCCCGTTCTCCAATGGGTCTCTGCAAATCCACCCACTCCTAGATCCAGCCACTGTAAACCTTCTGTTCTAACATCCCTCCCTCTCACCTTCCTCAAGACTTCACCTGAGGCTGGCCATGTCCAGAATACTGCCCTTCTCTCATTCCATCCCCCGCCAATATTCACACTCATTTCTCCCCAAAGAAGCCTTTTTAACCTGGGTTAGGCCCCTGCTCAGTTGTTCCCACAATGCCTTGTATTTTTCACATCCACAAAATGGGTAGTATTTTATTACTTTATATTCAGAGTCCCACACTGAGTGTGAACTGACAACAGACAAGATTCGTGTGTTTTGTTCACCACAGTATTTGCAGCATCCAGGATGATGCTTAGGGTACAGCAGGTCCTTAATGAATAATAATGAATGAAGAGGTAAAGTCTGGCTGAAAGCCCTTCTTCTAGGGTGAGAGAAGGTGAAGCTGACCTTGCAGCAGGTCTGTTCTATATACTAGGATAGAGACCCATTCACTCTGTCTGTATCCTAGGATATACAACACAATGCCCAGTGGCACCCCAGCAGACATGGTGGGTGCTTGTCTGACTTCTGGAGAAGGCCATCATCTCTGCGCCGCAGCTCCAGCAGCTCAGCTAAGTGGCATTGCTAAGTGTGGTCTCAGAGTCGCATGGTGGACAAGAGGTCAGCAGTAGCAGCAGAAGGGACCCTGCGGTCATCCAGGTGCTCCAAACCCTGGCTGGGCTACTGACCGACCTCCCCTTTCTCCGGTACTCGGCCTAGGCCAGGCTGCTGTCAGGATTCGCCAGGCCCAGCAAGTCCTCCGCCAGGCTGGTGAGCTCGTTCTCCTCGAGCGCCTCCACCAGGCGCTGCAGCGTGGCGCGGCGGCCCTCGGCCTGCACAAAGCGCCGCAGCAGCTGGAAGGCCTGCTCGTACAGCCCCTCGCGCTCATATTCATAGGCCAGTGAGTCCAGCGCCGGGTCCCGCAGCGCGCGGCAACTGCGCTGCAGAGAGCGCCCCACCTTGCGCCACTTGAGGCCCACTGAGCGGGCGAACTTCTGTTGATCCTGCAGGTTCAGCGGCCGGTTCACTGCAGAGAGAGTGGGGAGGGAGTGAGCTCGGGACACCCTTCCATTCCCACCGTGACTACCCTGCCCAGACTTCGCCCCTCCCCAAGTTTCATCCTCCTGAGGATCCTGCCTTTCCCTCGCCAGTAGTCTCACCTATGGGCTGACCCTGGAACAAAAAAGTCTGGCCAGGCATCGGTGGTGGCGGTTTCTCCTCCGGCGGAGAAGGTGCCAGAGACTTCGAGGGGGCTGGAGTGTCTTGCACCTCGCCCCCTTGGCCCGCCGCCAAGCCACACGTCAGATTCCTGAGCGCATCCTCCAACTCAGTGAGTTCCTCATCCCGGAGCCGGTCAGGCTAGAGGAGAATGCGGCGTGGGTGGGGGTCTCCGCAGCGAATTCCCGCCCCACCCCATCCTGGCCCCAACCCGGCCGCACCTTCTGGGCGCATATGCAGTTCAAACAGCGCTCCTCGTCGGTCAGCAATGCATCCAGCTGCTCGGCGCCAGCGCGCAGCTCCAGTTGCAACGGCACCGAGTTCAGGGCCAGTGCCCGAGCCAGGCACCCTTGCAGCGTGGCTCGCAGCGCCCCCTCGCGGTAGGCGCGGAGGAAGCGGCCGCACACCTGGCGCCCGCTGAAACGCAGTTGCACGATCAGCTGCGGGTCGCTGCGGTGGATCTTGAGCATCTGCAGCACGTCGGGGCTCCCGCCACTCTCTGCGGAGGCAGGCAGTCAGGCGCCATGCGGTCCCCATGCGGGGCCATGCTCCATGAGGCCGGAGAAGGAATGAAGCCTGAGATGAGACGCCTTCCCCACCCCCAGACTCCTAGGGGCGCGGGCATACCCCAGAGCTCCCGGCTGGGAAGCAGAATGATGAGGCAAAGAGCAACAACCCAGAATAAAGGCAAGGACCTATCACAGGGATCATCCTGAGACGGAGTGGGTGCCACTCTCGCTGCATCCCTGAAGCCTCAAATGAAGGTTGGCAAAAGGGATGTGGAAGAGACTTTGCAGCGTAGAAAGGGGCGTTTGCCCTGGGCAGCCAAGACCTCTGGGTAGGCAGCTGGCCATGCAGTGGGCGCGAGGTTTCAGGTCTTCTGCCTCCTAGTACTGCTTCCCCCCTCCCAAGGAGAGAGGGGCTTTTGCTGTTCTGAGGCTGGGGCCAGGTCCCCCAACAAGCTTCAACCTCCTGTGGCCTCTGCCTTGAGATGGGAAAAGTAGGCTGGAAAGGGAGGTACTGGGGAAGGGTCTTGGGCAAGGAGTGCTGCAGTGAGAGAGGAAGAAAGAGAGTGTAAGATTAGTAGAAAGCAGTGAGCAAGCGGCCTGATCTGGGGAGTGGGAGGGCATGGAGTAGGGGGATATTAGTGCACATATAGGTAGACTATACATAGACACAGGGACACAAGTCTATACCGAAGGGCACTTATGCATACCAGAGAAGAAAGACCCCACATAACCAGGCATCGTCCTCCTGTCGTCCCCAAGGAATCTTTTCCTCAAAGCAGTGATTAAGCACAAGCCCATGGAGTTGAAGGGGTGGGGAGTCTCTGTCCCTGGCCCGGCCCACAAAAGCCCCAGGCCACCCTTTCTTCCCCAAGTGCCTGCCCAGCAACACACCTGCCAGGGCAGTCCGGAGAGCCCTGTACATTGCCACTTTCTTCTGCTGGTGAGCGTAGGCATCGGACAAGACCACTTTGTCCATCGAGGACTCCACAAACAGGTATGCGCTGCCCACCCACTCCTCAAGCCCATTTGGCCCAGCCGCCATCTTGCCTCCTAGGGACAGGACAGGCATTCAGATCACCTCCGGCCCAGCCCTGGAGACAGCTTTCCAGTCCCATGTGGCCCAGCTGTCCCCACCCAGCTGGCACACTTGTGAAGGTTAAGTTCATAATCCCCTAGGCAGCTCCTTTTGCTTCTGGTCCCAGCTCGGCTAAGAGTTGTAGTCAGGACTGTCCCTCCACTGCCTTCTCTGAGAAAGAGCCCAGGGTCACAGGGGTGAGAGAGGAGAGGGACAGTGTTGCAGTAAAAGCAAAGAAGTTCTGCCCAGATCAGGGTGTCTCTCTTTTCAAAGCTGACTGGAGACACCCTCCTCCTGGATGGTGCCCACGCCCCACAGCACAACCAGACTCATGTCCTGGTATGCCCTCAGTTCAAATTTGAGGATCCCCATAGGGATCCCAGAGCCCCCCACTTAGGTTTCCTCTCCAGCATTCCTGCTGTACCTTCTGGTTTTACTTCAAAGGACACCTGTAGTTTGCGCCTGCCCAGATTCTCTACTGCAGTCCTGACTGACCTCTGGGGACTCCCTTCTACTCTTTTCTCAATCCACAGGCCTGTTGGAAGGACCAGCCTCGCTCCTGACGTCCAGCCTAGCTAATCTGCATCTTCCATTCACCTTCCTGAAATGGCTTGTTCTGAGTTGGGCACAGGATTCATATTGGACCTATCAGAATCAACCTGCAATTTGGGCTTCCCTGTTGGCTCAGTCAGTAAAGTGTCTGCCTTCAATGCAGGAGACCTGGGTTCAACCCCTGAGTTGGGAAGATCCCCTGGAGAAGGAAATGGCAACCCACTCCAGTAGTCATGCCTGGAGAATTCCATGGAAGGAGCCTGGTGGCTAGTCTATGGACTCATAAGAGTCAGACACGTCTTAGCAACTAAACCAATAGGAAAGAGGAACACGTTTCCCTTTCCTATCTTGAAGCTGAGCTAGAAGGAAGGGTAGGTCTCCTTTGCCATTCTCAGCCTGACTGAGAATGAAACTGGCATAGAAAGCTACAGAGCCAAGAGATGAAGAAGTGCACCCCTAACCACACCATGTCCCTGGCTGTAGCTGCATCTTGGACTTTTCTGTTATGTGAATTAAACCATTCCTTTTTAGTCTCAAGTCTTTGGAGATAGTCTCTTGTCTGATGCCATTCAAGTTGTTCTGATACATGCTCCTTCTCTGTCCAAACACAGTCAGGGCCCTTGACATTAGCATCTCCTCTAATCTATCTTCAACAAAATCCTACCTCTAGATCAGGGAGCAAAATTCTCAGTCAGGGAACCATGGCACCGGCCTGTCAGTGGCCTTCTAGCCACAGCACTATGAGCAACAGGTGGAGAACTGCCCTGCCTCTTCCTTCAGACCTTACCTGAGGCAACATCATACCCTTTTCCTAGAAAAATGGGCTCAAGGGAAGTCCCTGGTGGTCCAGTGGTTAGGACTCAGTGCTTTCACTGCCAAGGGCCTGGGTTCAATCCCTGGTCAGGGAACTAAGGTCCCTCAAGCTGTGCTGTGCAGCTGGCAAATTTAAAAAATAGTAATAATAAAGGAAAAGAGAAATGGCACCCTCCACTTTCACCCAGACCTGGCAGGAAGAACGATACCTGATAACCCTACCCTGAGTTTGGGCACAGGGAACATATCTCTTGGCCAGCTCCCCCCATAATCTTTTGGTAGAAAACTTACTAATACTTGTGTGTTTACCCAAAATAATAGAAATTAACAAAAAAATAGCATTGTTTATTTCTCTTGGGGAAGGGGGAGATTGGGGTGGTTTTTATTTTCATTTTATTTAAATATTCTACTTAATGTGAAATAGAGACATTTCTTTTGTATTAAAAAGGCATATTTGTTTTTCTTAAAAAGCAAAACAAAAATGGGGTAGATGACAAGTGGGACCCAGAGCAGTAGGGAGACAAGTGGGAAGTCCTGGGGTACTGGCCCAGAGTGGAGAAGTGGGAACCTGGCCCCAAAATGTTTCCTCTTTCACATTTTCTTAGCCCCCTGACTGGAGGGTGCTGACCCCATAGGGTGGTTAAGTAAGGGCAGGACCAGACAGTCCTCTGCCCACCTGGCCAGCCTGCAGGACACTGCAAACCAAGAGGAGGGGGGAATCTGTCATACTGTCTAGGACTGGAATGGGAGAAGTCAAACAGCCTGATAACTGTTGAGAAGTGGCAGGGGTGGGGCGGGGTGGGGGGCGGGCCTTGGCTAGCTAAGCCCCCCTTGGGAACTCTGTGTCCCTTCACAGAAGGCCCTCCTCGGGAAGCCCCGCGCCCCACCCACCTGGAGTCCGCTTCTCTACCAGCGGGGCCCGCCGGGGTCCTGGGAACCCTTAGCTGAGCTGAGACCGTAAGGGACACGAGGGTACCGACTCAGGAAAATATGCCTCTGCCATCGGTAGCCAGCCGGAACAGCGCTCCATTAACACAGGGTGAGGTGGTTGGATGGCATCACTGACTCAATGGACATGAGTGTGAGCAAACTCTGAGAGATGGTGAAGGACAGGGAAGCCTGGCGTTCTACAATCCACGGGGTCGCGAAGAGTCGGACACGACTTAGCGACTGAACAATAACAGTCCTGAATAGCTCCACTTCTGGCCGGCTAGGCGGTGACGACCTGCAGGCGTGGCCTCTCAAGGACTGAGAAGTTGCGAGTCCCAGCATCTACTCAAGCAGAGCCTCTCACGAGCTCTAGAGGGGAGCTCCTCGGCCTCCCACTAGCCCACCCTCCTGCTGGAGTTTCGAGCTTGCTACTGGCTCTGACCGGCAAGGGGTTTCTCGAATGTCTGTTCAGAACCAGCCCGACCCCGTCCTCTCACCCACAGGCCCTGCCCCGCCTTGAAAGCCCCTAGCTGGGACAAGGCACTCGCAGGGGCCAAGTCGGTACCCTCGCTCCAGCCTCCCACGGAAACAGCCCAATAGGCCACCACCACCACCACCACCTGACCCGAGCAGCCGCGGTGACAACCGCACCGCGCCCGTGCTCCTGAGCCAGGATCCGCCTCGGCTCCTGCCGGCAACGGAAAGCCCACCCCACCCACCCTCTGCACTAACCTGGCCGCCTGGGCCCGGCCTGGATTCCCACGGCCGCCGGCTTCCACTGGACTCGCGCTGCTTCCGGGTGTGCGCGGAGCGCAGGGGCGGCACCCCAGTCCGAGCCGCCCCGTCCGTCCCGGCGTCCCTCCCCCCGGGTTCCCCGCGGTTCCTTCCCGCCACCGTCCTCTGCGGCCAGTCCCCAGCCTCTGGGCAAAGCCCACCCGAACCGCTGCGCAGGTAAGACACTGGCGCCTGAGGTCAAACAGCAGGCGGAACTGCCCGCGGCAAGGGACTTCGAGGACTTGTGGTTCTTACGAGGCCGGAGGGCCCGAGGGTGAGAGTCGATCCTCTTCCTCCAGCGGGTAACGGACGGAGCAGCGAGGGGGCGTCCCCTTCTGGGTGGTCGAGCTCGAAGATCCCTGATCTCTGATTTTACCTGACACTCTGAACTGGGTGCCAAGTTCAAGCGTGGCGGAGGGTATCGGAAACTCCCTGGTACTCGAAACGCAAATTCCAGCAAGTACCGTTAGCCTAGAAAATATGGGGAAATAGAAGACTGGCCAGTGGCGTCAAACGTTGTGTACCAAAACCTTTAAGCACCTTAAACTAAAATTGGCAACTTCAAAAAGGACGCAGTCTCCAACAAAGGCCGCGCTCTGATGTGGGTCTGCGGAATTCCAGTTGAGACTAAACCGCCCAACGGGTGCCTGGGATGCTCGGGGTTCAGGATCGGAATTTGAATCCAGGGTCCCTCAGGCCCCCACAACCCCAAGATTTTCTCTGCCTCGCTGGCCTCTCATTGGAAGAACCCAAGTTGTCTCCCCCTGTGAAGTGGAGGAAGGAGCCTCCCTTCTCCTTGCGGATTCAGCTACGCCCCACCCGCATCTCTGCTTCCTGATTGGCTCCTGGTCCCTGCCAATTAAAAGTTTTCCTTCATGTTTCCGCCCTATTAACCCTGCCGTCACTCTCTAGGGACGGGTGTGGCTAGGACCCGGTTTCTCAACTTGGGACCTGTGGCATACACCTGCGCTTGTTGAAATTCATATTCCTGGGCCCTACTGTTTGAAGAGAGCTTGAATTAGTAGGTGGGGCCATGAAATCTGTAGTGTGAACAAATGTCCGGTTGATTCTGGTGCCCAGCGCCCTTTTAGAACCCATTTCAATGGCCCTTGGTGTTTGGCCTCCGTCGTTCTCTAAGTACTCAGGGTCTAAGTTGGGAGGCAAGCAGTTCAGTGACCTCTATAAAGCTAGTCCGGGCTCTCTGACCGCCGTGATGATGCGGTAGAGGGAGACTGGGGCGAGGGGTTGGGGAAGACGTGGTGGTCTGGAGTCAGGGCCTGGGCAGTGGCCCTCCAACTTCCTCAGAGAAGACTTTGGTGTCTAGGAGAAAGATCTGACAGCATCGTCCCAAATCCGGGTATTTGGCTTTATCAACCTGGTGCACGGGTCGTGATTGAGTTCCTTCTAATAGAGTATTATAAAACGTGGATTTGTTCAACAAGTGAAAATGTAGTTTAAAGGAAGAATCAGAAATGCTCGGCATCCCAGGCAGATTTCATGGGTCTGAGATCTGTGTACAGAGTCCCAAGCTTGGTTTAATAGCTTGGGTAAATGCTCTGCTGTCACGGTCTTGAAATCCTAGATAATATTTTAAACAGAGAGACCCACATTTTCATTTTGCACTGGGCTCTGCAAATTTACATAGCGGATCCTGGGCCCCAAGCATTTCTACACATAGGCTCCAGGTGTTCCCCTCACACTGTTGCCTTCCTGCAGGGGGCCCCCACCTGGCCATGGCCGAGCCTGGAGAACAGTTGCCGGAGGAAGTGCTGGCGCTCATCTTCCGCCACCTGCCCCTGCCTGACCGCGCTGCTGCAGCGAGGGTCTGCAGAGCTTGGGCTGCCGCTGCCACCTGCAGCGTTGTGTGGCACGACACGAGCATCAGGTGAGCTGGCTCTTCCCCCTCCCATCTTCTCCCAGTCTTGGTAGAGTCAGAGGTTGGGGAGATGCAGTGACTCTTGGAACTCCGGGAATTGGTGATGGACAGGGAGGCCTGGCGTGCTGTGATTCATGGGGTCGCAAAGAGTCCGACACGACTGGGCGACTGAACTGAACTGAACTTCCCCATATTAAAAAGCGTCATTTCTAACATTGGCCAACTACTGTGTACCAACTGTTGTTCTAAGGGCCTTACGTATACCAATCTTTCTAATCCTCACAAACACTTTATGCGATGGCCGAGTAGTAGTATTATCTCCATTGCACAGATAAAAAATTGAGGCAGATTTAATTACTTACTCACTCAACTGAGAAGTGACAGGCGGAATGTGAATAAGGCAGCTCAGAGGCCCCGCCCCGTCTCCTGAAAGACCAATGAGAAAGCCCATTTTCTAAGATACCCTGGCTCTCTCTGGCACGGTTTCAACTGGCGGCAGATGCCTCTGAAGGAAGGGATAGGGTTCCCTCCTAGCATACCTAGGAGCGACCAGGCACGGTCCGAACAGGGAGGTGTGTGGGTAGGGGGCAGGAAGTGGGGATGGTAACCGGAACCCAGAGAGAGGGGTGGGTTAGAGACCTCTAGCCAGGTCGCAGGGACTTGGCCGGCCGATGCATTTTCTCCACCACTCCTACCCCCAAGTTGCGACTGTGAGCTGGAAGGCATGCTGCCGCCGTATCTGTCCGCCTGCCTGGACCACGTTCAGAATCTCTGGCTGGAATTTGAGCCGTCGAGGAAGTCGAGTCGCCGGGCGGCCACGGAGTTACTGACTGCACTGGCGGGTCGTACTCCCGGGCTGCGAGGCCTGTGCCTGGAATGCCGAGGAGAAAAGCCGCTCTTCGACGCCGGCCGCGACGTCCTGGACGCGGTGCACTCCCTTTGTGGGGCAGCCCGCGCGCTGCGCCACCTCGACCTGCGGCGCCTGCCCTTCTCACTGGACGACTCGCTGGTGCTGCAGGTGGCACACGGTTGTCCTGAGCTCCGCAGCCTTTTTCTGGATAACAGAACGCTGGTGGGCAGCGTGGGGCCGGGCTCGGTGCTCTTGCTACTAGAGGGCTGCCCCTGCCTTCGCGCCCTTGGCCTGCACCTGGCCAGCCTGTCGCGCACTGCGCTCGAGGCACTGGCAGCGCCAGAGCGCGCGCCTTTCGAGCTCCTCACCCTGCGGTGCGCGTGTCCGGAAGACGCACGCGCGCCCCCCCTGCCTGATGAAGCCTGGGCCGCGTTGAGCCGCCGCCACCCGGGACTGGAGGTAGAGCTGGAGCTAGAGCCGGTGCTGCCTGCAGAGAGCGTGACGCGTGTCCTGCAGCCAGCCGTACCCGTGGCTGCGCTGCGCCTCAGCCTCTCTGGGGACACCGTAGGCCCGGTGCGCTTCGCGGCGCGCCACTACGCCGCAACCTTGCGCGCGCTTGAGGTGCGAGCCGCCTCCTCGGCCGAGCTGGACGCCGCACTGGAGGAGCTGGCAGCGCGCTGCGCGGGCCTGCGCGAGGTGCACTGCTTCTGCGTGGTGCGACCTTCCGTGCTGCACGCCTTCCGCGCGCACTGCCCGCGCCTGCGCAGCTACACGCTCAAGCTAACGCGGGAGCCCCATCCCTGGCGGCCCACGCTTGTGGCGTGATGGGACAAACGCTGTCTCCGCTCCTTGCGGACGTGTGTCCTTTGAAATGCTGCGTGGGTTTGCCCAGGGGCGGGCCAGCTGCTCGCCCTCTCCTTTGGGACTCTTGCCTCTTGTCCCTGTCGAGGATTGGAGCCAATGGAGTGGCGTCGGTACCGGTCCAGGGCGCCCTGAGCCCGTTGCTTTCAACATCTGCAGACACCCACTGTCCCCGAAGTACAGGGATCACCCTCCTCCAACCCCAGTCCTCTGCAAACGTGTCGCTAGCTAGCTCGGCGGCCCTGGCGTGGGGGGAGGGAAGGCACTGGCTCAAGTGCCTCAGGGGCGTGTATGAAATAAACAAATCAAGCACTATCTCTGCGTTCTGTGAAAGGCCGGGTCTGCTCTAAACTGACAGAGGCTGGAAGAGGGGTAGGGAGGGTTTGAGACCTCAAGGTCCACTTCTACCGGTGCGGTGCAGCGGGTCAGGGTCGGGGTCCTGGCATCTTTGGAACGACAGCGTCCCGGTTCCGCGGGAGGGTGTCTGCTTCTCCTCCCCACCCTCGCCCGCTCCTATCTGCCCCTCCACCCGAGGCTTGGCTGCGCCCATTTCATCGCTTTCCCAGCCTACATCAGGCTGTGTGCACTCGATTTCTCCCGAAGAACACAGGAGCAAACAGCGGGCCTGAGAAGGGTGCGACTCGAACTCAGGTCTCCCTCCCTCCTGCACCCTGCCCCCACGCACATCCGATCCCATACTGCCCTTTCGGTCCGCTGGTGTTGCGGCCGCGGCCAGAGCCCCGCCCAGCCAGTTCGCACGTGGCCCCCGCCTGACCCGGCGCCGGGAGGCGGAGTAGGGCGGGGCGGGCGGCAAACGCAGCACTTTCCGCGGCTTTGACAAGCCCGCGGCGGTCGGGCCGGAGCGCTTAGCGGGGCCGAGACTGCGCCATGCAGGAAGCGCCGGCCGCGCTGCCCACGGAGCCGGGCCCCAGCCCAGTGCCTGCCTTCCTCGGCAAGCTATGGGCCCTGGTGGGCGACCCGGGCACCGACCACCTGATCCGCTGGAGCCCGGTGAGGGCTGGGGCCCCTCGATTTCCTCAGTGGTCCCCGGGATTCCTCCACGTCAGTGAACGTCCACGCTCATCAACCCCTGCCTGGGACGGGGTTGTGTGTCCCTTGATTCAGCCGTCTAGGGTAGGCGACGGCTTGGGCGGGGGTTGTGGTATTGGAGATGGAGGTGAGGCGACTTCCTTCGGGCGGAGGAAAGGGTAGAAGCCTTCTGAAGGAGACCCAGCATCCGAAGGATCTTCGAGGTCTTCTAGTTCCCACCCTATCCCATCAGACAGATGGGAAAACAGAGACCAGGAGAAGGGAAGGGCTGGGTCTGATTCTAACTCAGAGTCACAACGCGGGTCTGGGAGCCATCCGGGTCTGGAACCCAAGTCTGGCCTCTGCACCTCCTCCTAGAGAACCGAGTAGGGAGTCTGGGTGGGCTGGGGTAGAGGTTCATTGTGGTCGCCCCGGGATAGACCTCGAGCTGGTTCCAGCCCGGCCTCGTCCCACGTCCCCATGAATGACAGTCTCGGTCTCCAGAGTGAGTGCGAGTTTGTGTGTGCGCGCCGGACCACTGGCTTGGCCGTGGGCGGGCACCGCTCACCGTGTCGTCTGGTCTCCGCCCGCACCGTGAGTGGGCGGGCGGTGCTCTCCTCAGAGCGGGACCAGCTTCCTCGTGAGCGACCAGAGCCGCTTCGCCAAGGAGGTGCTGCCCCAATACTTTAAGCACAGCAACATGGCGAGCTTCGTGCGGCAACTCAATATGTGTGAGTCCCTAGGGCCTAGTGGGAAGCGAGCGTGGGTGACTTGGTTCGCAGGGACTTAGTAACTTACGCCCCCACGCCCCGCTCCCTAGACGGTTTTCGGAAGGTGGTGAGCATCGAGCAGGGTGGCCTGCTGAGACCCGAACGGGATCACGTCGAGTTCCAGCACCCGAGCTTCGTACGCGGCCGGGAGCAACTGCTGGAACGCGTGCGCCGCAAGGTTAGGAGCGGCCAGAAGTGATCAGCGAACCCGGGTGGAAGTGGGACAGCTACTTCGTGCGACCCTTACCTAAGAGAGCCTCCCACCTGCAGGTGCCCGCGCTGCGCGGCGACGACGGCCGCTGGCGCCCGGAGGACCTGGGCCGGCTGCTGGGCGAGGTGCAGGCTTTTCGGGGAGTGCAGGAGAGCACCGAGGCGCGGCTGCGGGAACTCAGGCAGTGCGGGGGGAGGGGGCGGAGGAGGATGGGGAGGGAGAAGGGGGGCTCTGGGAGCGAGGACACTGGCTTCTAGACGGTTCTGGACAGCTCCTTCCTCTCCTGTGCCTTGGCGCCTCCTCCAAGACCAGTGGGCCGAGCTGTGGCCGTCTCTTGACTAAGGATGGACGATCATCCGAGTGGGCGCGGGCTGCGGGCCTGCCATTCTGGGGGTGGGGGGCGGTGACCCGGCGAACTTTCAGATGCCTCAGCACCCTCCCACGCCTTTTCCCCAGGCAGAACGAGATCCTGTGGAGGGAGGTGGTCACTCTGCGGCAGAGCCACGGTCAACAGCATCGGGTCATCGGCAAGGTGTTCCTCTCCCCACACCCCACTCCTGAACGTACCCCTCCAACGCGCAGTCCTGGAAGCCCCCTGGAAGTGTCTTGTTAGAGTGAGGGGCAAGGCCCCAAGTATGAGTTAACCCTTTGTTTCCTTTTCAGCTGATTCAGTGCCTCTTTGGGCCACTTCAGGCTGGGTCCAGCAGTGCAGGAGCTAAGAGGAAGCTGTGAGCGAGAACCCCAGAGACGCCCCCACCCCCTCCAGGACCTCCCTGCCAGAGCCCCAGGCAGGACTCCTCCTTCAGAAACCCCTTCACCTGCCTTTCCCCCTGCACTACAGTCTTCCTCACCCAATGGCCATCTCCCCCAAAAGCCCCATTCCAGGGTTTCCCCCCTTACCACTAATTCTACCACCAAAACCCCGACTCTCAGACCCCTCACTTCCAGGACCTTAACCCTGTATTTCCACCCCATGATCCCGTTACCCCTCACCCCAAACCATCCCAAGAGCAAGAGGGTCTGGGGCCCAAACCAGGCTTCCTCCCTCCCCTCTGCCCCCATAGGGCCCCCATCTCTGGGGGGGGGAGCCCCTTCTGCTTCCAGCATGTGACTGATGCCCTGGCAACAGGCCTCAGCTCTGCTGACGTGGCTGCTGGGGCCTGTGGGAGGGTGGTGGTGCAGGCTGAGGGGCCTGGCAGATGAACCTGCCCAGCCCCCTGCCTATGCCCCTGGCCACCTTGCACAGGTCGCTGATGCTGGATGAGGGCTGCCCAACGCCAGCCAAATTCAACGCCTGCCCCTTACCTGGTGCCCTCCTGCAGGACCCCTACTTTATCCAGTCGGTAGGTTTTTGCTTCTCCTCTCGTCTCTCCATAGAAAGCTTGTTCCCTTTCCCCATTCCCCAAAAAGAAGAGATAAAAAGAAAAGAAATAGAAGAGAAGATGGAACCTAGCCTCTCTCCCAGCAGACCCAGCATGGGCCAAGCCTCCCCCCTCAAGCCTTCCCCAATAGGTACCAGTCAGTACCTATGACTTGAGGTGAAGGGCTCAACCTCATCTTCTACTTATAGCCCCTCCCGGAGACCACGATGGGCCTCAGCAGCCCTCACAGGGCCAGGGGCCCCATCATCTCCGACCTCCCGCAAGATTCTCCATCCCCTGAAGGAACCAGACTTTCCCCCTCCAGTGGTGGCAGGAGGTAAGAGGGACAGGGGCTGCCCTCTGGGGAGCTGTGGGGGGCGGGCCTGGCAGCCCAGATGGCTGTGGGGATAGGGGGAGAGGTCAGCGCCAGGGTCTGGTTGAAGCTTTTCTCTGGTGCAGGGAGAAGGGCCTGGCACTGCTCAAAGAAGAGCCAGCCAGCCCAGGGGGGGAAGGCGAGGCCGGGCTGGCCCTGGCCCCAAACGAGTGTGACTTCTGCGTGACAGCACCCCCACCGCTGCCTGTGGCTGTGGTGCAGGCCATCCTGGAGGGGAAGGGGAGCTTCAGCCCTGAGGGGCCCAGGAATGCCCAACAGCCTGAACCAAGAGGCCCCAGGGAGGTTCCTGACAGGTGAGCAGAAAGCCCATTTGTGATTATAAACCCCATGGGCCACTTTTGCAGCTAGACCGGCACTAGTTAGTTCTGAAACTTCCCAGCCTTGTCTGCCCCACAGTGGCTGAGAAGGCAGCCATGATCTGACCTGATTTCTTCGCAGAGTTGCTCTATTGAGCAGCAGCTTCAGAGGCCCCTGGAAAGTGGAAACTTCTCAGTGGCAGGGCTGAGGAGTCTTATTTTAAATGCCACCACTGGGATGATTGTAAAGATTGTAAAGTACATGACAGTTTAAAACCCACTGGTATTGATAACTGCCTGGGTGGGGGCAGGCACACGACCCAAACCTCAGGCCAAAGGTAGGAGGCAGAAGGCACTTTCTCTGCGCCCTTCTGCGTGTGTGGGTTGGGAGGTCCTCTTCTAACACTTTCTAGATGTTGTCAGATTTAGATCCTGATGTATCCAGGTTCCTTGGAAACCTAATGCAAGGAGTGGCCAACAGCAGTTCTCTGTGCACAGGGGCCCTCTGGACCTGGAGAGAGGAGGCCGGAGCCCAGAGAGTCTGCTGCCTCCAATGCTGCTTCGGGCTCCCCCTGAAGGTGTGGAGCCCGCTGGGCCGCTGGATGTGAGTGCACGTTCAGTGAGGCAGGGGCACAGGGCTCGGTGGGCTCCACCTGTTTGGGCACGCTGAGGAGGACACCGTTGACCCAGAGCTCCCCCCAGGTGCTGGGCCCCAGCCTCCAAGGGCGGGAATGGACTCTGATGGACTTAGACATGGAGCTGTCCCTGGTAAGATAGGAGTGGGGAGGGCGGCGGGGGTGGGTGTTGAGGGCTGCTCAGCCAAGCCCTTTAGTCCACCACTGTTCTCCCTCAGCCAAAGCCCCAGCTCCCTTCCCCAGCTGCTTCCTGGGGTTCTCTTCTACAGTTGCAGCCCTTGGTTCCAGAGAAGGGTGAGACTGAGCTGGCGGTTAAGGGGTTAAATTCTCCAGGCCCAGGTAATATATGTGGTGACTCAGGGACCTGGGGGAGACCCTGAGGGGCCTGAGTTATCTCTATTGGGTGGGCTGGGCAGTCGATGTCTTGGAGGGAAATCCCCGGAGTCAGTCTGGGAGAGAGGGGGAGGTTGAGAGTGGGTGTTTCATCGCAACTGACCAGGGGGCAAGGCGAGTGAAGCTCTCCTTCCCCGAAGAAAGGAGATGACCGTCTTTTCCTGCTGAGTACAGCCCTGCTTCTCCTAGGAAAGGACTCCACACTCGGGGCACCACTCCTGCTGGACATCCCAGCGGCTTTGGGAGGCCCAGCCCTCAGCCTGCCCGGAGCTTTAACCATTTACAGCAGCCCTGAGAGCCGGGCCTCCTACCTGGGCGCGGGAGACAACCCCTCCCCCTGAGACCCCCTCCACTCCGAAGCCACTCCGGCAGTAGCAAGCCCTGCTCAGCTTCCTTGAGCCCCCTGGTGGACGCTGAGTGAAGCCCCATTTACTTGGCAGCCCCTTTCCATTCCCGAGTCCTGCATAAAACCGCCTTTTTTTTTTCAGTGTTTCTGGTCTCTTTTTCCTCTACCGACCAGGGAGCACAGAAGTCATGGGTGGGGGGCGCCTTTGCCTTCATAGAAACATCCAGATCCCAGGGCTTTAATGTTAATCGAGGAACCCTTAGAGAGCGGAGGTGCCTCCGAGACTGAACTCTCCTGCTTAGGCCCCATACTCCGGGTGCGAATCCAGGGCTGGCGCATGGCCACTGCGACCTCCGGGAATCGGGGGCTTTTAGGGGTCACACCCAGCACCGCAGTGCACCCGCTCTGTGATCTTGAGTAAGCTGGTCTCATTCTCTGAGCCTTCTCTGTGCAGGCAAAGAGAATGCGTGTAAAACGCCTGTGAATTGCTGGGGTACTTGGGTCCGCGGGCTTAACGGTCCCCACCCTGACTCCTCCGGCTCGCCCGGGGTGATGCGGGAAAGCGGGCTGCGTACACGCGGCCAAGCGGTACTCGACCTCTGCGGCCGGCCTCCCCGCGTCCCGAGAAGAACGGCCCCCTTTCCCCACCCCCTCCCGGTTCCCGGCAGCCCCGGCCGCCCCGCCCCCGCCGCAGCTGCTGCTCCCATCCCCACCCCAACTGGCCCTTTCTGCCTCGTCATCTCCTGCCCTGCCGAGGCTCGACCCGTGAGTGGGGCCGCCAGGAGCGCAGGGACCGGGAGCCCCACCGAACCCCTCCCCCCCCCCGGCTGGGGGAGGGAAGAGAAAGTGAGTTTGGGCGAAATCCGCGCAGGATCACCACCAGCAGCCGAGCGCGAAGGTCTGTGAGCCCCGCCCCCTCCCCCCTCCTCCTCTCCCCTCCCCTCCCGTCCGCAGGACTCTTATCTCGGGCTGGGTGGAGGGATGGATGTTAAGAGTTCGCAGGTGCGCGAAGTCTTCGGCAGTGGCCCACCACCTTCGCTCCTTAGCGAAAGAACGCCCGCAGGGAGCTAGGTGGGGAGGGCGGCAGAGACCCCCGACCACGCGTGCTAACTGGAGCCGCCTGGTCCTCTGGGAAGAATCTGGGCTGTGACCATTGAAGGACATAACTTCGATATTCTGAACATTAAATCTCAGAGGATCCAGACTAGCTGGGGTCTCTGCTCTCCAGACAGGACAAAAGGCAGGACTTGAGGTAACTAGAGGAGGAAGCTAACATGAAAATAATTTGGGGAGGAGGGAGAAAAAAGGAGGGACCAACCTAATATGTCCCCTCCCTTTCTGCACCTGTACACAGTGGGTTCTGACCTCCCTCCCGTCCTGCACGCTTGACTGGGGGGACAGATTTTGGAAACCTCAAGTAAGAGGGCAGAGGATCCATGGTACACAGTCCAGTGATGTCAGCCTAGTGGTATGATGTTCACTGGGATACAGAGAAGGAACGAATCTGCCTGTGGGACACTTGGTCATTGGGGTAAACAGGTGACATTTGAGTCTTAAAGGAAGGGTCCACCGCTTGGAGGGAGAAAGGGGATTCTAGGCCCAGGGAACCGTGTCTACAAAGTTTGGGATGTGCCGGTACTGAATGGTTGAGGGAAGTGGGGGAAAGTCTGCTCTCTAGGGGCTGGGAAGTGAACAGATAGTCTGGAGTCTCTCTGGTGGTCCCACGAGGGTTGGGGGACAGGTAGTTATGGTTGACATTCTGCTTGGCCAGACACCTCGTAATTCAGGCTGGAGCAAGTCAGACTCCAGTTCTGCCACTTGGTCTCTCTGAGCCTGTCTCCTCATCTGTAAAATGGGCATAATAATCCTACCCTAGAGGAGAAGGCAATGGCAAGCCACTCCAGTACTCTTGCCTAGAAAATCCCATGGACAGAGGAGCCTGGTGGGCTACAGTCCATGGGGTCGCTACTAGTCGGACAAGACTGAGCAACTTCACTTTCACTTTTCACTTTCACACGTTGGAGAAGGAAATGGCAACCCACTCCAGTGTTCTTGCCTGGAGAATCCCAGGGATGGTGGAGCCTGGTGGGCTGCCGTCCATGGGGTCGCACAGAGTCGGACACGACTGAAGTGACTTAGCAGTAGCAGTAGCAGTAGCAGAGAGTTGTCAACGTCACTGTTCTGTAGGGTGATGGGACAGGAGTGAGAGGTGCTGGGAGAGACTGTTACAGGAGATGAGGGGTGGAGGGAGATGCCGATTCTCACTGAGATGTCAGTGGAGGAGCAGCATTTGTCACAGATGGGACATGAAGGGAGAGGGAAGGGCAAAGGGTCTCTGCTCATGGCCTGAGGGAAGGGCTGACACCTCAGTATGGCTAGGAGGGGTGCAATGACCAGGGAGGCATAGTATGACACCAGGCAGTGAGAGAGATGGGGGTTAAGACCAAATCCTCTCTCCCAGACCTAGAGCCAGGTAAGGAGGTAAAGGAGGGACCCCAAAGAGAGGATGAAACCCTTGGACGAAGCCAAGGCCAGGGGAGATGGACTGAGAAAGGGAGTGATCCAGGGCCTGACCCAATTGTCCCTTAATTCCAGGGACCTTGCTGCCTGGGTCAGGCAACCCAAGAGGAGATAGGCCATTGTCCTTGGTTGTTGATAAGTGAACAAAGCAGATTAATTTCTGCCTAAGGCCTGCTGTTGGGGTGGTAACAGCCTCTCAAAATGGGAGGATCTACTGAGGAAAACAGTGAAAGTTTGACATTTGCTGGTAGCTTTTATGAGTTGGGTCCTGGATACTTCAAGATGATGGCTATGAATCATTCCCAGGGCAGCAGGGAGACAGTTTGGTCTCCGGTGATGTCAGAAGATCTTGGTCAGAGCTAAGATTCAAGAGGACTCAGGTATCTCTACTCCGGTATTAGGGAACCAGGAGAGGCCAGGAGACCACATTGGGGTTCCAACACGGTGGTGGTATTGGTGACGGGGTGCAGAAGCAGGGGCCTGTCCTGGAAGGATGGACCTCAGGGTCAGGATAATGGTCTGGACTTCCTACGGTAGGTGAAAGGAGTGGGAAGACTCTCAGCTCTTTGGGATCTGGGAGGGGAGATATGGAGCTTTGCAGGGTCTAGACTGGAAGTGAAAGACTAGACTCAGTGGTGAAGTTGACAGAAGCATTTGGCAGATAGACTGGAAAAGACTTGATTGCAAGCTGGGTGTGGGTTATCAGGACCAGCTGTAAGTTGGGGAAGCAGGTTGGAAAAGAGAAGTTAGGTTGGATAAACTAGGTCTGAATCTATCGCGGGATCTACAGGTGGCAGGGGCTCAGGAGGAAGGACCTGCTTGGGGAGAGCAGTCAGAGTAGATGAGGGTCCTGGGGTAGCTAGGGGAGGAGAGGAGTGCCACAGCTAACATTTAGGGAACGAAGGTGAAGCCCGAGATAGAGATAAGACAGAAAAGTTCAGGGAGGCAGGATCGGTTCTGTGCTGCGCTGCGGGGCTGACAGACCGCAGAGATCCAGGTGAACTTAGACCCCAGCCACGGATGTTCACTGGGGTCCGGGAGAGAGGTCAAAAGCAGGGGAGCTCCGGCCCCCACTACCTCTCGCCCCCCCACCTCCCATGTAGCCCCTACCATGGGCAACACCCAGGAGAGGCCATCACAGACGATCGACCGCGAGCGGAAACGCCTGGTAGAGACGCTGCAGGCGGACTCGGGGCTGCTGCTGGATGCGCTGCTGGCACGGGGCGTGCTCACCGGGCCCGAGTACGAGGCGCTAGACGCGCTGCCTGACGCCGAACGCAGGGTGCGCCGCCTGTTGCTGCTGGTGCAGAGCAAGGGCGAGGCTGCCTGCCAGGAGCTGCTGAGCTGCGCCCAGCGAACTGTGAGGGCGCCGGACCCCGCCTGGGACTGGCAGCACGTGGGGACCGGTGAGAGCGCGCGGGGTAGGCGGAGCCTAGGTCAGAGGAGGGGGCGTGGCATGGGGGCATCAATCTGTGGTCTTCCCCAAAGACTCGCACGTGTGCAGAGGAAACCACCGAGGATAAACTGAGCCTGAGACACTCCCACCTCCGCCATAGGCTACCGGGAAAGAAGCTATGACCCCCCATGCCCAGGCCACTGGACTCCCGGGGCTGCTGACTCAGGGACCACGTGCCCCTGGCTGCCCAGAGCTCCAGAATCCGACGAGGCCCGGGGTCCTGAGGACTCCGAGGCAGCACAATCCGGAACCCGCGAGGAAGCTGAGCCAGAGCTGGAAGCCGAGACTTCTGAAGCGGCTGAACCGGAGTTGGACCCCCAAATGGATCCGGAACCGGAGCCAGAGGCTGAACCGGAGCCAGAGCCAGAGCCAGAGCCAGAGCCAGAGCCGGTGCCTGACTTCGAGGCTGGAGACGAGTCTGAAGGTGTGATGCTGCCCAAACCTGGCGGGAGGGCGTGGCCTGGGAGGTGGAGGGGCGGGGCTCTATCTGAATGACCACGCCCCCTCCATCATTTTTAGATTCCTGAAAGCCATAGCACCGACAGGCCGCTCTTCCTCCTAGCAGCATGGGATCTGGGATCCTGCCAAGGTGGGGTCAGATGCCACCAAGGTTCCATCTGGCCCAGTACCACTGAAAGTGAATAAATTCTGGAGGGTCAGCCTGGACTCTGATTGTGGGCTCTTTGCCCAGGAACGAGTGTGTGGATGTGTGCCTCTAAGTCCCAAAGTCTTGGGCAGCCCTGTGCCCATGGCACAGTCCTCAGCCCATTTCTGTCCTCAACAGTACAAGCTGTACCCCTGGAGACACCATACCCAGGTCCCCAGTGGGACAAGGGCCAGATTCTTGGGCCCTGCTCCATGGCCCTTTTATCCTCATGAACCATTTGGGGACATGTATCATCAGCAGCCCCACCCCAGAAAGCCCCTAGCACTGGCACAAAGGGCCAGGAAAGGAGTACTTCTCTCCACTTAGAGAAAGCTAGACTCACAGCCTTGGAAAGGGAGATTAAGAGAAAGAGGAAGTGATGGTGAGTAGATGCAGCCGACACACTTCATTGTAATTGTTTTAATTGGCTCCTCTCAGGACTGGGAGCTCAGTGAGGATTCTGATCAGTTAACTGGTACACAGAAGGCGCTCTATACATATTCAATGATTAAAGGAATAAGAACTTTCCAGCTGTGTTTCCAAGTTTTTGAATGGGAAAACTAAGGCCAAGGGTGGAAGCGGGGTTGGGTAAACCTCATACAGCTGAGTCTGAGGTGAAACTAGAAGCAACAATCATCTTGGCACTTCTCCTGGTTGAGGAGAGGCTCAGAACTTGGAATCACTGGGGGCCTGCCCCTCAGGCTTGATTGTGGTAGCTGCCAGCCAATGCCACCCTCTGCCAGAGACCAGCTGCGAGGGTGTGGGCAAAGACAGGGACAGCAGAGACCAGTGCAGGGGTTGAGGGCAAGGCCAGGTGAGCTCTCGGCTTGACTCACAAGGCCTGTGTATATGTGAGGGAGGGTGGGGGGGTGTATGGGTGGAGCTAGGAACAGTCAGTGCCTTCCAGAGGAGCCCTGTTCTCTCCATCGAACTTTCAGAAGCCCAGGACATACAGCACATAAATAGGGAATACACACAACGACAATGGGAGAGGCAAAATGCTGGAAAGCACACCCCAGCCCAGCTGGGTCTCTACCACCAGGATCCCTGCTCCTTGAGTCTGTGAAAGCCAGAACAGCAGACTCAGGCAGTCACCCCAGGAGAAGGGAGATCCCCACCAGGACCCAGTGAGAGGTAGACAGCGTGAAAGCTGAAGGAGCACCAAGGGGCCAGGTGGGGGACGAAAGGACTGGAGTACGCAGACACCCAAAGCCATCTCATGCAAGAACAAGTTTCTACTCCCAAACCACCCCCTCCATGCCCATCCATGCTCAGCTTCCCTCCCGCCCTCAGGCTCTTCCTCGGCTCAACAGACAGCTGGAGACAGAAGGGCAGACTTAGTTTGCCTGACATGCTGCTGTTGTCCCTCGGGGTCCAGGGAGGCTAGCACAGATTCTGTGTTGTTGTCGCTTTTCCCTCCTGAAATGCTTCTGCCCTCCCCAGGCCCCAAGAAACACCCAGGCTGTGGAAGCACAGAGCAGCCTGCTTCATGTTCTGGGGGCCGATCCAGAGCCCTCAACCAGTATCAGTCAGGCAGCAGGCGGCCCAGCTCTGCCTCATCCAGCCGGTTGGTGGTCATGATGTGTTCCAGCTGCTGCCGGTAGCGCGCTAAGTCCTGCATGAAGTGGGGCACCCGGGTGTTGTCCAGCACCCCGTGGGGCCGGAGGTGATCCACATCCTCATAGGAAACCTGCCGGGAGAAAAAAACCCTGGTTTTCAGGCAGCTGGTCCCAGCTGTCTTACAGTGGTCCATAGCCCTTTGCTCCCAGAACCCCTTCCACTCCCCTTCTGATTCACTCCCAACATTGTGTACCCTGTGGCTCCATCCTGGGTGTTTGCTCTTTCTCTCAACACCTTCTTCTAACATCTATGTGCTACAACCCCACTCCTGTATCCAGTCAAGCTTCTCCCCTTCATCTCCAAATCTGGGTATCCAACTGCCTTCCGATCACCTTTCCCTGGATACCAGGAGCCTTAGACGCCTCATATCCACCCTTCCTGGGTGCCAGCTTATGCAGCCCGACCCTTCTCACAGCCCCTAGGTCAGATTCTAGGGTGGAGACTTAGAATATGTCACCCTCCCACTCAGAGTGGCCACTGAGTTGAAAAGATTCCACTCTCTGAAGATCTCTCCAGCTTGCCCCTTCTTCTCCAACTGCATGGCCACTGTAGGGTTATGCCAGACCACCATCAACACTGAAAAAGAGATAAGAAAGGCCTCCTCCTCTTCCCCTTGAACTCCCTTCCCTAGGCCACACAGAGCCTTCTAAAGCCAACATCTGTGCCACCCTTCGCTTGAAGCTCCTTGGATTCCCCACTGCTTTGGATGAAGTTCAACTTCCTCAGCCTGGCACAAATACCCAGTGCCAAGGGCTTGATCCCTGGCTATTTCTCCAGCCTGCTCCTGCAGGCCTTCCTGACTGCTTTCCTGGCCTGGAATGCTCACTTCCTTTGCAGAGTCTACACACACACACACCTGTGGGCTGGAAAAAACCACTATAAGGGCTGCCAGACTGTCAGGTCATCTCCTGTGCTCACTCCATCCACGCTCCCCCCATGAGAGGCCTGGCACCCAGTCCTCAGTCGAGTTCCAACCAGAGGCTCAGGGAATACAGCAGTGAGGGGGAGAGCTGGCTGGGACCTCTGAAGGCCCTGTGGCCCCTCACCTTGCCCAGCGAGGTCAGCAGCGGGAAGTCGATGGTCTGGCGATGCCGCAGAATACGCAGGATGCCATCCAGGTATACCTGGTCCTTGCTGAAGCAGCCTGTGGGCACAGGAGGGCCGTGAGCCCTAGGTCCAAAGCCCCACCCTGACCCTCCCGCCCCGGATCGAGGCACTCCCCCGCCAACCCCCCAGGACTGGTGCCCACCGGGCAGCGAGGTGTCAGTCTGGCCGCGCTTGGCGCGCACGCAGTACTCCCAGCGCACGTCGGCGTCCTGCACATAGCGCGCCAGGTCCTGGAAAAGCTGGCGAAAGGACATGCGCGCGGCACGATGTATCGTATAGTAGAGCAGCGCCGCGCGCCACAGGAAGGGCTGCTTGCGGAACAGCACGCTGTGCAGGCTAGCCAGACCCTCCTCCGTGGGGTTCGCTGGCCGCAGCCCGTACTGCTGCCGGCCCTCGGCGCTGTGCCACGGCTGCCGCGCGTTGTTCACGCCCCGAAGGTAGTGGGTACCTGCGGGGAGGGCAAAGAAGAGGCTGGGCTGGGTATCCAGGGGGTCTTCCTGGCTGGCCTGTCCAGGTGCTGCTCTGCCCGGCTGGACCTATAGCTGGCGACTCACATAGCTTTATGCCCCTAAAATCAGGCTCTCACACAAGCCTCTCCACCCGACACCCATACTCACCCAACCTAAGGCATCATCAAGACCATCTTCAGGTGAACTCACAGCCAAGGATCCAGAGGCTCACACACATGAATCCTCCCCCACCCGTCCAGGACTACACACACACACCTCTCCCAAACTCACACTGCTCCCCCACCACCACCCCGCAGCCCCCTAGAGAGGCCGGGAACTCACACACCACCCTGTCCCCACACCCTTGCATGCCCATCTCATGCTGACATCTTCAGCAAAAACCACCTTTTGCCCAGAGAAACACGATTCTCGACGAGGAGTGACAGACATGAAAGAATAGTAATTAGTGTCCTATGCCTGCCCTTCCAGCCTAGCCAGTCCCCTCCTAAATCCAGCTGTGTCTTCAGCCAGTTCCCTTCCCAGAATCTGAACTTGCACCCACCATGGAAGGCCTGTACTGTTAAACTAGTGGGGCCCTTAGGGTTCTCCCTCTGGCCTGTCTGGGCCTCAGCAGTCTTGCCCCACAGACAAGGAGAATACACACGACAATGGGAGAGGCAAAATGCTGGAAAGCACACCCCAGCCCAGCTGGGTCTCTACCACCAGGATCCCTGCTCCTTGAATCTGTGTGAAAGCCAGGACAGCAGGCTCAGGCAGTCACCCCAGGAGAAGGGAGATCCCCACCAGGACCCAGTGAGAAGTAGACAGCGTGAAAGCTGAAGGAGCACCAAGGGGCCAGGTGGGGGATGAAAGGACTGAAGCTGAGGGAGGAAAAGAGAAATGAGGGTGAGCCCAAAGTGTGGGCTGGCACGTTCTGGCGTACCTCTGTGAGCCAGAGGGAGGAGGTGGCTGCTGGTGAAGGGAAGGAGAAAAATGAGAGGGGGTGGAATTACTGGGACCCCACTGCCCCGCCCCCGCATCCCAGCCCCCTCTCATCCCAGCCCACCCACCTACCACACCCTGACCTATCTCGTGCCGCAGCATGCCCTCCAACCAGTACTGGCGGGCTCCAGTCAGGTTGATGGCCAGCGTTGGTCGGCTGTTCTCCACCATCATCACTGCCTGGGATAGCAGGTCCTCACTCAGCTGCACCACTACCTGCGGGTGGCAGAGATGAGCATCATGGCCACCAACCCCGGGGGCCAGTGGGGAGGTGGACCTGTTGATGCCACAGGGGAGCCAGCCTGGACACTTGGCCATGACACCCCCCTGCCCCACCTCTGCCTGGAGCCAGCTCCCACCTGACTGGGGCAGGGGCAGGAACAGGGCTGGCCTGAGGTCACTAGCTCCACCAGAACGGAGCTGGGCCTGGCACTGCCCACTTGGCAGTCTGGCTGGAAGCAGGTGGAAAAGGGACATTGCTGGCAGCGTGAGCTCACCTCCCCGACGCAGCCCTCCTTCTGCATGTATCTGCGCACAATGGACCAGATCTGGCACTTGGTCAGCAGCTGGCCCCCTGTTGCAGCCTCGAAGTGTTCATAGGTCCCAAACTTCTCCAGGACAGCCTCAATGATGCCAACTGCCTGCACAGAGGGCCGCAGCCGCAGGTCAGGCCACACCGCTCAGGTGGTCCGGGCCGGGGTGAGGCGAGCAGTCTGCACTGACCTGATGAATGAACTGTCCAGAGGCCTCACAGTATTTCTCCAGCACAGCCGTGGGCATGGGTTCCTGGTACTCGAACTGTGGGTTGTAGGTGTAACGGGACTGGAAGAACTTGTCCCGCTCACGGTCCATATTGGTTGGCCGCAAAGCCACCAACATGCAGGGGCTCTTGCTGGCACCACGGCCTGCCTCCTTTCGAGCCTTAGCGATGTGAGGCAGGGAGGCCGCAGGCCGCAGGGTGCCCCCACCTGGGTCCCGTCCCCGTCCAGGCAGGGCTCGACCCTGGGTGCTGCCCCCCCGACGGCCAGTACTGTTCACAGTGTAGGTGCTCTCGCTGCGCCGCATGTGTCCACGGCGGCCCAAGTGCAGCTCTGAGAAGGGCTGCCTCTCCGCCCGGGGCCGCAGGGCTGAGGGGACAGACAGAGCCAGGGGCAGGGCCAGGGACTGAGGCCAGGGGAACAGCGCTGTCCCATCTCGGTCTGAGGGCCCCGGCCTGTGGGCCAAGGAGGAGGGGCTGGCTGGCGGGCTGGGGGGTGCCTGCTCATACACCTGAGCACCTGAGTCCAGCACCATCCTGTCCTGGAGGGCACATCCGGCCAGGTCACTCCAGCTCCCCACACCGTCGACCTCTGGAGACACAGGAAGGATGTGGAGGCCAGCAATGAGTGGGTGTGGCCTGAGGGCCAGCAGGCCCTGTGCCACCTCACCTCCATTCCATTCCCTGGACTGGGGGAAAGCAGGCGGAAGGCTCATACGTCCACTTAGATGGTGGTTCCTCAAAACCCCTTAGCCCATGAGCTTCTGAGAGTAAGGCCTAAGCCTCCCACTCATGATTCTACTCCCTGTGCTCAGCGCCCACCCAGACTGGGAATTTGGTACAGTGCAGCCTCAGCTGCCAGGATGAAAGGTGAGGGGTCTCACCACCTTCCATCTGCCTTCTACCTCTGGCATTTTCTCAGTCTCACTCCGCCCCTCCCATCCACCTCCTCCAGCCCATTGGGCCTACCTGCCCCCTTCTTATGCCAGTCCCTCCACCTGGAATGCTCTCTCCCCTCTGGGCCATCTGTTCAAATCTAAATCAGAACCAGCTTTTTATAAGCAGAGGGAAAGTTCAGCCAATCCAAGCCAATCCCTGGGTATCTCCTCTATCAGAGTCATCTTCCTAGTGGTCATCCAAGGCCAGTGTCTGGACAGATACCCCAACTCTGTACCAGGGCTCAGTCCAACCCAGTCTTTCCCCAGAGACTGACCGAAGGCTCCATCCTCCAAACTCTCCTGTCTGCTCAGGGACATAATTCCAGCATCTCTCCTTTTTCCTACATCTCCTACATCATCAGTCTCTTCCATTCTGCCGGACTCTTCCCGTCAGTATAAACACATGCTGTTACTTCTCCATCTTAAAAAACAAAACCCTCACTTGACCCCATAGTCTTCTAGCTTCACTGCATTTCCCTCCAGCTGCTTCTCAGGGTAACACAACACTCCACGTCATCTATACTCAGTCTCTATCTAGTTCCTTCTTTCCTGTTCTGTCTTAAATTTCACTTCAAGTAGGGGCTTCTGGTCCCTGCTCTCTATCTAAACTGACCTGACCAAGGTCACCAATGATCTTCATGTTGATCAGTAGAACTTGGCAAAGTTAATTACTTCATCTCTGCTTGGCCACATCTTCCAACTGGCTCCCAAATACACTGGGACACAGTTCTCCCACCTCATTAGCTGCTTGTTCTTGTCTTTCTTGCCGGTCATCCCTATCTTTCTGACCTCTTAACACCATAATGTGGCAACACCGCTTTGAGAAAGATCCCTGCTGTTCTCCTAACTTGCTACAAGTAATAAATCCTTCCTTACCCGCCCCTCCCCTGAAAAAGTAAAAAAACTCTAATGTCCAGGACTTGAAAACTTCTCTTCTCCATTTATGCTCTCTCCCTGGGTGATCTCATCCACTCTCATGGTTTTAAATATGTCAGCCCAAACATCTTCCATAAACTTCAGAGTAGTGTTCTGTGTGTGTAAGTTGCTCAGCCGTATCTGACTCTTTGCAACCCTATGAACTGTAGCCCACCAGGCTACATGGAATTCTCCAGGAAGAATACTGGATATGGAGTGAGTTGCCATTCCCTTCACCAGGGATTTTCCTGACCCAGGTCTCCTGCATTGCAGGCAGATTCTTTACCATCTGAAACACAGGGAAGCCCCTCAAACTGTGTTGTCAGTTCTCAATTCAACATGTTTACTTGAATGTATAACAGGCATCTCAAACTGAAAATGTCCCTGTCTGGAACGCTTTCCCCTCATATAACAGCAGGGGTCACTCTCACTTTCCTCAGATTTCTGTACAAATATCTTGTTAGAAAAGCCTTCCCAACACACCCTCTATAAGACAGTTCAGTTCAGTTCAGTTCAGTTCAGTTCAGTCGCTCAGTCGTAAACCTCCTCTAAACCCTCTCCACCAGAACCTCGCCTTTCCCACAATATTGTCCTCCAATGCAGTCATCACCATCTGAAGTACAGTATATATGATTATTATGTTTTCTCCTTCTAAGTGTTCACAGCTGTGTCCCCAGAACAGTTGTTCAGTAAAGGAATGAAACCGAGAGCCCTTGTCCTTCTCAGAACTGGAATCATTCCTTCCCTGCACTTGGCTTCCCCAGATAGTTCTGATCCCCTCCCCCTCCTCCCAGCTGGATGATTTCGGGACTCAGGCTTCCTTCCCCTCAACTAATCATACACTTTTCTGGATTCCTCACTGCTCTCCAGGCCTCTTACTTGTACCAATCCTCTTTATCTCCCCTTCTTTCATTTGACCTACCTCTTTGGAATTACCAGGATATGCCTGTTTCTTTCATGTCTCAGGTCCTTTTTCCAAATGCCCTCCCGATGTCTTCCTGTAACAAACTCCTAACCATTCTTCAGGACTCGGTTTAGGCCTCACCTCCTCCGGGAAGCCTTCCCAGCGTCTTAGAGGCTCCCAGTGCCCAAGCGGCTTCTTTACCACCCTAGGCTGTCATTGTTAGAGCCCAGGTCCGTGTCCCCCCACATCATCCCCTGAAGTCCCTGAGGACAGGGACGGGTCTCATTCACCCCCATGACCAAAGTACCCCAGCACTAGATGCAGAATGAATGAAAGATGGTTGTGGGAGGAGCCCAGACTGAAGGCGGAGTCTGGTGATATATAAGAGGGTGTGGTCTGCGCCAATAAGAAACTCCGAGAGAAGATAACATTGAAGAGGAGCCAATGGGTACTAGGAAATCGAGGAGGGGCGTGACCTACAGCCAATAAGTGGCGGGGGCTGGGGCAAAGGGCGTGCCCAATGGAGGGCGGGGCCAGTGGACAATGGAGCGGGGTTCCCAGGTAGATGAGGAGGGGTCCGGTCGAACGCCTTTTCGGCCTCGTGGGGGTGGGGGGATTACATCCGCGTGCCGCGCCCCCACCTGTTCAATCCTCTTCTCGCCGCCGCTGTTCCCGCTCCTCAACACAGGCCGCCGGCTGCCCAGCCCGCGGGAGCCGACACTGGTGACGCACGGGCTCGGGCGCGCGCACGCTCAGACGAAGGAGAGCGGAATCGCGTCAATCTCTGCTGCCGCAAGAGCCCGAGGACACGGCTTGGGGTGGGGCCAGGCAGAGCAGGGGGGCGGTGTCCGCCATCGGGTCACGCCCCTGGGTGGGGTGTTGCCTTAAGCCCGCCCCCTCTGCCTCAGTTGACTGACTCCTGGCGTATGAGACGCTAGCTCTCTGCGGGTGTAGTCCGCACACTGTGGAAGACCGGGTACTTGGGAAAGCAGCCCACATACAGGTCTGGTACCTGGATAGGTGGGGCGCAGTCATATGTCAGAACTGGAACCAGGATACCTTAGGTGTGTCACTGCACTTGGACCCCCTGCCCTTTGTGGGCACTTTTATTTCATCCACTCTTCGCCAACACGTACAATTCAGGCGTACGGGGACGTGACTTTATTCTGCGGGCAGTCAGGGGTCAGGCACAGGACCCTGAGGGTAAGCAGGAGGCCAGCGAGGGTGCCGGTGTTGGCACGAGGCTGAAAAGTGCTCGGCGACCAGCTGGGGGCGAGGGCTGCGGACCGGCCCGCAGAGAGCTGAGTGCGGCCAGGCGCTGCTCTCGGGACACGTCTCCGCGCAGGTCCAGGAGGGCGGAGACGTGATCCTCGCTGTGGAGTTTAGGGTGGGTTAGCCCCGCCCAGCCCCTCCTGGGTCTCCGCCCTTCCCGGCCCGTCTTCGCACCTCACGTCGGGAAACTGTTGCCTCAAGCCTGCCACCTCGAGGCCAAGTAGCGTGGGGTCGCGGAGGTTCAGCAGCTCCCTCAATGCAAGCAGCACTGGCGCACACTGAACGCTCTCCTCCAGGCCCTGAGCACGCAGGGTTTGGTCTTTCTCCAATCTTCTACCCCTATCGAATCACTAAGACTCCCGCCCATCCGCTCGCCCAGCGAATTCTCACCAAACCGAGGAAAAGCTCCTGAAGCTGGGCCGCATCGTGCTGCAGGCGCTCGGCCGCCTGGGTCCTCTCGTCAGCACCGCGGCAGACTAGGCGGCCTTGCATCAGCGCACTTAGGTACTCCAGCACCACCGTACGCTCTGCCTCGGCCAGCAACAGCTGTGGGGATCGCGATCAAATGGGCCCAGGATGTTTTTCCCATGGGCGCTTTGACAACCCGCCTCCCCAAGGACTTTCCCCGCAGATGCACCTGGACCGCGGGATTCCGCACGTGCCGAAAGTTCTGGCAGAATCGCGCCGTCCGCTCGCACACGTCATCCAGCAGCTCTGGGCTTGAGAGCCAGCGGCGCGAGGGCAGAGCCGCGAATAGGGGCTAGGAACGGAGGTCAGAGACGTAGCTGGAGGGACGATTCAGACCCAGCATTCCCCAGCAGAGGCCCCCATGCATACGCTGTATCTCCTCCTCCCAACCCCATCTCCTCCTGAAGCCTCACCTGTAGCTCCGCCAGCAGCGCCTCCAACACCAGGCGACAGATCCTCTTCTGCAACTTGTCCAGCTCTGCCTCCACCGGAGCCAAGACTCCGGGAACCACCCATTCGGGCTGCAGGACGGATACGGAGGAGCTGGACCGACCAAAAGGACGGCTTCAGGACCAAGGCCAAGGCCCGAGAGGCACTCTGTTGTTTAGCCACTCGGGCGCCACCTAGTGGCACAAGTGTGTCACCTGAGGGGGCAAGAAGGGCGTCTCCCTGCACTTCCGAAAGTGTGGACACAGCTGAGGCTGAAGTGGTGGACTCAGCGAGTTAGAGGGCACACATGCCACCTGGGCCTGCCTCTGATTTGTGGTATGATCTTGAGCAAGTTATGTCTTTCAGTTTGTTTCGGTAAGAGGAGAGAGTTAATCCCAGTCAGGAGGGAGTCAAAATCATCATTAACTTGTTTGTCCTCTCTTGCCCACACCCCAGAGACCATAAGACCCAAGAGGAAGGGAATACTTTTGTTATATTCACAGCGATAACGCTAGACGTTACCTGGCACAGAATAGAGCCTTGATAAATATTTGTTGAATGAATGAATAATTGACACTCTGTGCCAGGTACTGTGGTAGTAGGTACTTTATATCTGTAATCTCACGTGAGTCTCAGAAGGTCCATTATTACCCATATACTATTGATGACAGAAGCAAAATTCAGAGATATTAGATAACTGGCCCAAGGTCACACAGCTAGTAATTAGGAGAACTAGGATTGGAACCCCAGGGTTACGTGAGTCTAAAACTCCTAAAGGCCCAGATGTTCAGTCAGGGGTTAGTGAAGGTGGCGTTCTATGGGCACATCCTGGTACCTGAGTGCTAACTGATGGTTGAGGGTGGCCAGTAGGTAGGGCACGTAATGAGGGACCACTGCTTCCCCCCTGAGATGGTCTTGGGAGAACCGGATCAGAGCATCGCTGAAGCTGCAAAGAGCAGAGGTGGCTCTGGTACCTGCTGTCACTCTGGTACAACCCGAGTCCTTAGTACTCTGGCCCCACCTCCAAGATACCCAAGGCCCTGTTTTGAAGGAGTCCTTTCCCATGGGTGTGTCTGATCACTCAGAACCCCTTAGGGCTGCCCAGGAGCAGGGCCCGGAGTTGGGAGTGGGTCAGACCTCCTCAGGAAGGTGCTCAGTTCTGACAGTGCCATGCCATGCACCCGCCGCTGCAGTGACACACTGACTATTCTGGTCACACGAATGTGCTCTTCCAGAATCTACAGGGAGGGATGGCAGCCATTAGCAGAGTCCTGGTCCTGCCCTCCTTCCCTTTCCCTGTGAGGGCTGCTCCCAGGTCTCGCCACTTTTCACCCACCTGCAGAACGATGGCTGGCAATGGCGAGTGGTAGAAGCCAGACAGGTCTGTGTCGGGTTCTTGCTCTCGGCCCCACTCGCCTACCTCCCCATCCAGTGCCTTCTGCAGCCACTGGGCCACCTTTGCCTGGGGAAAAGGTGTAGCAGGGCACTGACACTGCTAGAGACAGGTAGACTCATGACTCCACAGATACAGGCCCACAGGTGGCAGCAGAACTGCTCTGAACCTGGGCTCCAACTACTCACCTGGACTTTGGCCACAAATGTTGCCTCCAACTGCTCAATGTTTTCCAGGGTCAGGAGGGGCTCCAGATCAGACACGTCAGCCTCGGGCCCCAACTCCAGGCTCCCCATCATTTCTGGCCTGGAGGTGGGTGGCCCTGTGTTACACGGAGCCCCCAGCTTTTGATGTCCCATGCCCTACTGCCCCAGAGACACTGACCCCTGGTACACATGCAGCACCCAGCGCAGCAGGGTGAAGGTGTCGGCTTCTTCCAACTCAGGCCCTTCCAGGAGTTGCTGCAGGCAGCGCCGCAGGCCGCCATGCAGAGTGTGGGCCCACAACTGGACAACTTTGTAGTGTGGTGGGCAGCAGGGTGCTACCAGAGCCTCAGCCATGGCCAACTCAGCTGGCAGAGCCACCCGCAGAGCCTCCAGCCACTCTGTTAGTGCCCCGGGCCCAGGCTGCAGAGATGTCCCGAAGTGGACCCGCTCCAAGCCCTGCTGTAGTGCACGCAGACAGCGCTGCCGCCAGTCCCGTGGAGCCTGCTCCAGGGAGGTGGTGCGCCCAGCATCCACCTCGGCCACACGCACGGCAGCCACCAGCAAGGCTGGATCCTCCCGGGCCAGCTGCCCTGCAGCCCCTGCGGCCGCCTCCACAGCCTGGCCCAGAGCCTCAGCCAGAGGGCCCAGTCCCTCGAAGACTGGCAACTCCAGGCCCCCAAGAGGTGCGCACGTCTCCTCTTGCAGCTGCTCCAGTTCCCGAAGGCTCACATAGGCCTCCAAGAGCCGCCGGGCATCAATCAGGGTCTGTGTGTGAGCCACTGCAGCTGGCACTAATCAGAGAGAAGAGACAGCCTTGAGTCTAAACCTTTCCACCTGTGCAGTGGGTACAGCAGTGGATATTGACGCCCTGGGGCTGGGGTGATGTGTAAAAGATTTAATAATCAGTACAGTAGAGCACTGGCCAGTCTGAAAAGACCCAGGGAAGGGCCTACATGGTGGTTAGGGTGTAAACGCTTGAGCTGATGAAACAGGAGGAAGGGAGGAACTTGGGGGAGGGAGTCATGCCAGCGGCTGTTTGACCACCCTGTTCGGGAAATAGTTCAGTATATAAATAACAGCCAAGTTGGGCAGAGCCACAGGTGTCAGTTCTGACTCAGACATCCCATGCTTGTGCTGGGCTTAGTTGCTCAGTCATGTCCGACTCTTTGCGACCCCATAGACTGTAGCCCACCAGGCTCCTCTGTCCAGTGGGATTCTCCAGGCAAGAATACTGAAGTGGGTTGCCATGCCCTTCTCCAGGGTATCTTCCCAACCCAGGGATTGAACCTAGGTCTCCCTCGTTGCAGGTGGATTCTTTACTACTGAGCCACCTGGAAAGCCCAAGAGTACTGGAGTGGGTAGCCTATCCCTTTTCCAGGGGATCTTCCCGACCCAGGAATAAAACCAGGGACTCCTGCATTGCAAGCGGATTCTTTACCAGCTAAGCTACCAGGGAAGCCCTTGCACACTTGGGAACCCCAGAATGAACTAATGGGCACCCTGCTTCACATGTCATCTGAAGCCTGTATTCCTCTCTGGGAGGTCCCCGATGTGTCCCTCCATGCAATTTCCCACTGGCGTCCCAGCCCCTTGATCAGCGACAAGCCCCTTGGTGCTTGTCAACCAGCTGGCAGAGAGCTGAGGCCGAGGGCCAGGCACACTCACCAGCTCGCAGCCGGGGCAGCAGCTGAGACAGGGCCTGCAGTTGTTTGTGCTTTTCAACCTGCTCCCGCAGGGGTTCTAGGGTCTGCGCAGCCTCAGCCATATCCCGGAGCAGCCCACGGGCCTGGCCCAGGGCCTCGCGGGCTCCCTGCACAGCCTTGAGGGCCTGGGCCAGCTGCCACACCCCGGTCTTCACACCCTCCAGGTATGACTGCACCACCGACTGTGGGAGGGAGGCAGGCAGTGAGGCCTTGCCAGCCCTGCAGCTCACCCCCAGCACTCCTGCCTCCTGCCCGATGCCCACCTTGATGCGTGCTTCCAGAGAACAGGTCCGCTGCACCTCGCGGCTCCGGTACTGGCCCAGCCTGGCCAGCTGCTCTGGCCGGTAGAAGATGCCTGAAGCCCACTTGAGGGCTGCACCCCGGGCCAGCTGCTCCGCCCTCTCCTGCTCCGGCCACTCCGGCCCTGGGCAGGAAGAGCCTGGGCAGCTGCGTCAATTGGGCTAGGCCTGCAGGAAGCGGCTGCCGAATCTGCTCCCCTTCCTACCCCGGCCTGTCCCCCAGGGCAGTCCACTCCTCTCCCCGCCCTACAGAGCTCCAGTCAGACCCCAATGCACCATCCCCATCTTTCTTGCCACCATCCCTCCCTCGGCCCACCCAGAAGGGCTCATACCAGTGGGGAGTGCGGGCTGCATTTTGTCCCTGGCTGCCGAGTCCATGGCTGGAGGAGCTGGAGCAGAGGTAGGAGTGAGGGCAAAGGTCCAGGTTAGAGCAGGCAAAGTGGGCACTCCTCTGAGCTACTGTGTTCATCTAGGCCCCTCTGAGAAGGAGAAGGTTCCGGCTCCCTCAGGAAATGAGGGCTGTGGGAGAGATGGGGAGGCACCTGAGATGCCTTTGTCGACGGGGTTTCCCGGTCTTGCCCCCCAGATGTAAGTGGGGCAGGGTAGACAGGGGGCTCCGCTGGGCCCCGCTCCTCTCTGAGCTGCAGAGGACAGTGTGATATGGAGCTCACCAGGCTTGACCAGGCATCCAGTGCTCCCTCCTCCACAAAGAGCCTTGGCCTTGAGGATGGCCTTCTCCCCCGGCCGTCTCGGCAGAGTTGGATACTCCTTCCACTGGCTCACAAGGTCCACACCTCAGCCTGCCACAGCAGAATTCCTCACCCCAAGGAAGCCTCTGTCCCACCTCCCTCCTCAGGAGCCCTCTCCTCCCTCCAGGTCCCGCCCTCTCCAAGGCCACATGCAGAAAGGAAGGAAGCTGAGTCTCTGGTACTTTATTCCCAACAGGAAGAGCATCTGCACCGTGGGACAGAGTGGGGAGGGCTGGGCGCCACTTCCTTGGGGGAAGCGGGGGTGTCCTCCCTGTGATCAATGAGTCTGGAGCAGCCTAGGCAGGACCTCCTGTGCTCAGGGCACAGACAGGAACTAGATGGCCCCAACCTGGGTGGAGAGGAAGGTGTGCTGATATGGATGCAGACAACATCACAGTGTGAAAACTGTTGACAGGCCCTAAGAGGCAGGTATGCTTCTGCAGAGGAGCAAGAGACCATAGGCTATTGTGAAGAGGGTGTGTGGCGGGAGATGGCAGAGAGGGATGGAAGGGCTATGAAAGCTTGTTTGTCTTGGAGATAAAAGGAGCCATGGAAGGGACTGCTGCTGCTGCTTAGTTCCTTTAGTTGTGTCTCTGTGCGACTCTATGGACTGTAGCCCGCCAGGCTCCTCTGTCTGTGGGATTCTCTAGGGAAGAATACTGGAGCGGGTTGCCATGCCCTCCTCCAATGGAACTGACTACTAGGTAGTAATAATGCAGTGGACACTGGCTACCACCCAAATCCACCCTTCAGGACAAAGACACTCATTCCCCTAGCTGCCCAAAATGTAGGCTAATGAGGTCTCAGATCTGAGTCTCTTGGTCAGTGTTATAGGGTATAAAGGGTATACCCTTTTTTTTTTATAGGGTATAAAGGCCAGGTAGGCCTTGGAAGGGGTACCCCAGTTCTAGTGCTCCTAGAAAGACAGAGGCCTCCATTTTAACTTCCTCACAGTTTAATTCTCCTCTCCGCCCTGGTTGGCCTGTCTTACTTCCTTACAAGTGTGGCTTCTCAGTAAACTTCCTGCCGGCACATCTCTTTCTCAAAGATTGTGTTCCAAAGAAATTGACCTAAGGCGGGAGGAGAAGGGGATGACCGAGAATCAGATGGCTGGATGGCATCACCGACTCTGTGGACATGAGTTTGAGTGAACTCCGTGAGTTGGTGATGGACAGGAAGGCCTGGCGTGCTTTGATTCATGGGGTTGCGGAGAGTCGGACACGACTGAGCGACTGAACTGAACTGAACTGAACTGAAACCATAATAAATGACAGTGTTAAAAATAACAAAATGATGCTTGCAAACACATAATCCTTCCACGTGCCAGAAACTGCTCTAAGGACTTTACATATATTTACACAGAGGTGAATATGTTTGCATTGTTTGAAAAGTGGTTTTAATCCCATGGCCTCTGAGCACTGCAGTGTGGAGACAAGGGAAAGGTGAGGCTGGGATCAGGGGAGGAAAGTGGAGATGCAGACCGGTGGATGTAGTTAGTGCTTGCTGTTTGGCAGGAAGTGAAGGACAGGAATAGGGTAGGTGTGGCAAGACAGTGGGGCAGTCTTAGCAGCAGGTTTGGGAAAACACATTGGGTTCATCAGGCAGCAGGGTCTCCTCTCCTGAGATGAGGGTTGGGGCACAGTTAGTGGAGTTGGGGCAGGTTTGCCAGCCAGGAAGGTTCCGGTGATTCCTCCTTACTACTCCTGGGGATACCCAACGACTTCCTCCACATACTTCCTCGACCACACCCATCTTCCGGGATCCTGGGGTTATTTTTCGTCCTCTTCGACGGTTGGACATTTGTTGATGGTCCCTGAAGTTTTTCGGCCATGTCTGCTGAGAGAAATTATGACGGACTCCCTGGAAGGGAACGAAGCGGAAGCGGAAGTAGTGAGGCTGGCGCCGGCGGCCGGGCGGCCAGGAACGGAAGCGGAAGTGGCGGCGGCGCCGGCCTGGCCTGGCCTGGCTGAGGGGAGGCGGCGGGCGGGCGCGATGGCGGAGGCCGGGCCACAGGCGCCGCCGCCCCCAGGCACCCCAAGCCGGCACGAGAAGAGCTTGGGACTTCTCACTACCAAGTTCGTGTCGCTTCTGCAGGAAGCCAAGGACGGCGTGCTTGACCTCAAGCTGGTGCGGCCCGGGCTAAGGGGCGACAGGGGGGATGGTGGACCAGGCCTGAGCCGGTAGAGGGAACCCCCGGGGCGGCCCAGCTGAGCCCTCAGAGCAGGCCGCCATACATGTGCTTCTCACAAGCGGGAGGCCGGGAGCTGTTTCATTCATTCGGCTGAGGCTATTCATCGGATGTCAGTTTTGTGCCAGGCTTGGGGCTACGGGTGCTAGTCCTCGTGGCCCTCCCTAGCAGGTGTGGGGAAAAGAGCATCGGAACTTCAGCTCAGACTTCGTCTGGCCTTTTCCCGCCCCACAGTCCTGAGCTGCTATAGTGCCTGGGGAGGAGGGCTAGAATTCAGGCCACCCCCTTTTAAGACTTCTCCAGACCGAGTCCCCCGTGAGAGTGCGACCGATCATTCTCCATTCTCTTTTCCCTGCCAGGCAGCTGACACGCTAGCTGTGCGCCAGAAGCGGCGGATATATGACATTACTAATGTGCTGGAGGGTATCGGGTTGATCGAGAAAAAATCCAAGAATAGCATCCAGTGGAAGTGAGTGGGGGCACCGGGGACGGCAATGGGATCTCCTACCCAGAAGTGTCAGGGGTGTGGGGTGGAGGGTGGCGGAGAGAACAGGGGCCGTGGGACCCAGAGTGCCAGGCAGCCCCTCTCAGCTCTCCTTCCTGGATTCAGGGGTGTGGGGCCTGGCTGCAATACCAGGGAGATTGCGGACAAGCTGATTGAGCTCAAGGCAGAGATCGAGGAGCTGCAGCAGCGGGAGCAAGAACTAGACCAGCACAAGGTGTGGGTGCAGCAGAGCATCCGGAACGTCACAGAGGACGTGCAGAACAGCTGATATCCTCCTGTCGGCGGTCCTGGCTCCCGGGGAGTGGGCGATGGGCCCTCTAGTCCAACTGGGTTTCCTCTGTGGTCCCCTAGTCTCTGTCCCGCTTGGGAGGATGGTCCTCCAGCTTCTGGCCAGGTTTCAGCCTTGGGTTCCCTCCTCGGAGCCTCTCCACCCACAGTCTTGGCCTGTGATCCCTCCCCCACGTAGACCCCAGGCCTCAGGGCTTTTCTTTGTGAGCCTGTATGTCAGACCTCCACTGCAAAGTTAGGTCTTCGCTGTGTCAGTCATCTGTCCCACCATAGGCAGGGCATCAGCCGTTCTCCTTAACCCCCACACCTTGGCCTACGTGACTCATGAGGACATCTGCAGATGCTTTGCTGGTGAGCAGAGCCTGGGTAGGGGAAAATGGGGGTGGGACTGGGCTGAGCCACAGCCCTGAGCAGTGGACTCGGTGCTTGAGAGATTCCCGTCTCTTAAGAGGGTTCCTGTGGCCTGCTCAAAGAAGAACCAGACAGAGTAAGTCCTGGATTTGAGGGTCTCTGGGACCCTATGGAGGCTAACCATGCTGAGAGGGTACAGGAAGCCTAGATTGGGTCCCTGGTCTGCCACCACCTGCATTGCCCCCTAGGTTTGGCTTCTCAGGTGTGACAGAAGCATACGAGGGGAGAAAGTGTGTGTGCCTGTTTGTGTATGCTTGTGTGCAGGGGGCAGTGGTATGCACTTCCAACCTGTAGTTTAGTTGCACTGTAGGTACAGGAACTCTTCCTCGTCCATCTTGCATCTCCCAAGCTGGTTCTGGGGAAGAGCTGTTGGCCTTGGCCAGAACATCTTTGCCTAGAGAGCAGCCCCAACAATTGAGTGAGGTGCCCATGGCCACTAATCTTTTGTTCCACGTGTCTGAACCCAGATTTTCTGGTTACTGACCTCTGGGTTCTTAGGAGAGAAAAGCTTTAGTTCTCTCCCCCAGCCTCGATAGGGAGTGAGTGAAGCCTACTGTCCAGCCCCTCCGGGACTATGACTTCCTTGTTCTGAGGGATAGGCACCCCATTCCCAGTTCAAATTGAGCCCATGGGTCTTGATCCATCCTCTTTGTCATCCTAGGAGACACCCTCCTTGCCATCCGGGCCCCATCGGGCACCAGCCTGGAGGTGCCCATCCCAGAGGTGGGTGCTCAGCCCAGCCGGGTGGGGTGGATTGAGGGCGGGTGCTGGCTGTGGAGCCCGATAAGTCCCGGGTGGGGCAGGTAAGGGGAGGCCTAGGGTTTGAAGTTATCTAGGAGAACGGGCAGCCCAGGGTGGGAGAGAATACTGGCCCTGACCCAGGGTCAGGCAGGAGCCAAATCTGCTTCCAATTTCATCTGTCCTCCACCCCTACCCCCAGGGCCTCAATGGGCAGAAGAAGTACCAGATTCACCTGAAGAGCTTAAGTGGCCCCATTGAGGTGCTTCTGGTGAACAAGGAGGCATGGAGCTCACCGCCTGTGGCAGTGCCTGTGCCACCACCTGAAGACCTGCTCCAGAGCCCGCCTGCTGTCTCTACCCCTCCGCTTCTGCCCAAGCCTGCGCTGGCCCAGCCCCAGGATGCCTCACGCCCAAGCAGTCCCCAGGCGACCACCCCCAACCCTGTCCCCAGCAGCGTTGAGGCCCAGGGGGTGGCTGGTCCAGCGGCTGAGATCCCAGGTGAGGCACAAAGGGTATGTGGTAATGAGGGACTTCGGGGACCCAAGAAGCAACGTTTCTGTGTGACGAGATGAAATACTCAGAGTTGGATGAGACCCTTTGGGGGTTATCTAACCCACCCACCCCCACCCCAAAGGCCTCTCTTTGCTGGTGCAGCCAGTGAGCCCTTTATAACAGGGACATTGTGGCTGTGTGAAGGGGCATTCATGGTGGCAGTTTTCCGCCAGGTCTGCCTGTGTCTCACTTGCCCTGGCACCCCTCTTGAAGTGTGGTTGCAGCAGTCATATCTGTGAGTCTCTGCTGTGGACTTCATGCCCCATCTTCAGTGACTGATTTTCACATTACTTTTCTGGGAGGGTGAGCATGCCTAGGTCTCCTTGGACCGAGGACAGGGCTGTAGTCATCCTGGCGATGGATTCTAGCATGGTCAGCTTCAATATCCTGCTTTGTGTCCCTGAGTGACCAGATTTGGGGGATGTGGTTGCAGTGAGTGGAGGCCATGGAACCGAGAGCAAGGACAGTGGTGAGCTCAGCTCCCTCCCGCTGGGCCTGGCAGCTCTGGACACCAGGCCGCTGCAGTCCTCTGCCCTGTTGGACAGCAGCAGCAGCAGCAGCAACAGCAGTTCATCTGGACCCAATCCTTCTACCTCCTTTGAGCCCATCAAGGCAGACCCCACAGGTGGTGAGTACTTATACCCTTGGGAGCAGGGAGAACCCAGCCTCAGAAAGACCTAGTTCAATAAAATCAGACTTGGAACCGAACTCTCCTATGTCTTCTGTCAAAGCTGGCCAGCCCCCTGCCGTCAACTAGAGCTCTGCCAGCCAAGGCGAGGAGCCTGGCCTCTGGCTTGGTGCTGGAGCCCCTTTGCCCCCTTTCCTGGTCCTCCCTCAAGCCCTGCCTGCCACCGCTTGACTCAGGTCTCATGAAGGCACGAGTGCTCTCCTAGGGAATGGGCTGTGGTATGGCCCTCAGGCCCCAAAGTGGGGCAGTGAGTGTCTTAGGGGAGACAGTGTCATCTCTCTGGTGTCTCCTCATCATCCTGTGACTTGAGTGTTTGCTTTTTCCAGGATTCATTCTCTTGGCCCTCAAGCACTGCTAAGTCTTTCATTAAATGACACTTCATCCCGTGTCCCCCTCTCTCGCCTTCCCTATTATCTCTGTGTTTAGATTCCTTGAAAAAGTCATCTCCATTCTATTCTATATCCTGGTTCCCTGGTCAGGCTTCAGGTTGCAGCAGTCAGGACCCCAGCCCTACCTCCTCCACCCCATTCCAGACCAGTGTTGCTCTTGATCGATCACCCAGCCCCTCCCAGCCAGCTTCAGCGGGTTTCTCGGTGATTTGCTCTGGTCCTCTCTTTGTGTTGGTGCTCTTTTCCCTTTTTAGCATTCATAATGTCAGCTTTTGGCTCTTCTCTGTTCATTGACTTTTCCTTCTGACCTCTCCTTGGCATTTTTTTACATCTGACTTCCCAGATCTCTGGCCCATGGCACACTTGTGGAGGGCTCCAGTTCTGTGTAGGTGAATTGCACCCTTTGTCTTTCCTAGGTTTTTTGCCTGAACCTTACCTCTTGTGTCCATGTGCCTTTTGCACATCCAGTGGGCACTTCATTTCTGTGTGTCCTCAACAGAAACTTATTTTTCCACCTCTGTGCGTACCCGACTATTGGCCCCAGACCTGACACCCTGGTGTCACTCAAGCTCTCTCCTCCTGCTCCCTACCCCACATCAGCTAAATGAGTTCTCTCCCAGACTCCCCCATGGATGGCCTCATGTATCTTAACACACAGGATCACTGCCACGATCTCTGTCCTAAGTTCTTCAACATTGTCATCTTTACCCTGACTGATTCTGAAACATACCCTGACTGGCTTTTCTCTATTTACAAAAATTCTTTTAACAGCTCCCTAAGGTATACTAGATAAAACCGGAGCCCCTAAACCTGGCATGTGAAATCCCTGCTGACCAGGCTCCAACACTTCTTCCCTGTTTCCCACGTGGGTCCTGGTTGGATCTTTGTAGCAGTGTCGTCATCCTGTCGCACTGTTCCCTACTTAAGAGTGCCTCCTTCTCCGCCAAGTGACCTAGCCTGGGGTGTGGTCTCAGCCTGGCACAAGTAGGTGCTTAGCTAGGGCAGGGATGGACAGGACATCCTTTCATCACACAGGGCATCCTCCATCAGACAGGCATCCTCCTCATCAGACAGAGTATGCGCTCTGAACCTAGAAATGAAAGCAGGGTGTGTTGTCCTTCTGCTGAACTGCTGAGTTAGAAGCACTGTACCAATAACTTAACAGTGGGCCTTTGGCACAGAGGAATTCAGATCTGACACCCTGGTGTCACTCAGGCTCTCTCCTTCTCCTGCTCCCCACCCCACATCAGCTAAATGAATTCTCTCCCAGATATTCCCCATGGATGGCCTCATGTATCCTAACACTCAGAATCACTGCTACCACCTCTACTGACAGTGCCAGCTTGGCCTGGTGTGGGGCCTACATCTCAGCTGTATGGCAACCCCTGGGTGGGTGGTATAGGATCTGGGGAAGCAAGGGCTAGAGTGGAACTGGGATGGACCTCTGTGCCCTTGATCGTGGTTTTCTTGTCTTTCAGTTTTGGAGCTCCCCAGAGAGCTGTCAGAAATCTTTGATCCCACTCGAGGTAGGGCTGTGTTCCTCCCTGGGGCTGGGGTAAGGGGCACAGTTCATTGGGTCTTAGAGCTGTTTTCTTGCCCTTCTGAGGACCTTATGGTTGTGCCTGTTATCTGCGCAAAGGGTCAGAGTTCCTGGTGGGTCGCTCGGTGGTCCCCTTGATGAACTTTGGTGGGTGGAGATGGGGGAGCCAGGATATAACTGAGCTCTCCCTCTGTCCCCAGAATGCATGAGCTCAGAGCTCTTGGAGGAGCTGATGTCCTCAGAAGGTAGGTGCCCCAGCGAGGTGCGGGGTAAGTGTATGTGGACCGAGTTTGGGTGGCTGTGGGTGGGGCCTCGGCTGTGGGGCCTCAGCTGCTTGTTCTCTGCAGTGTTTGCACCCCTCCTCCGCCTTTCTCCGCCCCCTGGAGACCACGATTACATCTACAACCTGGACGAGAGTGAAGGTGTCTGTGACCTCTTTGATGTGCCTGTTCTCAACCTCTGACAGGAGCATGCCCTTTCTGGCTGGGACACAGACTGTCTGACTTGGGGGCTGCCTGGGGACCTCTCCCCATTCCCCCACAGCTTGAGAGCCGCAGGCTTCTGGCTTCCCCAGCCTTCCCTCACGGCACAGTTCTGGCCCCAAGTCCTGCTCCTGCAAGTCCACCTGTTCTGTGCTGGGAGAGCCGGGAAAAGGAGCATAGCCCCCTCCACCATGGAGCCAAAGTGTTTGCCTCTCCTTTTGGGGGGCCTTACCCTACCTGGTATCCTTCTCAAGCCCTCCCAGAGTTCAGGTTCAGCTGCCACCCAGTGGCACTGAACCAAGGACCCTCCATCATCCTCACAGGGCCACGTGTCCATTCCCATTGCCCTGTACCTGCCAGGCCTTCCGCCTTCCAGGAGGAAGTCTGGGGTGGGGATGGGCACATGCCAGCACCACCCCTGTCCTCCGTAACTTCTCCCCATGCCCGATCACAAACCTCTTCCTGGACTTCTCGTGTGCCCCCTCTTCTGCTGGGCCCTTGGCCCTGAGGACCTGTTGACATGGGGGTGCTAACAGGAAGGAATGGAGATTTCTAGCTGAGAATCTGGGCTGCTGAGTCCCTAAGGATTGGCCCAGCCTCCCTCTGCCCCATAGCCCCCCTCTTGTTTATTCATTTACCCTCATTTAGAGTCATTTGCAGAGATTTAGAAAGATTTGCAGTAACGGATGGATTCCTATATAAAGATTATTTTTATACTTTTTGCAACAAAAGGAAATTGTAATATTTGTACAGTGTCCAAGTGAATAAAGATCGTGCCTAAGGCTATCTTTGGTCTGGTTCTTTCAGGGCCCTTCCTTGGGACTGTGCTGGGTTGGTGGTGGAACTGGGCGGGTCAACTCTTGGAAAAGGAGGTGTGGCTGTGCTGACAGCCCGCCCTCCGCACCCCCACCTGCCGCACCTTGGGGCGGGGCGGGGCCTCCTTGGTGGGGCGGGGCGGGGCAGGCGCTCTCCTCTCCTCGGGACTCCAACCCGGAACTGGCCTTGGATCCGGCTCCCTAGGGAAGGCCGCGACACCTTGTCGCGAGTGGGAGCCTGAGCCACGGGAGCCAAGCTCTCGGGCTGAGGAACGCCTTCGTTCCCAGTGGCCCCAGGCCAGGTGTGCTCTCAGTGGAGGTGGCACATCTGGAAAGTATAGGGCCCCCACGGCTAGACCATGGCGCCCCCGCGGAATGTGGTGAAGATCGCCGTCCAGATGCGTGACGCCATCCCGCAGCTCATCCAGCTGGACCAGGTCACCAGGCCTGGCTGGCCTCCATCCACCTCACCACCTACCTCCGGGTCGCCCCCTTGCCCTCGAATAGCCCACCCCACCCCTCCCCAGGCTCCTCCGCAACCTCTTCCCACTCCCATCCCGTGAGTGACTCTTCCGCTTGTAGGCAAAACCCCTGGCTGCTGTGCTGAAGGAGGTGTGCGACGCGTGAGTGCGGGTCCGCGCGGGGCGCAAGGAGTAGGGGATGGGGCGGGGCAGGAGGGAGAGGGCGCCCCCTGCCCGCCTCACGGAGCCTCTGCTGCCTGCAGGTGGACCTTGCCTCACTCTGAGCGCTATGCCCTGCAGTTTGCGGATGGGCACCGGAGATACATCACCGAGAACGTGAGTCCCCTCCCCTCCGCCCCACATTCCACCCTGTGATCCCTTCTAACTCTGGCTCCGACTCGCAGTCATCGGCCCACTCTCTGCAATCTGATCTTTTACTGACTCCCAAATCCTCCACAGCCCCAGCTAGCCAGTCCTCAGGGCCCTTCTTGACTTCTTTCCGTTCTCTGCTATCTTTTCCAGAACCGCATGGAGATCAAGAATGGCAGCATCCTGTGCCTCAGCACGGCCCCAGTAATGCCCCTCCGACCCCGCCCTCCTCCCCTGCCCCTCTGCTGTGCCTCTTTTCTGCACCTGGCGACTGGGGGCCCAGTCCCAGCTCCAGCCCAGAAATGCCCCACCTAGTGGACATCCTCGTCCCCACACCCCCAGTTCCCTCTTCTTACCTCCTCACCTGTGCTCTGCCCTTGCTCCCACCCCTCCAGGACCGCGAGGCGGAGCGGCTGTTACGCGGGCTGCAGAGCGAAAGTCGTGAAGGGCGCCGGGAAGCCCTGCGGCACCTCCTCATGCTGGCCCCGGACCTGACCTTTGCCCGGGAGGTCATCAGCCGTGATGGGCTTCAGAGACTGGGCACCATCATTGAGGATGGGGACGAGTGAGCCCAGGGCTGTGGTGGGCGGGGTACACAGTGGGACCGCGGATCCTGGTCTGGCTCTGCTCAGCCTCCGATGTCCCTCCAGCCTAGGAGAGGTGCTGGCCCTCGCACTGAGGGCCTTCTTGGAGCTTATGGAGCATGGCGTGGTGTCCTGGGAGACACTCAGCATCCCCTTTGTTAGGAAGGTGGGTGGGCTTTTCTCGGGGAAACAGGTGGGGGTGGTGGAGAGGTGTCAGGGCCTGGCCTTCCACGGTGATGAGGTGATGACAGCCTCTGCTCCGCCAAAGGTGGTGTGCTACGTGAACATGAACCTGATGGATGCCTCTGTGCAGCCCTTGGCCCTGGGCTTGCTGGAGAATGTGACCTTGAGCAGCCCTACCCTGGGCCAGCTGGTCAAGAGCGAGGTGCCACTAGACAGGCTGCTGGTGCACCTACAGGTGTAAGTGTCTGAAGGTGGGGGACCAGGGGGAGAGCAGGACTGGGCCCTGGGTGGCTGGCTGAGCCCTCTTTTTGACCCAGGATGAACCAGCAGCTGCAAACCAAGGCCATGGCACTGCTGACAGCTTTGCTACAGGGGGCCACCCCTGCAGAACGTAAGGTGGGCATCCACCCAGTGAGTGCATGGGGTGGGCAGGAGCTGGTGGATGCTGTGCTTAGCAGTGGGCCGAAAAGATGATCGCTCGTGGTGGGGCTAAATCACTCAAGCCCCCTTCCCGCCCACCAGCACATGCTCGACTACCTGTGGCAGAGAAACCTCCGCCAGTTCATCTACAAGGTAGGAAGGACCGGGCCTGGCAGACCCCTCCCCACTCCTCTCCTTGGAAGCCCACGCTCAGAGCCGTGGCCTGGCTGTCCTTCAGAACATCATCCACAGTGCAGCACCGCTGGGCGACGAGATGGCGCACCACCTGTACGTACTGCAGGCCCTGATGCTGGGGCTGCTGGAGCCGCGTATGCGGACACCACTGGACCCCTTCAGTCAGGTAGGGGCCTTGAGTGCGCAGAAGGCTGGGGCTGGCTGGAGTTCAGCCTTGAATCTTCAATCTTGCAATCGCTCCAACAATGACCCCAGGAGCAGCGGGAGCAGCTGCAGGCCCTGCGCCAAGCTGCCTTTGAGCCGGAGGGGGAGCCTGTGGGTGCCGGGCTGAGCGCTGACCGTCGCCGTTCCCTGTGTGCCCGCGAGTTCCGCAAACTGGGCTTCTCTGTGAGTGACCCCTACCCAGTACCCTGCCCCCTGCCTCCACCCAGGGCTGCTGCTACTGCTCCAGAGGGCTGGGACCTTCCTCAGCTGCCTCTCCCCTGCCCCCCAGAACAGCAACCCTGCTCAGGACTTGGAGCGTGTGCCCCCTGGCCTGCTGGCCCTGGACAACATGCTCTACTTCTCCAGACAGGCACCCAGCGCCTACAGCCGGGTTAGTGGTGGGGCGGGGTGGGGTATGGATGAATGGGGTACAGGGCACCTAAGCGGGGCCTCCCGGGGCTTAGTCATGACTCCCCAGCCCATCCTGTGCGCCCGCCTCCTCAGTTTGTGCTAGAGAACAGCAGCCGTGAGGACAAGCACGAGTGCCCCTTTGCACGGAGCAGCATCCAGCTGACTGTGCTGCTGTGTGATCTGCTCCATGTCGGGGAGCCCTGTGAGTGGCGCTGGGCACAGCGTGTTCAAGAACGGGGGACGGAAGGGCAGAGAGGGCCAGGGGCAGCACACACTATCTCCCTGAGCCCCTCCTGCCCCCCTGCTCCAGGCTCCGAAACAGCCCAGGACTTTTCACCCATGTTCTTTGGGCAAGACCAGAGCTTCCATGAGCTCTTCTGTGTAAGCATCCAGCTGCTGAATAAAACCTGGAAGGAGATGCGGGCCACTCAGGAGGACTTCGACAAGGTGCGGAGGGCAGCAGCGGGGAGACCCGGGCCAGGGCAGAGATGGTTCTGGGGTTGGGGCCCAGAACTCAGGCCCTGAGCTCAGCTTGGGATGGCCCCAGGTCATGCAAGTGGTGCGGGAGCAGCTGGCCCGCACGCTGGCTCTGAAGCCCAGCTCTCTGGAGCTCTTCCGAACGAAGGTGAATGCACTCACCTACGGGGAGGTGCTGCGGCTGCGGCAGACTGAGCGGCTGCACCAGGAAGGCACGCTGGCCCCTCCAATTCTGTGAGTCATGGGGGTGGATCCCAGGCCTAGTGCCCACCTGCCCTGCTGCCTTGCCCAGGCCTGGCTGTCCAGCTCAGTGAGCCCCCTCCCCTGCATCCAGGGAGCTTCGGGAGAAACTGAAGCCGGAGCTCCTGGGCCTGATCCGCCAGCAGCGTCTGCTCCGCCTCTGTGAGGGGACCCTCTTCCACAAGATCAGCAGCCGGCGGCGCCAGGGTCACTGTGTGGGCAGTGGGGGGGCTGGAGGGCGGCTGGACGGGGTTGGGGAAGCCCTCTCATTGCTTCCCCCTGCCCTTTCCACCCACAGACAAGCTGTGGTTCTGCTGCCTGTCCCCCAACCACAAAGTACTGCAGTATGGGGACGTGGAGGAGGGAGTAGGCCCGCCGACCCCTGACAGCCTGCCCGAGCAGCGTGAGGAGGGAGGGCATGGGGGCGTCAGACACCTGTGCTCCCCCGAGCCGCCCCACCCCGGGGCCGCCAGGGGTCTCAGTGGTCAACCAGCCTTTTTCCTGCAGTTCCTGTGGCCGACATCAGGGCACTGCTGACAGGCAAGGACTGCCCCCACGTCCGGGAGAAGGGCTCTGGGAAGCAGAACAAGGTGAGTGCAGTGGGCGCCAGGGCTACTTCCCACCAGCCCCCACTCAGCGCTCCTGGCTCCCTTGCTTCTCCAGGACGTCTGTGAGTTAGCTTTCTCAGTCAGCTATGACCACGGGGAGGAGGAGGCGTACCTCAACTTCATTGCCCCGTCCAAACGGGAGGTGAGTATCTGGGCAGGCTGAGCAGACGGGCAGGGGAACAGATGGGCAGGGGAAGAAATGGAGAGGCTCTCATGGAGCTGGCCCCATCCCCAGTTCCACCTGTGGACAGATGGGCTGAGCGCCCTGCTGGGCAATCCCATGGGCAGTGAGCAGACACGGCTGGACCTGGAGCAGCTGCTAACCATGGAGACCAAGCTGCGGCTGCTGGAGCTGGAGAATGTGCCCATCCCTGAGCACCCACCCCCTGTGCCCCCGCCCCCCACCAACTTCAACTTCTGCTATGACTGCAGCATTGCTGAACCTTGACAGTAAGGTTGGCCAAGGGCCACAGCTGCTGCCACCGTGGTGGCCACAAAGGGTGGAGGGGGAGAAGCACAGGCACCTTGACCAGCAGAGGCTGTGGCAGAAATAAAAGTCTGCTTGGCTCTTAGATGTGTGTCGAGCCAGCTCTGAACCTCGCAGGCTAAGCCTGCCTTCCATCTTTGCTGGCAAGTGAGAGGCGTCAGGCCAGGGCCACAACTTGGGGCCATGAACCTGGGCAACTCTAGTTGCGGGGCGGGCATTCTGAAGGAGGGCGAGGACAGGCTGGCCCTGTTACCCTTTTCCAGAGTGAGTCTTCAGCCCACCCTCTGCTAGCCCTGCAGAGCAGAATGGACTGTAGTCTGGGGGCCACCAGCTGAGAGAGGTCTGGGGCAGCCAGCCAGATGAGGGAGAAATGGCAGGGTGGGAAGTATTTCCCCAGTTTTAGCAGGGGCCTAGTTTGGGAGCCATGTTTCCAGAAGGCTCCAGACAGTATGAGCTTAGTTCTCCACCCTGCCTGACCCTTCCCCTGTCTCTTATGCGGGTCCTGAAGGCCCACTTTCGAGAGACTTGAAGGGAGAGACACGAAGTTGGGTATGCTTTGTGCCGAAGGGCAAACTCAGGGTTCCCGTAGATGTCTGCCAGGCCAGTGGGAGGATGTAGGCTGATTCCAACAGGATGGAATTCAGTGCAGGAAGCCTGCGTTCTGATTAAAACTCATCTGCAGCAGCATGGGTGGGGTGGGAGCCACAGATAGGCCAGCTGGAGGCGAAGCTCAGAGGCTGTGGTCACAGACCCCAAGCCTCTGAGGCAGAGAGGAGCACACCCACCCCCAGGACCCACAGACAGGCTGGAAGTGCTGCCCATCACTCTCTGATCTCCGTGCCTCTCACTACCTCTCCTTCCCAGTGCCTCCTCAAAATATCTGTAAGTGTTAACCATCACCACGTTGCCTAGAAACTGATGGTATGGCACCTCCCTCGAAGAATGTTCCGGGGGAGCACTTGCTTCCCACCCCCTAGCTATGCTTCTTACTTGGGCATCTAGGGCCCCACATGCCCACTCCTGTATTCAGACTTCCCACCCCACTTAGAATAGTCCCTGTTGAGTTCAAGGTTGAAATGGAGCACCCAGATGCAGTTACATCTCCTGATACCTTCAGTTCTTTCTCAATGTTTCCAGGCCCTTGTTCAGGCCACCATCATCTTTGCAAGAACTTCCTGACTTCCTGCTTCCTGTCTTGCCCCTCCAGTCTTCTCAGTACCACCTATTCCAATTGCTTTCTCAAACAGGAAACTGACCTGATTACACACACACATCACCCCCTCCTGTATTCTCCTGTGTCTCCCTGTTGTCCATAGATAACAGTCACGGTGCCATGACTGAACAGACCTGAGCTGGGATGCAGACATGCCGTGGCTTACCCCTTTCAACAGAGTGCCCGTAGCTTACAGAGCCCTTGATGCTTGGTCCAAGCTGGCATCCTCCCTGCTCACTTTGGGGGCTGGGAACCCCCTCCCGCCTCCCAGCTCCAGCTCTGGCCTGCCCACATGCACCTCCCTGGTCCCTTCTGCCTGTTCCCCTTTCCTCCCTCTTCTTTCACTGACTTGACTTCTTTCCCTTTCCTTGACTTCCCAGGCTAAGCTCATTGCTCCCCTGGGCTTCCAGTCCCAGGAGCTTCTTTCTCTGTTTTAGAAGGTTGGACCTCTAATGACCTTTCCTACCCAGAGATGCTCTCTCTCTCATGTCTTACATGTGTGCTGAAGAACAACCCCATTGACCCAGCCATCCTTAATCACCATGCTCCTGGGATCTTCACATGGACATGGCTTTGCTGTAGGACATGTGCCAGGGCTCATGCTGGGGAGAAGCCTCTGGCATCTCCCACCAGGTGGGGAGGAAGCTAGGACCTGCTTGGGGCACTTGTTGGGCCAAGTGTGAGAAAGAAGCTGTCTGTCCCTCTGGCATTTCCTACACATTGTCCCTGGGCTGGACCACTTCACCGAGGTGGGGAGGGGCCCTTTGGTCTGAGAACTTCAAACAAGGAAGAAAGATCTGGAATTTTTAATCTTGGGTATACAACAAAGACTGCGGCTTAGCTGCTAAAACTCAGTGCTGGTGGGGTGCTGGGAGAGCTGCAGGGAACAAGGCCGGGCACAGGCCTTAGTGTGAGAAGGGGGTAGAACAAAAGGTACTGGAGTCCACTCTTTCCAGCACCAGACCCAGCCCACCAATAGCCCGGCCTCTGGACCCATGCCTGGACAGGCGAGCAGGATCTGGTATTTCCGGGGGCCTGTGGCAGTGCCATGTAACTGGAGAAGGTTCCTGTGGGCTGTGGGGCAGGCAGGCAAGAAGCCCAGTGGGCTGTCCTGGTATCATCCCACTCTCAGACCCAGTGAAGGGGTTTCTAGCCTGAGGAAGGCCCTCTGGGGCATGTAACAGAGAGGGGCAGGAGGCGCTGAGTCAAACTCCAGGTCAAGAGGCCAGGGCCGGGGATGCTGGAGGTGACATAGGCTGAGCCACTGGTCACTGATCTGGCTTCAGAGCGTTAGGGTCAGGTCTGCCCCTCCCACAAAGCGGGACTGGATGCAGGTCACCTCAGGCAGTCGGGCTTGGAAGCGCCTGACGGAGGCTATGCTGATGCCGGGACACATGGCCACATCTACCATCCGCAGCTGCTGGCACGCCTGCCCGATGGAATCCAGAGTTCTGCAGGGAAGCCGCCAGGTGAGCGCCTGACCCGGCCCAGGCCCAGCTGGCCCCCACCGCGGGCAGCCCCGACACACTCAACTGCTCCGTGAGCTGACTGCAGCTGGACAGGTTGAGGTGCTGCAGCCTTGGCCAGAAGCTGGCCGCCTGCGCCCAGCCCTGGTCGCTGAGGAGGCTGCAGTGGCTCAGTGCCAAGCGCTCCAGGCTGGGGCAGCCCTTGGCCACAGCCACCAAGGCCTTGTCTGTGAGTGCTGGCAGCAGGCTCAGTGACAGCTGCCTCAGTTGGGGGAACCGTAGCACCTGCGAGGACATGGTAGGGACAGGGAGGGCAATGAAGCCCTGGAGCCCTTCCAGCTTCCCCCACCCCCAGTGGAGGAACTGCCACATCCAGCAGAAGCCCATGAGAAAAGGGCTTGTGCCAAGCAACAAGCTCCAGCCCCGGGGTCCTCAGCCTAGCCATGCCCCCAGCCTCATACCTTGGTTAAACTGGCATCAGTCAGCTTGCTGCAGGCTGTGAGGTCCAGCTCCCGCAGGGCCTGCAGCATGAGCAGGGAGGGGCCCTGTGGCTGGGGAGAGGGGTCCTTGGGGCTGGAGGCCTGGTGCTCCAGCTCTTTGTGGGGCTGTGGGAGGAAGCTCCTGCTGCTCAGGTTCCTCCTGAGTTTGGCCCTCAACTGTTGCCGGAGAGGGATGAAGGAGGGCAGCTGAGCCCAGGGAACCCCCGCCCGCCACGACTTGGAGGGTCTCACACCTGAGGCTCCTGTGAAGGTGCCTTGATGGGCTCCTCCAGCCCCAGGAGCCCCCAGTCACCAAGCTCCTTGCACCAGGCCAGGCGCAGGACTGAGAGGTGGGTGAAGTAGGTGCAGATGGCCTGCAGGGTCTGGTTGGTGAGGGCCACACAGGAGGACAAGTCTAGCACCCTGAGGCGTGGGCCCAGCGCTGGGATCAGGGAGAGCACTGAGGCGTCCTACAAGGGAAGTGGAAAAGGGAGCAGGTGATGGGGAGGTGCCCGCTGCCTGTGTCACCAGGCATGGCAGGCTGTGAGGTCCAGCTCCCACGGGGCCTGCAGCATGGCCACAGGGGCCCTGTGGCCAGGAAGAGGGCTCCTTGGGGCTGGAGGCCCAGTGTGTCAGCTCTTGGTGGGGCTGTGGGAGGAAGCCTTTGGTGCTCAGGCACGGAGGGGTCCCTAGGAAGGTTTTGCCCAAAGTTACAGACCCACAGGCAACAGGAAACTGTCACAGGGCCCACAGAAGGGTGCATCAGTGTTTCTGTGCTGTGTCACAGTGGACGTGGTGGGCTGAGAAGGGGACCCAGGGAGGACACATACCTAGACTGGCTGGTGTGGGAAGGATGCAGGTGAAAATCCCTGCTCCCAGCACCAGTCCATCAGATATGCTCCCTCGAGGACTGGGGGGACATATGGCAGAGCTGTCACCTGCCAGGAGCAGTTGGGGCAGGGGGGCAAGAACTAAGGGCAGGACAGAGGAAGCTGCTTTGCAGAGATGCAGACATGGGAACGTGGGCCTCCAGAGAGTGGCTGAGAGAGACATGA